>NC_134365.1:152722106-153025136 GCF_035582795.1 Mycteria americana | reverse complement strand
GGGACAAAACCTAAAGCTCCAGTTAGCATTGGACTGCCAAAGCAATGTGTAGGCTGAAAAAAAACGTATCCCCTGACAACTTTTTCATCTGGGCCATGGATGCAGGCCTTGGCCGTAGGTAAGCTGAGGTAAGAGTCTGGGTAGGGTTAGCGTTGGGACAGGAACAGGGAGAGGGTTGGGAGAGGAGCTCCGGTTGGCATGGGGCTGCCAAGGGGCTTCCAAAGTAAGGACTAGGCAGCAAAAATATTTCTCCCCTGACAACTTTTTCATTTAAATGATGGCTGGGGGTCTTGGCCCAGGGTTCATGCCATGCTTAGCGTTTGGGTTAAGGTATAGGTTACCTATAAAGATTGTTGCTCCGACATCTTCATTGAGACCATGGCTGGTTGTCCCTAGCTATAGTTAACTCAAGGTCAGGCTTTTGCTTTAGGAGGGAGAGAAGCCCTGAAGCTTCAGCTGATGTTGCACTTCCCACAGGCTGCCAAAAGAAGTAGCAGTCTCCTAAAAGATCATTCCTTTGACAACTGCTTGATTTGAGCTTTGGGTCCTCGGCAAAGGGTTCATTCCATGCACAGTGTTAAGAGTTGGGTTTAGTGTTGGGAAAGGGATAAAGCCTAAAGCTCCAGTTAGCATGGCACTGGTGAGGGGCTTCTGAAGGAAAGTGCGGGCTGCAGAAAGATTTCTCCTCTAATAGCTTTTTCATCTGGACCATTGCTCTGGGTGCCTGGCTAAGGATCAGCTGTGCTCAGGCTTTAGGGCTAGGGATGGAAGAGGGACAAAGCCTAGAGCTCCAGCCGGCACGGGTCTGCAAAGGGTTTGGAAAAGGCTGGAGTGAACAGCAAAAAACTTACCCCCCTGCTAGATTTTTCATCTCAGTCATGGCTGAGTATTCTTATCAACAGAGCAGCCCACAGCTTGGCTTAGGGTTACAGTGGGGACACTTACAGGTCCTATAGCTCCAGCTGGCATGGGGTTGTCAGTGCACTGCCAAAGGAAGGGAGAGGCTGCAAAGACCTTTTTCCCCTCACAACTTCTTAATCTTGGCCATGGCTTGGTCTCTTTGGCAAATGCTCAGCTCACAGGGTTCAGGGTTAGGTTTGGGCAAACGTCAAAGCCTAGAGCTCCATGTGGTGTGGGGCTGCCAGGGAGCTCCTTCAGAGGGAGGGACTGGCTTCATTAGGATTTTGCTGCTGACAACTTCATCATTGGTGCAGCTTGTGCTACTTGGTGATAGTCCAGCCAAGGCCAGTGTTTAAGGTTAAGATTAGGAGAGGGAAAATCCTTGAATTCCAGTTGGGTTGTGGCTGAAAAGGGAGGCTGCAAAAATATTTCTCCCCTATGGCTTATTGATTTCTGCTATAGCTTGAGGTCCTTGGAAAAGGGCTTAGCCCATGCCTGAGGGAGAGGCAACCAAGCTTGGGGCTTTCATCAGCTTGGGGATGCGAAAGGAAAGGACAGGATGCAAAAGACTTCTCTGGGAACTTCTTCATCTGGGCCCATGGCTTAGTGTCCTTGGTTAAGCGTCAGTCAAGTCCGTTTGTCAAGGGATGTCAGTAGATATTTTTCTAAGTCAGTGGGATTTGGATCATGCCTATTTGTTGTATTTTCCTCCTCAGGGTTCTAATCAAACCTTATTTAGATGTTACATAGGAGTCCTTTGAAATAAAACTCCCACCCAAATCTCACAAACTTGGCTGTACCCAATGAATGCTCACAGCACTCCAAAGGAGGAAAATATCATGGATGTGAGGTAGTCACCATAAATATCTCCATGGGACTGACGCTTCTTGGCTGTGCAAACCAGAAGATATGATCTTCAGACAAATCCATTGTTTTCTTAAGGTAGATAGAAGTCTACCTGAACTTGTTCATGAGCATATTCTGGTCATAACTTCATACCTGCAAGCTTGTTGACATTTCCACTTAAGCAGCACCAAGTAAGTCCCTCCTGGACATGGCCAATTCAACACTGTATTGCCATAACAATTGAGCTCTTCAGTGGGCAGTCATACGTACAAGAGGTTCAGCTAAAAGGGTCACAGTATGCATGCTTGGGCAGGTCAAGAAAATTTCTAGCTTTCAATTTTTCTCTTTTGCTCAACAGAATCAGTGAGTGGGTTCACTAGCCCTGAAACCTGAACAATACCTACTAAACGTGTTCTTCAGCCAGGGAGCGGAAGGACGTAAAGTAATGGTATACTCTTACAACCTGGCTCTGCTAAGAAGGTGGTGGGGAGGGGCAGGGCTCACTTTGAGGCGCTGCAATTTGAGTACAGCAAGAAATCAAAAAAACACCTGAAGCTAAATAAATTCTTCCTGGCAGAAAAATTTGGATTAAGGAGAAACAGGGAAATAATAGGAAGGGTGAAATTATGAGGAAAGGAATCAGTGGGGAAAGAGAAAGCCAAGGGCTCTTGTTAAGGGGAAAGGGTAGTGATTAGAGTGGGCGTGAGATACGGGAGACCCTTCAGAGCTACTTCTCACCTACATCTGCAGCAGTAAGGGGGCCAAGGAGCAAGACTCTCAAGCTAATGGTCAATGGTTCAGGAGCGTGAGTGGCCTAGTAGGATAAAAAAGGACACTCATGTACTGGCACTCATGCCTGGAACTTACCTGAGGCAGGATGAAGACAGAAAAAGACTTGACATCTCACATAGGTTTGCAGGTATTGAAGCCACCAAGTAATAGCCGTGCCTAGGTAATAGGAAATGTGATTTACAGGGAAGCCTGTGGAAACATGTTCACCCTCCTCTAGCGTTTCATGGATCACAATCCCCAGGACACCACCACCTGCGCCTGCCACCAACAACCTGCACAACGTGGATCACTGATGGTGCAAGTGCTGTGGGTGGCCTTGCGTGACCAGCCAACCTGTGCTCAGACAACTGCGTTCACGGAGCAACGAAACCCAGGAACATCCTGCTGCGCTGCCCAGCTGCCACATCAAGCACCCAGCAAAACTGCTCTCATGGATAAAGCCAAAGCGCCACAGGTAATTCCCAGCAGCTATACCCATCTTTGGAGGTCAGAGAGAGCAAGGTAGGGACTTGCACTTTAATTTGGTATTTCCTGGTTTGCCACCCTGAGCTTAGTGCTCTGGAAAGATGTTCGTACTCAGCGCTAACAAAGGCTGGGGCTGGCAGGGGCAGGTGGGCGCAGAAGTTGTCTTGTAGTTTGTTTTTCATTGAAAATACAGTTTGGCACACAGTGAGACGTGCTAGTAGGTCCCATCACGTGCTTGCACCTGCACGCAGTTAAACAGCTTGTTGGATCAAGGCCACAAGGAAAACATTCTGTGATTCTGTGATTTGCTGCGATGGAAGAAGAGAAGGACAAAAAATACAAGATCAAAACAATGCACTTGGCACTAGTATCAAGAACCTGTTTTGGTGCCACGAGGATCCCAGCTCTTCCCAAAAGCATACAGGGCTCAGGGCACAGCCCGTTTCAGGTCACGCTGCAATCTCAGCCACGTTACAGGTCTACAAGCGCCAGACCAAGCATCGGTTTTTAGAAGCACAGGCGCAAAGCTAACGTGAACTGGAAGTAAGTTGTTTATGCCCTCGCTGAGAAACATGACATTCAAATCCTATTCAGAATTAGCCCTGCAAAAATCAAGCAAACTTAATAGCTCCTATCAAAGTTGGCCTCACTTCAGGAAAATTTGTTGCCTTTGTAAACACAGCTGAGTCTCCATTTTTCTCCTTCCTATTGGCAATGTATTTCACTTGCTAAATAAAGATATCTAAACAATCTCTCTTTGTACAATAATTTTTATGCTTTCCCCATCAGTCTCTTTCAGTCAGCTGCCCCTGCTCTGTGTGGTACAGTGCAAAGCAGCATTCACAGCATGCATTAAAAATGTTTGGGGTTTTGGTCAAGATACTAATAGGAAAACCCAAAATTTTCTGGGTGCAAATGCAGGGTGAGAGAAAGCCCCTCTTTTATCATGTCTCTCTATGAGACAATGTCCTGCTGTTGTTTCCATTACGAAAATCTATTTTTTCTGGACAGAACTAATGGTACAAATTTACTCCAGCATAAAATCTTTTCCATGCATAAAATATTTAATTTCTCTGTTTTATATCCTAAAATCACTATTGCTCAAAACCCATTAGTTATTTCTGCAACATAAACACTTACTTTATAATGAAATTGCTTTTATTTTTGCCTTCCCTTGGAACTCCCTATAACTAATTTCCATTCATCCCCACCCTCAGAAGGGAGTTATCCTGGGCAGAAATATCTGCTCAAGGAGAACTGGAAACCGATAGCTTTTTCTGTCCAATCATTTTAGACTTTATGCCAATGAGCAGAAATCACCGTTCAGCAGACTACCACTGACTTCAATAGGCTTTTGGGTCGAGGGCAATCCCAGCAGCAGTTACTCAAAAATACCCCACCCAGGCGGTTATCTGGAGCAACTTGCCAGCTTCTCCAGCGACCCAACAGCCAACGATGGTGAGTAATGGAGCAGCAAACCTCTCCCCGCACCCCCAGCTGCAAACGGCAGCGTTGCTGCACCCCGCCTGAATTTCTGCCAGATGTTAATCCTAAAAAGCAAGAGCAGCATTAGCTTCGAACGCAGATGGGCTAGGCCAGACTCTCCATGCACTCCAGGCTTAGTCTAGTGATTTCCCATGTGTCAGTCCAACCCCAGCTTTTTTCTAAAGATCATCCTTAGATGAGGAGAAACCCCTGTGAAACAAATTGTTATGCTGCTGGTGTAGCCTGGTCCCTATTAAAAGAAAATGGGGGATGATCATGAGAGGGCACACAGATTACTATGTCAAGAGGGAAGAAAACTGCGTGCTTACCAGTGGTGTCATCTGAACAGCAGCGTGGGCTCTGTAACTGATACGTGACATTTTAAGCACGCATGAGTCCTTCTCACATGCTGCAGGGAAAAAGCAACTCCCCTGAGACTTGGGAATAAGGATTTACTTGCCTCCCTATGCCTCGGCTTACGAATGCGCTCCATTAATTTGGTTTTAAATGACTCTGAAGACAGCACACAGTTACTGTCTAATCTACTCAAATAAATGATTTGGTTAAAAAAAAATAAAAAAAAGCTGTTGTCGTTTCCATCCAAGAGCGAGCGGTTCTCACTTCACCAGCTGCACAGGCAGACCTTTGTTCAATAACCCCTACGCGCGTTTCCAGCAGCCGGTACAGAGGGACAGATTGTGCCTGGCAGAGAGAGGATGGGTGTGGAGAGCATCCCACCGGCGTGCCGGGCCAGTGGCTAACTGCGGTCGGGATGGGGGGCAGAGAAACTGTATCGGTCTGTTCAAGCTGCCAGATTTCCTTAAAGGAGCTGGTTTTCCCTAGGGCCCCAGTCTAGACCAAGTTTTGGCCCCTTGCAAATGTGCCCTGTTGCCAGTCATTACCCAGTCGTTGCAGGGCTTGTAATTCAGCTCCATGCCTCGATCATTGTGAAAGAGCCACGTACAGAGGAACATTGATTTTTAAATGGCCGTTTGTTTCGGAGTAATACTCAATTAGAAGAGATTGAAACATCTCCCATTAGGCTTCTGGAAAAGAAACCTCCCCCGGGTTTTGGGAGCAACAGGTACAGGCGAGGGCCATTCGCCCCGGTGCTGCATCTTGTCCCCGGGCGAGGGGCAGCCCGCACCAGCTCCAGCCTGGGACCGGGGCAAGATGGGGATCCAGCCCTGCCGTAGGGCTAGGCACAGACCCTCACGGGAACTGCTCGTCCCACGGGCTGGGATGAGCCGCTTCTCAGGGTCCTGCACAGGAGACGGCTGTGGTCTGTCTCCAGCCCTGAGCGTGGGAGTCTCGATCCATACGCTAGACACATGCCACCGTCCCCATGTTTCAACAGAGAAGATGGTTAGCATCAGGATAGTGGAAGATGAAAGGTCTGCCTGATTTTTTATCATGCTCAGCTTCAAATGGGCATCAAAAAGACTCTCTTCCTCCATGAGAAGATAGAACAAGCCTAGAAATAAGCACTGCTCATTAGCTCCATCTGCACTCATATTGCTGGAAATAATTTGGAATTACCAACGTACTAAGGGCACCTTGTGCTTGTACAGAAGCAGCACCACCCATGAGGTGATTCAAAAGAAAAAGGTTTGGTTTAGCCTCCAGGTTGCACTCACTGCTTAAATAGCCTCTCTGTTAGGATCCAAGCTCCGCCCCCCCCCCCCTTTTTTTTTAAAATGGAAATGACAAGAAAATGCATAAAAATGCACAAGGCTTGAGATTACACAACAGGATTTTTTCCTCAGCAAACATGTTACTGAAGCCCAGCAGATCCAGAAAGTAGGAAACTTGCTATGAACAGGGGTAAAGAGGCAGATTTTTATTACCAGCAAGTGAAGAGAGGGGCGGAAGAGCAGCAATACCACCAAGTTCATTTCAGTCAGCTGCATAACTTCTGCATCATAAACGTTCATGCTTGTACTGAAAACACAATTACCAACTTTCTCTACTGGCATGAAGGTTTCTTCGGATCAAATCAGAGGTGCTGAAGTGAAATTAAACTGGCAGTTTAATTCTGCCGCTGTACAGCGCCTACTTTATGAACAGACAGCATCTACATCTGGAACTGTCAATCTGAAACCTTTAATTTACTTCAGAACTGAGAGCATAAAATTTTACAAAGAAGTAGAAAAAACAGTAAGTGTGTGTGTGTGTGTAAGAATGCCACATGGCAACGCCTCACATTACAAACACATATCTGCAAAATTATAATAAGAATGCCTCAATCACAATGCTCATTTTACACAAAAGTAGAACGGCTCCAGAAATGAAACAGAAAGACATCCTTTTTTGGTCTTTTTCTGGCTCTTCTAGTTGCATTAGACATGCAAACGACATGTATTTGCTCTTTCAAACAAACACATGGGAGACAATGAAGCAATCTCATCCATGGCAGGTGCTGGGTGCCTACTTAACACTTTTTACCGAACTTCCCAAGTCAGCCTTTCCGCCGAGCCAGAAGGGAAAACATGGTATCAAGCCCAGGTCCACAACCTTTGGCTGATGCCATCTCGCCAGATGCTCCGTGACACCAGAACTTCGGTGCTCGCTGTTCACCTCTCCTCTCAGCCAGAGCAGGGACGATACCAAGTGCCGACAACTGCCTGCTCGGGTGGGAAGCCCTGGAAGAAGCGGGTGGCTGCCGGCAGAGGCAGTTCCTCGGGTTCTTGCCCTGCCTCCAGTACAGAAACTCGGGGCATGCAGAATGAGACGTGCTTTCGCGGCACCGTGAGAAGGGGCTGTTTAGCTGTGGCATTGGGTAAAGGTTTAAAGACTTCAGAGCAGGATGAGAGCTTGAGGCTGACTTTGCAGCCTGGGGAGGAGCTGGAGTCAGGGAAGAGAGGGAGGAAGATCCCAGACTTCCCAAAGCATCTCAGACCCCAGACTAAAGAACGAAGAAACAACCATCGAAAGGAAATTGATACAAGCACATCAGCAATTTCTGCCTCAGACTGTACGTTTCGAGTGCTCACCAAGTAATACAAAAAGCTGTTTTTAGAAACCCTTCCCAAGCGGCTGGTAAATAACTTAATGAACCCCCCGGCGTTTGTGAGGTGGTGCACGGAGCGGCTCCACGCACGGCTACGAGAAAGCCCCGCGCTTTCAGCAAATACGCTCTCCAAGGGGATGCTCTCCCTTGCCTCTCTCTCCAAAAGCTTTTCCAAGGCTCTCCAGAGTCATCACATACCGGCCTGTTAAGAGACAGCAAACTGATTACACTTGTTTATACTTCCAAAACATGCTCACAGAATGACTTAATTCCTGTTATTAGCGCTTGACATGACGGACTGGTTTTCTCGACACGACTTCAGCTCCGCTCAGCGCTCAGGCGATCCCCCGAGGAGCAATCCCGAGACGTTCCTGCAGCTCAGCCACACCTGGGCAAGCTGGGTCTCACCTCTGGAAGGATCGATACCGGTGACTGAAAGATGTACGGTGCTCTCAGCTGCGCAAGTACCACGTAGCATCCCTGACACTAGCCAGCTCCCGAAATTGTTGGCGTTAATCTGCTCACCCATCACTTGCATTAGCTTTCTCAATGCTGACTGCTGGGATGATCCAGTTCTAAAAGGCTCCACTGCTGCGTTGTACATCTTAAATTATACATACAGTGCTCTGCCACCGGAGAAGAGCAAAGTGATTTATTTCGGGGTGAACAGAAGGAGTCCCCTTTGTCTCAAAACAGTAATTACCGTGGGCCACATTCCAATGCAAGCCTTAGTCACGGCAGAAGTTACTAGAACAGAGATTATTTGTGGAGTAAGATACTCCTCAGCAGGTATCAGGATGTTAGTTTTCAGCCCTAAAGCATCTACGTTAAATACCACATCTTTAATTATTTCAATTTATCTTTAATCAAACGATGTGTAACTGCAGTGCCTCCCTTTCTCTTTGCTGATAGCTGCTCCCATAGATACACAGAAAAGCAATTAATTAGTGCAAATTTTAGAACAGAAATAGCTATGCAGATATCTGTGAAGATGCTAAAAATGTCAGGAGAAAAGCAAGATAAATGTCAATGTTATTAAAAATAAATGTCTACTTAATGCAACATTTACTTAAATGTTTGCCAGGAAAACAGTAAATACAGACTTTAAATCCTGATGTAGCACAATTACATCCAGAGGCTCAAAGGGTAAGCTCCACCCCTGCACTGAAAGGCAGCCCGAGATGAAAATCTCATTCCAAGCCTTGATATCATCTGTGCTAGCCCTCTGCACAAAAGTGGATTTTATCCAACATACAGTGAATTTGTAAACAACCCACTTCCTTTCACCAATACCGAGTTTAGTTTTCTAGTGTTTCCTTCCACATCCACAACGGTGCCTTATCAAGCCCCACACCCTGGCAGAGTGTCGGGATTTATACTCCCTTTTCCATCCGTCGGGGCCTCTCAGTTGCTGCTCTGCAGGACCGGAGCCTCGGGCCCCCACAAGACCTGCTGTCCTGAGCTCTAAATACAAGCCCCTGTACTGGGCAAAGAAAAAATGAGCGTTTCTTACATTCTCCCAGTTTACCAAATAATGCAGGTGGCTCTTCCAGGGAGCTGACATTCATCACCTCAGCAGTCTCCAGTCTGCATGCACATCTGCAAACGTTATCAGTAATGATTTTATGTTTTCTAGCAAGCTACTGATACAAGTGTTAAATAGCGAAAGGCCAGCAAACGATCCCCGAGGAACCCCGCTATAGACACACCAGCTCAGAGATTATTCCCTCCATCCATCTCCATTTGGAGATCCGTCAGCGTCAAAACCATTTTCTGCTGGACATTGTTCATTTTGTCTGCGGATCAAGATGTGAAGGAGGCCCGCTCAGAAGACTACTGCATCTTTTATCAGGCACGCTTGTAATCTAGGTAAAGTAAAATACATCAAGCTGATTTGACAAGATCCGTTTTCCTTAGGCTCAGGTAGATAGACGTTAACAAAGTGATCCTCCCTTAATTCGTTATTAAAGGAGCCCTATTTCAGTCGTTCTGTTATTGTGCCTTGGATCAATGTCAAGCTGACAGACCTATACTTACCACCAGCACTCAATTTTCATAGCATGTTAACAATACGCTTTTTTTCACTCGCTGACTAAAAAGCAACATATAGAGGTCAACAGAGCTCCTCTCTCTCTTTAAAAATTCTCGGATACGAATTTCTTGGATTTAATGAGTCTAAAATGTTCAGAGTCAGCAGCTGTCCTGTGTAACCTTCTCTAGCTGCTATCTCAGTGGAAAATACTTCAATTTCATCTTCTGTGATAGAGCTATGCCTTCTATTTGCTAGGCCATGCAAAACTCTGTGCATTAGCACTGGCTTGAACACCAGTCTCAATAGAAACCATCAAAACTGAGCCCGTCTCCAGGTTGAACATTCAGAGCTTCCACCTGCAAATGTCCTGGAAGCCGGTTTCAGCTCTGCACGAGCTCATCCTCTCAGCTCCATGAGAATAACTTCTCTTCTAGAACACCTTTAAGCCTTTCTGGCTGAGCTATAACAATTTCTTTGATGCTTGCATGATGAACTAGGAGGGAGTACAGAGGGCTTCATGGCAAAGAGAGTTAAACCTCTCCTAAACTAGAATAAAATAAAAGCTTTGTTCTACTTAATGTGGGTTATGAGCAAAATCTTGGATCACTTCCTAATTTGACCAGACTGATTTATTCTCCCCAAAAAGCCGTGCTGGACGTAATCACCCTAACACCAGGGTAACGCTCAACTTCATACACATCACAAGAACAGTGACAGGAACCAGCAAGTGTCCTCACATGCACTGGCAGCTCCCAAACCTGCAGGGGCTGGGCTGCTTGACAGGGAGAAAGCTGGGACCTTGACACTGTTCAGACTAATAAGCACACGCTTGACTAAGATTTGAACAGCAGTTGTAATTGCCATCTGCATCATTTGCCTCTGCCACATACAAACAGTGGCAGGCCCACATTTCTGGAATATCCAAGGAGGAAATTCAAGATGTTAATACGTGCCTCCCCCTCGCAGGCTGCGGGTCAGCGTACACAACTCAAGTTATCTGGTTTTTTCACACAGACCTCCCCCTCTGATGGATCACTTCTGACAACGTAACGCTGCAGCCTGATCTTCTGTGAAGTTTTGAGCAAGCTGTACAAACTCATCTTCCTCCTGGAGGGCGGAAGGAGATATTTGCAGACCATAAAGATTGCATTTGCATAACCTAGATATTATCAGCTAATAGCAAAACATAGTACCTCTTCTTAGTATCCTAGTAATATCTAAGCCATCCTAATTTCCAGTTTTTTCTTTCAGGAGACGGCACATCAGAATAGCTGTGGCAGCAAATACACCTTTCAACAAGCTGGAGATGTTGCACGGAGTGCTCCTGCACTCATGTCACAGAATCATAGAATCACAGAATCGTATAGGTTGGAAAAGACCTTTAAGATCATCAAGTCCAACCGTAAACCTAACACTGCCAAGACCACCACTACACCATGTCCCTAAGCACCTCATCCAAACGTCCTTTAAATACCTCCAGGGATGGCGACTCAACCACTTCCCTGGGCAGCCTGTTCCAATGCTTGACAACCCTTTCAGTGAAGAAAAATTTCCTAATATCCAGTCTAAACCTCCCCTGGCGCAACTTGAGGCCATTTCCTCTCGTCCTATCACTTGTTACCTGGGAGAAGAGACCGACCCCCACCTCTCTACAACCTCCTTTCAGGTAGTTGTAGAGAGCGATAAGGTCTCCCCTCAGCCTCCTTTTCTCCAGGCTAAACAACCCCAGTTCCCTCAGCCGCTCCTCATCAGACTTGTGCTCCAGACCCTTCACCAGCTTCGTTGCCCTTCTCTGGACACGCTCCAGCGTCACAGGGGTTTTCGTGGAATGGCCCCCATTAGATGCCCGTAGCACTCCTCCCTTTCCATTACTTCTGCTCACTCCAGCTGCTCGATGCACACGAACAGCAATGGTCTATAGCCAGACATGAGTGAACAACGTAGTTCTGCTTAAGCAGTTTGCATCGTCAGAGATACAGCTCTTCATCCCTCTCAGAGAAGAACCGCCCCCTCCCCAATAACATTTCAAAATCCATTGCAGAATTTACTGGAACTGCTTCCGATGACACAAACCACGCTGTCAGTATGAAAGATGAAACTGCGAGGTAATGAAGAACAAATGCCCAGTTCTGTGCAAAAACACAATCCTAGAAAGCTACAAACACATTCGGAAACAGCAGCTCTCTTCTTTGGCCGTAATACCGCCTCGCGTTCGATCCAGTTCACCAAAGAAGACAACCCTGTACCACTAAAGATGATCTCATCGAAAAGCAGCTCCTAGGAAGTTTTCTGGCATCGGAGGCTTTAACGGCCAGCCCTGATGCAGCCCGACTAGCAGCGGTGTTTGCTCAGCACATTCTGGTGGTTTCAGAGACAAAGCCAGCATTCCCAAGGCTCGAGATAACCAAGCAGATGAAGTCACGCACTCCGGATGCTCCAGAAAGAAAAATGGATTTGGGGTGGGACGAGGGACCACATTTAGCATTACCACACAGAAAAGGAGGGGGGGAAAAATATTCCCCTTTTAATGATTCTATACATGAACGACATGCTGGCATTACCAATAAAGTAGTATTTGAAGGGAGGGACCATTTAACACCAGGAGAAGTCGGACTCACACCCAGCCCATCTAGACACGGGCACTACAACGGAGCACCTAGGCCTACGTGCTCTTCACAAGGGACAAAGATCTTTGGTGGCTACAGAGGGAGCCTAAAGCAAGTGGCTTCTTATTTTAAGGATCTCAACTAAGTGTTACCTTGTTATCATCCCGTCTCTTTCGAGGAAGGTACTGCTAATACCAGTTGACAACGCGCAGAAAGAAAAGGTGAATCCCGTGCTTACAACGACCCCTTCCATTTTGGAGCCTGCCGAGGGAGCAGGCTGGGGCAGAGGAGGAGCGCAGAGCAGCTCTGGGTAGCAATACTTCAAAGGCAGCCCAGGTTGGGAAGCAGGCCAGGATTAGATATTGATAACCACAAACATTTTTGAAAGCAACTGGGCTTTTAAGAGCCCTTGGGTTTTGGAGTTCAACTCCAAACACTTCAGGGAAATAGATTTTCAGCCCTTTCTAGAAAATCCTGGACTAGTTGCTTAAAAACTGAAATCATTGTATTGACCTACCCCTGAACTCCTGTGCCTTCTTTTTACATTCATCTCTGCCTGCAAGCCCTCCAGGGAGGGATCTGGCCTCACACTGCAGCATATTTCTGGGGCTTACATTGCAATTATTATAATGGACATCTTTCTTTTCAGATTGGGGGAGAGTTCGGTGAAAATTCTTTCCATTCGCATGTGTTTTCAATCATTTTTTCCTTCCTTCTTACACACACACACACATCTCTTTCCCATT
This sequence comes from Mycteria americana, assembly GCF_035582795.1. Classification (NCBI taxonomy): domain Eukaryota; kingdom Metazoa; phylum Chordata; class Aves; order Ciconiiformes; family Ciconiidae; genus Mycteria; species Mycteria americana. The sequence continues at coordinate 153,012,254 of NC_134365.1, read as the reverse complement.
CAAAAATACATCATTTCCCTGCAGATAGCACAGCTGGATGGGTACAGCTCATTACTTTCTTAGAAGCTTCTTTTCTTCCAAATTCCTTTTTTTTTTTTTTTTTTTTTAAACTCTTGCTTTATGCTTTCTTCCACCTGGGTACGAACAGGCAGCTGCGGTCAGGCTCAATTCACTCCTATTGCCACCGAAATGGTAGCATGAAACTTTAACAGCGAAAATAGTTTACGCTTAGGCATTCCAGCCGTGGAAAAAACACAGCTAGCATCTCTGTTGTCAAACATCCTGCTGTCTCTCGCCACATTGATTTCACTTCATGCTGAGCCTAGTGGCAAAATCCCAGCGCTAATGAAGTTAATGGGAGTTTCACCATTGGATTCAAGAGGGTTAGGATTTCACGCAGACTCTTCAGTCATAAAATTCCTTCTGCTCACCTCTGAGCTTAAAGACTGTGCCCGTTACACCCAGCACGGAGGATCTGGGGCTGATCCAATATCCTTTTAAGTTAATGGAAAGGCTCCCACTAACTTTAATGAGGACTGAGATAAATGGTTAGAGGATGAGAACATTTTATTTGAGTGGTTGTTCTACAGCCGCTTACATTGCCTTTTTAACTCCTCATATACTATTTTTGCACTTCTCTTATCCCCCATGTTATCTCAGTTGTTGCCGATAACGATTTTGCAAGAGTGGGGGAAAGGAGCCTCCCATCATAATCATTCAGGTTTCTACTCTTCCCTCCTCCTACCTTTCGATGTGAGCAGTAACTATTGAAGAAGTCTGAATACCAACAGAAGCATTCAGGAGAGAAAAATATAAAGATGTAAAAATACACTAGGGGGAAAAAAAAAAATCTGCGTAACGGTGGTTGAGAATATGGCACAGCCTCAGTTATGCCTGCAGCTTACAGCAACCTCTCTGCATTAAGGTAATGTCTTTTGTTAGGAGGAGACATTAGTAACCAAACAGCTGTGACAGCAGAGCTGTGCTTAAGGGAAAAGTATTACTTTTGTACCGATGCCAATCAATAGATCTGAGTGAATGCTCTTCCCTTTCGGTGTGAGTATCGGTGGAGACTCATTTCTCCTCCGGCTCTTTCCTCTTGCCTCCCTATCCTTCTTGCTGCATCAAAACCTCACACTTGGGTACCTGGGCTTTCTCTTGTTCTATCCCACCCTCGGTTTTTCTTCAAATACCATTCTACAGGGCACCTCCTTAAAAAGGGCTTGCTTACAACTCTTACTACTGCCCATTTGTTTTAAATCCCAATCCTACAACTGGGAGGCAGTTTCTTTTATCCTGGATGAAGCAAGACATGAGAAAAGAGGTTGTGCTGATAAACGAGGTCCGATCCAAGTCTCCGAGCTTGGAGGAGGACTCTGGATGTCCATGAGAGCTGGAGGACACCGACGCCCATGTGAACATCGTACAAACCTTCACTGTGTTTTCCCCCCAACCATGGGTATGAAATAGGGCTTTTTCTTACTATTTCACACCTATTATTTTTACCGTTCTCTTTAAGCCCTGTCCCCTGTATTACGGCATGCTTGGAAACAGAGCAGAAGTTGCAGAGCTGAAACGACAGTTACCTGAAGCATCAGCCGAGGGGTTTTAATTCTGTGCCACGGGAGGGAAACACATTTCAGTCCCGGTCTTCCCACCCTCAAGCCCCCACATCCCCATTTTTTATTTTTTTTTTTATTCCAAGTGTATTCTCAGAGCAATTTATTCAAATGGAAATGAATAATCACCAGCTTAACAAAAGTCATTAATCCCCTGTAAGCATGCTTCTGCATGAATCTATTAATTCTCATTTCCAAGTTTTCAGAGTTAAAGTAAGTGTTTGATATAGTACGTGCTACCTACTCTCTTTAATTAAACAACCTCCCACTGTTGAAGTGGGTGAAATATTTCATCAATCAACAGCATCCACAGCCCTCATGGAGAAAGTTTCCGGGCTTGCCTGACACACAATAAAACACTGAACATCAGCTGAAGTTTCTCGGCTCACATTAAATCCCACTTGTGGCAGAAACAGCAAGGGAATTAATTCCGTGGCATCTTTATGACATGTACCTCAAGAGGGAATTGCACGGTTCAGATTTATATTGAATATCCTCGGCATCCTTCTTCACCGACTAAAGTGTGGCTCAGATCAACAGCAAAAATAAATTATTAATAACATCGCTAATCACCTGAATGACAGCAAATCAGTGACCTGTAGGAAACAATTTTGCAGCACCAATGCTATTTCAAGTGAATGAATGTCCATTCACTAGTGCGAGTCGCCACTTGGCAACTCTGGCAAGGCATCTGAGTAGCAGAGGGATACGCTGTCTAAGCACTGCTGGAAAAGGAAGAGCCTAGCTGTGTTTATACTTCTCAGTGCTGCAAAGCATGGGGAAGAAGGGGGAGCTTTAACAAGCAGGTGGCAGAAAATACACAGTACCATTAATTTTTCTAATTCTCTTTAATTCCCTCTATTTTTTGGGGTGTCTACAAAGAGTGAAAGCATTGGGGCAGTACAGACATTGGGGGTCATTTGACAGGGGTGCCCCGTGCACACGCGGGATCGTGGCCCTGCTTGCACAGAGGAGCTTAGGACTAGGGGAGAGGCAGGCAGGAGAGCTGAGCACGGAGCGAGGGGACTCACCCTGAAGAGCTCGGGCACTTCGGTAACTCATGTTTTGGGGCCCAGAACTGAAAACTGGTGATTGCTTTGAGACTTTTAAGCTTTTAGGTCACTTTGAACAAGCTTCCCTTAAGTGTGTGCAATTCAAGCCATTCCCCAAAGTCCCAGAGGCTCGACACCATCCCCTTGATGGAATCGGATTACAAGGAAAACTTGGGTCGTCCAAGAAACATCGCCTAATAACGAAGTCATCTCTGGCAGTCCCAGCGGACTGCAGTGTAGGAGGCTGTGAATCATTGAAGACGTGGGAAAATGGCAGCAAGAGAAAGAAAAAAAGACCAGCTTGCAGCAGATAAACAGGTGTAACCTAGCTAAATCCTTCTGCAAGCAGTTGTCAGAACCTGATCCCTGCCTGGAAACTCACTGCTCTTTTCTTTAAGTAGCCAGGCTCTGATACTAAACATCTTATAATGAATTCCAGAGTAATTACTGCAGTATTAGGCTTGTGAATCCAGCCAGCTCCAGCCAGTAGAGAAAAAAGCAACATCGCTAAGCAGCAAGGACTGAGAAGCTGAAACAAAGAGAACTCAAGAAGAACAAAGTGCCAAACTTTAGCTAAGCTTTGTGTTATATCACTATACCACCGCAAAGATAAACATCAAAACCCATGAGATGAACGAATTGAAAACAACCAGTCATAATATTTGAGCTCATTCACATATTGATAAAATTCTCACTACAATGATGCAACAAGTGACTCTCTCAAAAACAAGTCCTGAAACTGGGAATATGCCCAGGGACTGCCTGCTCTGTAATTCCAGAAGACTGAGGGAAAGTGTGTTTCTACACCCAGAGTTTATTTTCTAATGCTGGCTTATTATAAATTAACAAAACGTGCAAAATCCCTATGGGATGGGAACCTAAGGTCCAAGAGCATAGGCACAGTAATACTGTAGCGTTCCTTGGAGAGCTGGAACGTTATTCAAAAGGTGAAATAAAACAATTAAGAAAGCAATAGCATCCTTTTCTCCAACTTGAGGTTTCTAAGTCCAGAAGAAGTATAATATTCTTTAAATTCTTAATAGTAAGAAGGTTTTTTCCATTAAAAAAAATATATATAATTTAAACCACTTTCCTCTAGCTAGGATAAAATAACATTAGGAAAGGGAGCTCTGGAGTTGGAGGGCTGAATTTTAACAATCAGAAAATCTCGGAAAAGCCATAGTGGTTTTATAGCAGAAAATCTAGGAAGTCAGGTTCAGTTAAAGAACAGTGCAACAGTTGATACCAAAGTAACCATGAAACCCTCTTTCATATGACATTGTCTTTGCAGATTTGGCACCATCTCCACTTTTTATCATTTTTGCAAAACTGGTAAAATAAATATGCTTGACCTATGATAGTTTAGAAAACACAAATGTATAATTCAGTCAGCTGCTCTGCAACAGAAGCTAACATTTCTGATCCCCTCTATCCTCTAAAATTACACCTCTTAAAATCATACGGGTAAGTGCCTTAATACTTTCTGATATCAAACAGAAGTCAGTAAGAAATGAATTGTGTTAGAGTTTGATCCAAACCCAAGTCTAGTCTTTGATCTTTCCATTACATTTCAGCCCGCCTTGGTATAAGCATGCAAAGTAAATGTTGATGCTCTTTGTGGTTATCGCATAATGTTGTGAGGCTCTTTGCAAATGATATTCTCTTTCTGCGCCTCAGTTCATGGCCACTGCCCATTAAAAACCGAAGCATTATCAAAGTAACAATCAGGGTGCCAGACAAAGGATATTAATCTGCATGCAGTATCTAGTTATGGAAAGCAGCCACGTACACAAAGGACGAGCTAGAAGTCTACAAAAACATGCAAAAAATTAAGTAAGCACTATCGTGTTCTAATGCCTACAAGAAAAATGTTAAAAAATATATATATGCAGAAGTACATGTGTGCTTATCAGTCTAGGCAGCATCACTGAGGGTCAGCGATTTTGTCTGTGCTTGCATAATCACACAGGAATCTTGCTGAAGTATGTTAACCAGTTTGTATATTCAGCACATGGTGAGTGTAAATTGTAAGCATTTACCAGAAGACAGTACCAAGACTGGCCCGTTTCCTGAGTTCTAGGGCAAGAAATTAGGAGGGGACAAAGCACTGTCAAACTTCCCCAAGTCAAACTTCCCAAGTCAGAGAAAGAAGCATCTTCATTAACTCTTTCTATTTTTGCAGTACCTGCCTATCTGTCATCTTAGATGAGCATGAAAATCTCTAGCTGTCTAGATCACTACTTATCATAGCTTGATTTCAAAAGACTGTTCTTCCTAATTCTTGCTAACACAGATCCAAGCTTTTGGGAAAATATCTCTGCTTTCTTTTTCAGGCCAGTAAATGATGGATGTGGTTTTCATCACTGGGAAGCATAGCAGTCCAAAGCCCAGGGAAGGATTAGTTCAGAGCACCATGCTAAAAGTTCGTAACTCACTTCTACCCATCCCACCAGGGAGGAGATGGGTCCCGTCCAGAAGTCAGAAGGCCCCACAAGAACTGATGGGGAACCAGCAAAGAGACTGGGTCAGTCAATACCACTAACAAGAAAGGTGTATTTTAGTCCAATTCACTGCTTTGGCAACAGTTATGTTCTCCTGCTTTAGAAACAGAAGCACAGTGAATTTCAGTGCTTTTCAGGCCTTGCATTGCCCTAACATATGTGTACTGGTAAGTCTACTATTACAACTGTACAGTTATAGGAGGGCCAGCACAGCCATTAAGACGTCTGCATTAAAAAGAGCCAATTTAGAACTGATACGCACCATATTTTACCTCTCCTCATCAAGTTTTACACAGCACCAGCTCCCGATCCAACTCATATCCACGCGGATGCAGAATGACATAGGCTCGACACAGAGCCTCATACTGCTGTTCCAACTGGTGATGGAGCAATCCCTTATCTTCCGGATGCTGATGGTAGGCAACGTGTTCATCTGGTTATGGCAGAGGACAACCAGGTTCCCTGGCTGGCATGTGTACGACTACACAAGTGCAGCAATTTTTCATATTCAATGGGAAAGGCTGGTGTGAGGAGAAGCAGGCTCAAGGGTTTTTTTTCCCCAAGTATCAGACTTAAGGTTGGAATAAATTTGAACAAGTACCAGGGCTGCAAAAGAGATCGCAGAAACCAAAGGGATATGCGTCCCCAAGCAATCAGCGTGGTGGGGAAGGTGGAAGAGTAGAGGACTTTAATGCAATCACGGGCACAACTGCGATTGTTCAAACACTGTCTCTCCCTTCAGAGAGCACTGAGCTCATCAAGGATTAGTCACCCATGTGCAGTCCAGGGCAAGTCTGCACACATGTTCAAATGTAATCAAACCTTTCCCCAGTAATCACCCTGCTATGGAAAGGTGTGCACTGATTCTGAAAGGATAAGTGAGTTAGTTCTGGAACAATGCAAATTTGAAGAAATCTTTTAAATGGAGGGAAAGTAAACACATGCACACACACATCTATCCAAGACAAAGGGGATTTCTTAAGACATCTTCATTTCCTGCTGCAGAGGCAGAGGCTGACTGCTTATTCAAGCCCACTGCGGTTTATGCTCGGTCTCTGCATCTTGGAGAGAAAAAGCAAGAACTGCTTCAGAACGAAACTGAAGTTCCTCCAGCATGGCCCTGCGGAGCCTGGTCCCTTCGCAAATGCCTTGTGCAATCATTTTGAACTTCCCTCCTGCTCACTGGTGCCAACGCATGTATCATCACATTCGCGTGGGTGAGCGCGCTCCTAATAGCGTTATCTGTCACCAGTCCTTTTATGATGCTTCATTTCCATGGCTCCTCGGTGTATGCTCTTTGTCTGCTCTCCATCATCATTGTACAGTACACAGCAATTATTCTGGCTGCTCTCTTCAGTTGGAGCTGTTCCTTCCTTTTGTATGTGGGCTGGAGGGTATTTTTTTTCTTTTTTGATTAAAGGGCTTTGTTTACAGTATCAGGTTTTTGAATGAAGATTTATAGCAGACTCCATAATTATAATAGTCCCAATAAACAGTACGAACTGTCATTTACAGCTACAACACAGTGTTATAGTTATATGCCAGCATAACATCTCCACTATGTCAGCCTAACTATGCATCGATGCACTTCAAGCAAATCAGATCTCACAAAAACTGCTACTGCTGAATTGCAACTCTCTTGGAGGAATCCTTGGTATTTTCTCTCTTCAGTACCGGAAAATACCATCCAGTAGGTCAAGGAGAAGAAACTTAGGCAAGCAGGAAAGGAGGGGTGGGCAACCACCCCCAAATACCAACATAACATAAGAATTTCACTGCCCCCGGTTTGATGAGCATGCTATGTGACATTTGGGGTAAATATGCAGAAATACTGACCGAGTCATTTTCCCCTCCCTATTTCAGAGTTGCAGCTCCTTAGTCTGTTTGAGCACCAAGCCTTCAACAGTGAGAACACAGGCACTGAAGCCCTAAAGTCAAGCTGCTGATTTAGGCTGGGATTACATCGTCCAACAGACCACCTCTGTGAATGATAAGAACAGGTTTGCTCAAGCAATACAGTCGGCTTGACGGCCTATTCCTTGCTGTGTCCACGGCACAAATACGGCTCCACCCAGGAAAGTGGGCCTGCTTCTCTGCAACCTGGATGTGTAAGGGAGAAGTGTGGAGTAGAGCCGTTTTTCCTGTCCATTAGGTAGGCTCTAAATATTAAAGGTTGAAAATGGAGGGAGAGGAGAGACAATTGAAGAAGGAAGGAGGAACTGAAAAACTTGAGAAGCTTTAGGGCACAAGAGGTAAAACAGAGGAGGAAAGGAGGAAAAGCGGAGTAGGAGACCAAGTGCAAATGGGGCAGGAAGGCAGTGCAGAACAAAGCACAGGACGAGCAGGATTCCTGGAAACTCAACCAGCTCAAACGGAAGCGATGCCAGACCACACGCAACTGCACTAGAAAACACACAAGAAAAATTCATTCATCTGAGTCATCATAAAAGTAAAATTGTTGCAGTTAACAGAAAAATAACAAAAATTCAAGCTAGATGACTGCGTGGTGCCCTATCCTCAAAGGTTCAGCACTGTATTTAGCATGAGCAGCTTGGTTTCAGATACATTTCTGAAGGTGGTTGGGTTTGTTTTTCAAAAATTCTACGAATATTGCAGAATTAACCTTCTGCTAATGCTGAGGAAAGCAGTCTCCTCCTTCCATCCATAACTAAAGTAGTTCCTGGCACTGCATTATATAATGAGCTTCTCCATTCCTACAGTTTTAGAATGACTCACAAGCATTTACAAAGTGATTTGATTTAAACCAGAACTGTAACCTGTTCCCTTTAGCATGAAGTGCTCCCAAGAACTAGCATAAAGTAGGAAAGCACCTTTGGTTCTCACTTCCCCCACCACCGGATCATGCAATTAATCAAGAAGAGTATTATTTCCCATCAAGCCAACAACTGGATGGAAACGCTGTTGTTCCAAACGGTCCACAAAGTTTCTAATGGTCAAGGAGACTTTCCGGAAAGTAACAGGACTGCCAAAGACAGATGCACGTGCATTTTTGAGGAAAAGGTGGAGGGGAAAAAAAGGGAAAAAAAAACCCCAAAGACAAATCTGACATTAATTTAGGGACACAAGTCTCAAAGACCACAGTTAAAAAACATGAGATATTGCCATCAAGGGGCCCATGATTGGTAATCTAACACCACATGGCAAAGGACTGAGCTGAGATTGCTAACTTTTGAAACACGCTCAGACTTATCATTTTTGCAGAAAAGGTTACACCAAAGAGCATCAGAAGGCTGACAGCATAGGTGTGCTATATACCGCATCAGAAACCCCAGCTAAAAAGAAATTACATATTTCTCTTAAACCATCCTGAATTTCATAGCAGAATAATTTCACAGAGACAAGCCACAGAAGTGGCACATCAGATCAAAGTTACCTGTTTGCACAAGAAACAACTCTGTGCATTAATAACACAGAACATCAAACACTGATAACGTCAACACCTACTGCTGAATTAGTAAGGGCAAAGGACAAAAATAATTGGATTAAAAGAACTCTCTATGCCACCCATCCATTACTGGTGAACACTCATTCAACAACTTGCTCTTCACCTTGAACTCTGTGCTTAGCCCAAGCCAGCTGCACAAGAGCCTTGACTACGTTTATGGAAATCTCTTCTAACATAATCACAGCTACCTCGTCTTCCGTGGAAACAGGTTATACCAGCACAAAGTCAGGCCAACACTGGTGCAAAACCAAGTAACGCGGAACATCCCACTTTTCACTGGGATATAAACCTGGAAGGATTTTCAGTAGGAGAGCAGCCACAAACACCAGTACCCTTCACTTTTCTTAAGGTCTCAATGTCCGCTTTCCCTCCTGCAATGCAATTTACTTCTAAATAAACAGATTGTACACCAAAAAAGGGTTAAGTTTCACTTTTACAAATTAGCTATACATATTCAAATGAAAATAAACATCTAATTCTCCAAAGAGAAACCATCAGCTACTTGCTTCATGATCCCAGGAGCCTTTTCTCTCTGCCTGTCTGCTGGTGCCCTTACCCGTGATTCTTTATGGCTGTATTATCATCATCATCTATGGACTTAGTATTCCAAACATACCAGCCACCCACAACTGAAGGGCTTCTTTGCATTACAAATTATAATTGCACTGAATGCACTACTGGTTCTGTGACATAAAAAGGAACAAAAAAAAAAAAAATCATCAAGCTTATTTTAACCTGACAGAGTTGAACCCAGGTGAAAAGCTAAATCAGTAACCCACGGAACCCACTAATTAATTACCATATAGATGTATGTATCCAATCTAATGGAGATCAAAATTAAAAAAAAAAGTAACCCATTAATCACCACCACAGTTTCAATTACTGTGGGAATTGAATAGCTGGGAGAGTAATTCCAGTTAACATATTCTCTGTGGCCTGGCTCACACCCAAAGAGATGCTTCTTGGGAAGAAGCTCAGAAGGAAAATTTGGCTTGAAAACTGGAACAAGACACCTCTTTTTGAAGTCTTCCCTCAAAAAATCAAAACAAAAAAACCCCACCACCAAAGAAGTCCCACAAATCACAGTTCTCCCCTTTTGAAGATTACTACTATTTTCCAGAGTAGGACATTGAGATTAACAATTTTATCCATCCATTCCTTCATTAAGCTGAACCAAGTCAGCATTAATTTGTTAACCTTTGTAATACTTCGCACACTAGTGCCAGATGAAGTCAAGCTAAACTCCAATTTAAATTCAGTTAAGAAAATATAAAATAACATTTCTTACCTGTTCCTTTTTCCTCATAACTGTGGACTCCCACTGCTGAAGATAATATGTCAAATTAAAAGGTCTTCTTTTTTCTTTTTTTTTAACCTCCCACTCCTAAAACATTTAATATTACCACATATGAAAGAAAATGCAGGGAAAAACTTGTCCAATCTGTCAATGGTTACATGCCACTTCTGTTAGTCAGCTTCTGTATGAGCTTGCATAGATATTTCAAATAACAACAGGGGAAACAATCTATTTTATAACAAGAAAAGAAACACCAAGAATATGCCAGAAAAACTTGCATTTTAAAATACGAAAGTAGCACAGGGTTCCAGAGGCATGCAAAGGACCAGAAAATATTATAGTTTTAAGTATAATATATATAGGTTGTAGTTCATGTTAAGTCAATTTAGGTCAAAAAATATTCTGTGTGTGGATTTTCCAACAAACTATACCTATATCCAACAGCTACAGATATGAATACCCATCTAAAATAGAGAAAAAGACAACAAGGTATTGCATTTGCAAGACACCAGCACAAGAACATACACATATTAGGCACTGTTATCATATACTGAAGTTGGTGCATATTTAGGTTGCAATTGCAGTATACTTTCTAGAATAGTATTGCACAACTGATTTACTTGTTACTTAAAAGCCTATTCCACCTAGGAGCAACTAGTGAACGAACAGCAGCATTTACCTGCATCCTCCTTTTACTCTGAAACCTTTCATTCATGTGGTCCAGGCGATCTATAACACTATATTCAGGACTGTGCACCCTGTACTCTTGCTGGTTTACACTTGTCCACTTCTTAAAAAAGGCACTGAATTTTGGATGTACCGAAGAGGAAGGAATAGAAGGATTCAGTTCACTGTAGTGCACTTTAAGAGCTGGGAGTTACTTTAGCAATACACCTTTCACAGTTTATCAGTATAAATATGTTAACAACTTTCCATTTAAAAAATGAGTCATTCCCATCCCACTACAGTAAGAAAACAGAACTCATCAGATGCAGATTCTGGCGATTGCACAGGTTTCATTTACCTCTAAATCACTGAATTAAACTAGTTTAACAGCAAGAAGGAACAAAAGTCCTTATAGTTATTTAGTAGCTCTTGCCAAGTAAATTGCCAGACCTAATCCAAAAGAAGTGTGATCCCTTTTCTAGTTTCTGATTTATAATTTAGGCAAAATCTGACTCATTTTTATAAGTAAAATTGTATAGTGGTATTTTAAAAGTACTTCAACTTTGTGTTATAACAAAAGTTATTGTTCTAAGTGGGGCAGATCCCTTAGTGAAACCATTAAACCAGGCAGCAAACTTTACAATATAGAAAAGCTACAATAAAGGCTTGGAAGAACAGCTATAAACATTAAGGATTTCATATAAATTTATGAGACAAAAACATCTGAAGAGAACACTAAACAGAATCATTCAAGAGTGGGACTTTACAGTCCATTCATATAGTCTATATTCATGTTAATTACCCCACCACATGTCTTCATTGCCTCTTCTCTCCTCTCCCCAAAAGCAAAGACTAAGCAAACCCTTTGCTTTTATAATACAGTAGATCCATGTGACTACCTGGCATGCTCTCGGTTCACTCTTAGATTAATCCTTTAATAATTTGTCCCCACCTAATACGTGACTACCCTCAATACTAAATCAGGTCAACCGTGGCTACCTGGTACCCAAGTGTGCGGTATTTTGCCGACAGAGGCTCCAAGCCAGCTGTATTAAGTGTTTCTGCTGTACTTCTCTGCAAGACTCTCAGGCTGGGACTCAGCACCATGCCATGGGTTCATGCTTCTTCCAATTTGGATCTGGCTAGCAGCTGCCTGGCTTGGGACCCATGCAGAAGCTTGTGTGCATTTATCTGCAAACCAGTGTAAACCTTGAAGCTCTCCAATGTTTTTGGCCAAATACCACCATCAGTAACAGCAGCGCGGCAGCGTAGGCGCCTGCGCAAAGAGCAGCAGCTCCCAGTTGGCACGGGGCTATACACCACTCTGGAGTGGCTGGCGTGACACTAGGCCCCCCACCCCTTGGAAAATGTCTCATACATGCATACTTTCATAAGACTGAATAGCACAAAAGCTGGGACCAAGGACTACACTGTAGATGTTTATGAAGAACAGCTACCACAGCATCCTTTAAATAAAACATCCTCAGAAGAGCAGTGCTACAGAACAGATGGGCTATGATGTGTAAGTTCAGAAGTGACAGGATTTTGACCGTCTTTTTGTGCTTACTCAAGGTAGGGCTCTTCGGTGATACCACAAACGGTCGAGATAACTGAAGAGAGAGCTCATTGACAAGCTCTCGGAGCTAAAAGTGAAAACATGGATCTCAAATTCCTGCCACTGCATGGAAAGTACAGCAACTGCTATGGATTCAGACACCTCATTCACATTCCTATGTAAACACCAGCAAGGCAAGAAAACATTAACAGCTGTACAGAAATAATACTTAAAAAGTACAACTTACACACCTATATGAAGCAGGTATGATGGAAGAAGCCAGACTGAATACCATAAAGAAAAATCACCACTTCTACTGCATCAGAAATTATTTGAGCCTTTAATGAAAAGTGCAGGTGAAGAAATTCAGGTCACCACAATTCCTCTCATCTTAAAAAAACCCACACACCCCCAACCCCAAGCTTTGACAAAGAGGTTTTAAGTAGTCAAAAATAAGGGTGAGGTTTTGTCAAATGATAGAAAGGTACTTATAAAATAGGAAAATAAAAATAAAATGCATGTCTATTGCTCCTTTATTAAGCAGTTAGTACTGAAGATTGTTAATGCTTAGGCCCAATCCAGCAAATGAGGTCAAAAAGGCAGCAAAACTTGCAGAAACTTATCTCAATTAGTAAAGATGGGAACAACTGAAGAACTATTAATGAGCCTGTTGAATGGAAAGCATGCTGATTAAATACAGCGTGGGCAAAACCAAGATGAGGCTTGTTTCAAAAAAAGTAACTCGAGCTAGTCTTTCACACTACTGGGCTGTAAATTAACTAACTGCTTCCAAAACAAAATACTTAACAATTCACACCTCAATACACAGCAGCTGTTTACAGAGGATGAGGTAACAAAAAAAAAAAGAAGAAGATTTGATAAATCCATTAAAATATAAAGCATATGGTAAGAACTTCACTTATATGTCTATCTGATTTAGTTCTAAGCTATTATGACTAAGAAGGGGTTGGGAACTAAGAGAGCTTGTAAAAAGCCCCTAAAAAAAGGGATGATCTTTGGAAAAAAGATCGCAAGAGGCATGCAAAGGCTCCTGGAACAGGAAATATGGGGAACATTGCAGAAAAATGAACAAGGGGCATGAAAAAGTAATTGCAGTAATCAGTTTACTGAAAAGGAAAACTATTCCCATATATCATTTTTCCAAATACTACAAAGAGTCAATGAAACTGAAAAGCAATTCACTCAAACCTGAAATTACTCATACAACATACGGTTGACTTTCTTAATGTTACCACCATACTCAGTACATGCTTAGCTTCACCTAAAGAACTAGGTATTAGAAGGCAAAAACCTACATTCTCTGCAGAATTCACTTATGAAGTTTAAGCAGCAGCCCACTGTGGAGTCCTTCTGTAGGTAGATTGCAAACAACTGGTACTTCTCACCAACTTCCTAAGGAAAGCTTCTATATTCTTAGAAGATAGTCACAGGTAGGTGCTCTTCAGGATAATGCATGACCATTCTGGATTGCTCTGAATCACTGCTTTCCTTCATTAAGCTGGACCAAGCAGAAGTGTCACTGCCCAATTTTTAGTTAATGCACGTACAGAAAAATACAGTTGTTAATTCAAATACAGTTGTCAATTCAGATAACCTTACAGAAATAAGATTTCAAGAGTGGTGGGAAAATAGTACGCGTGTAGAACTTCAAAAATTGTAATTGCCTCTCAGGTCTGAGCAAGACTGCAATTCATTCGCAGACGTACCAGTGCAGTCTCCTGGCAGTGGTACGATTTACACGAAAGCTAGTCAGACAGCACTGCTGTCTGCTTAACCTACACTGGAGTTATGCACAGAGGTAATTGTACTACCACTGGCTGAAATACAGAATAGATAAGGAACATGTTTTAATAGCAAAAAGGTACCAGGAAACAGCTCCATCTTGCACTTTTCATTAAAGCTATGAATGGACTGACTTATCACAGAAACAAGTAACACAGAGCTCGTTAGACACTGCCTCATATCAAACTGTCCTCTGCAGTTGCAGAAGTCTTCTTTTTAGGCCACACAAATTCCAAGACAAACAAATTCATTATTCCCTCTATTTTACCTTGCTAAAGCAACACCAGGACTACCACCCAAGGATAAATCCAGTACTCCATCATGACATAATACCTTTTTTATTACAATATCCAAAAAACTGAGTATGCAAGATTTTGAGATCTCACGATCCCTTCTTCAATCTCAGGAATGTGCCATCTAAAGACTGTATATTTAAACCATAAAGGAGTTTAAGTGTAAAGAAAAGAGAAAAATGCATTTTCTTCATAAACATTCTGTGTGTGTCTTCCTACCAACCACGCCATCCTCTGTAAAACCCGAAGATTTCTTTCCGTAAAGCAAATATATATATAGTGTTGGTAGCCCACCCCACCCCATCCCAAGATCAGTTTTTATTAATCTTCTGTATTAGTGTCAACAATCAGCTACAGATACATATTACTTTGAGAATTAAATACATAATCGTTTAATTCAAACAAGCAGAAGGGCAAGAGGAAAAAGCATTATGTGGATGGCACATTTGGTTGTAGATTACTAAAACATTCAGCCTTTACAATTCAATGATTCTTTCTCTAGTAATCAACTTTCAAATAAAATTTCTCTTTGTTGCAATTACAGACCAAAATACACTAGATAGTTTTCTTTTACTACAATCTTACCATAGTAGCTTAAGAAGTACTATTACAAAATGCTTTTAATTAGTGTACTCTTTACAAAGAGTCAGAGAGGCAATGTAATAGCAGAGTACAGTGTAAAGAGTGCTTCTAGGAACTAGGAGTTTTTGTAATATACTACTCGGTAAGCGATATAGCTACAGAACTCACAGCCACAACTGTTATGTCTACTCTCTCTCACTTAAGTAGCTGCAGCTTCAGTGCATTCAAACTGTGCCCGATGTCTCTGAACCGAGAGTTCTGCCTGCGTGAGCAATCTGAACAGATTAACACTGGTTTGAATTGAAAACGCCCCTCCTTGATCTGAGCTAATTATGTAAACGTACACAGGAGAGGGGAGTTTTGAACTCAGCTGGGAAGGTGAGTGCTCGCCTCGGCCACCCAAGGGAAACTCTCAACCTGAAGAGAGGTGGTCGGAGATTAACAGAACTGGAACACAAAGAGAGGCAAACAAAAAAAAGGACAAACAGCAACCGACAGAGCAAACACTTTAGAAAGAGCCTATTCCTTAAGCCTGCTTCAGATATTGCTCTGCTCTATAAAAGTGAGTTTAGGACCTAAGGCTTGTAAGTTGTAAGAGGCCCAGGCGGCCAAGTCCATCTTCAACGTCACTGAAGTGCTTTCACAAGATATAGCTTTTCCCCGTGTTCACTGGTGAAGATGGGAGCCTTTTTGTAGTGTTCCACCAACTCATCCATAGTATTAAAGCGACGCTGCCCAATACAATAGACATTGTCCACGAGCTGCACCTTGAAATGTTTGTTCTTCCCCGACGCCTTTAGAGATACCGAGAAGTCACTGGGCTGTTGAGAAGAATTCAAAAAGAAAAAAAAAAGAATTACATGAAAATGAACAAAATGAAGGCGTAATTTTGTGGTTTCAGGAACAAACTGTGTCATATAGTTGATGGTAATTTATGCTAGTCTTTGTTCCACAGCTTTAGCTACTTAAGAAACCCAATAGTCTATTATTCAATAAATAATTGCCATCATTATTAACGTGCACAGTTAAGTCAGTTAAGTGAAAGCTCCCCAGATGCACAGTCTTAAGTTGCCAATTACATGACTAAATTGCAAATATTATCTAGAAGCATGAGAATGTCAAGGAGAAGGGAAAAACTTTCATCATGTATAGTTTCCTTGATAGAGAGTCCTGGAGAAAGCAATTATTGCAATATTGCTTGGGCAAGATGACGAAAATTCCCCATATCGTTTTTTTTAGAGCCGTGACCACTAGAGGGCTGTTCTTGCTTTGCATTGCAAAAGACAAAAACACATTCACCTTTTATCTTCATTACCACATGAATGGGGAATAATTTCTCCTATTGAGTACACCTTTTTTGTAAAAAAAGATAAAGCTATAGAATAAAAACACAGTACAAATCTCACCATCAAACCACCGCCCACAAAAGACAAAATTTAAGCACTAATTAAGTTATTCAGGACAGAACAATTTCACATAATAAATCTCTTCGTCTTGGCTATTGGTTGTTTTAATGAAGAGAGTGCTGTCGTCCAAACAGCTGGGATGAGACCATTCCGCTTTCTGCACGACATGCTGCCGCAGGAAGGTAGAAAGGACACGCTGTCCCTCGCTTCCAGCTGAGCTCCATCTCCAGCCATCGACTACTGCTGGCTGTAGAGATGGGAGTACGGGCTTTGCCCCTTGAGAGGTGGCTGGAGGCGGGTGTTGCCAGCCAGCAGGAAAATGGAATTATAAAAAATAAAACGCACAAACCAGAGTTTGTAGCAAGCACTTAATGGAGATAAGTAACACCTGATGAGACTCTGGAGGCAAGGCTGCAGGGTCTCTGCCCACTGAAGGCATGGCTTCATTCTGCCTGAAAGGCAGAAACTGTCGAAGGCACATGCCAGACTTCAAATGCCGCCTTCCTGCAGTCCTTCAGTCCTCCCCACCACCGTGCTGCTGCTTCAGCCGGGCCAACACTGCAAACCTGAACTTGTCCAGGCTAAACAAAACCCACAAGGGACTTATCTGGTTCACAGCATCATCTTACAAACAACCCCAAGCGCAGCTGCAGCACAGCAGAGGACTGAGCAGGGGGGAGCAGGAGCCCTCGGATGTTACTGCTGTCACCAGACTTCGGTTCATGAAACCACAGCCTCCTCTACACTGTGTCTGGGGAGTCAGATACACACTGAGTACGTACCCAAGTAAGCTGAAGGACAGCATTTTCTCAGGCGTGCTGTCTTTCTTCCTGCAATGATGTGGGTCTCTGCCCCACACATCCCCCATGTTCTGCCTATCCCAAAATCTCATCCCTTGCATCTCCCCCTTACCTGTTTTAGTACTGATACATTCTCTGCCTTCCCCTCCAACTCCATCTGCCCTGCCCAGAGCAGACGAAACTCCTGCCATGCCTGTTGAACTGGCTCTGGCCCAACTCCCCAGGCTCACACCTCAGCTTTGGGCAACAGCTCTTCCCCCATTGCGCTGCTCAAGCCAGCAGCTAGCTCCCCACACCTCTGGACTAACCCTCTTCTACCTCCAGCCACTACATTCCAGATCCACAAACATCACTTCTTTAAAAAGTATTTTACATAACAACCACAGGAGAACTACTTCTTCCATCTATAATCCAGTGCCACCGGCCTTGGCCGGGTCAGTGCAGGCTCCATCAGGAAGGCTGCCTCAGGCATCGAGCAGCTCCAAAGCCACCGGCTCAAAATACACGCAACACCCCCCGTGACTGCCAAGAGGAGAGGACTGCGGAGGGTGGGGGAAAGGGATGGACAGAAATGTGCATAAGAGCTTATCTTTGGGGTTTCCAACGCCCCACCCAAGATATGTTTCACACCCTGTCATCCATCCCTAGCTCCAAGTTTGAAAACTGCTATTTTAAGCCATTTTAGCTCTGATATTAAACCCCTGCCTCAGGAGCACCGCAAGCAAGGCTGCACAGAGCTCACACTAAGACTGACCTATTTTCAACACCTACACTACTGGGTTAAAGCTAACCTGGGTGTGCCAACACTGCGCTGTGGTTAAGACCCCGAATGTAGTGTGGACAAACCCTCTGGCAGCCATAACCACACAGGCCTAGGACCCGTTTCAATGGACATCTCCATAGCCCTAAGCAGCAGCCATTAAATGGTAACAAAGCACAGGCTGGCACAAACGAAGCTCTGCAGAAGCTCTGGGACCCTGGGCTCATGGAGGGGAAATTTAGGGCATGGGCTCTGGGCAGCGTGCTGATTGCTGTGCTCTAAACACGGGCTACCAGGCAGGTCCATAGGGTCTCTTCAAGGACAGCATTGAGGGGGTTACTTACGGACTAGCTGCTTAGGATTCAAAAAACAAGATCAAGTCTTGCTGACTACGTTCTGCTGCTTCCATGGGCGATGCCTATGCCAAACGAAAACCAGTAACCAAAAGGCTCTCATGTAAAATAGAAGACCTTACAAACGGGAAGTCCATAATCTGACCCAAACACATTTTTTTGTTTTAGGAACAGGAAAAGACGTTATAACAAAAGTTTAAAAATAAGTGAAATAATCATTTTGTGCTCAACAAAGTTTTAATGTTTTCTAACAAAGCACAGTTGTTTTCAGCATGTCAAAATTATGAGTTTTCAAAGGTCCTTGTATCTGCTAAGAATCATTATCTTTAGACCAGAAAGGACGTGCTAATGACACACAGAGAGGTGCTGGAATAGGTCTTAGGCCTCTGATCTACTGTCCTATGTCCCAGGCAGCGGCCAGACTTAGATCTTTGTGAGGTGATCTACACAATACATTAAATACTTTTCCTGCCATTTTAATTATAACTTTAATGAATGAACATTCTCCTGAACTACTGTCCATTCTTCCCAGACTCAGAGCTGCTAATTAGATTGATGCATAAATAGAAGACATTATTATCGGTTATTTTCTCTAGAATGTGTTACAAAGTTTATTCTTTTCATGATCTGATTTAATTAAAAAAAAAAAAAAAAAAGGCGGAAAGGCTGATCTAACTCTTTTGAGAGCCATCATCCGGTGCAAAGAGATGGAAGAGCTCAAACAGCTGTTGCAAAAATCCTGAAACCCTTTATTGGCCTCAGCGTAGTAACTTCTACAGGATTCAAGAACAAACAGCAAAAGCAACTGGACTTGCATTTGTTTTTATTTTGGTTCTTTCCCACTCTAACAAACATGCAAAATGGTTAAAAAGACTATTTAAAAAAAAATCTCTAGATAAACTACTGCTCTTAACATTACCATTTCCAAGTATGCTGGTTCAATGCAGCTTGAATTGGTTCCCTGCTGTCCTCCTTGGATTTGCTCCAAATCTGTTTATTTTATTTACTGTTTAAGCTATTTTGCTTCAACTGCTGGCCAATTTTTCTCCCTTCTCCCTCTTAAATTAATTGCTACATTTGGATGTTTGCACACTAACTTTTCCAGGAATAAAAGCCTCACATACACCAAATAAAGGCATATCAGAAGTAAGCTCTGATCCCTGAAATCTACAGCGGAGTTGATGATTCTGCAAGAGAATTACAGAGCACAACTTCGTGCAAGGGAACCTGTGAATGTTTCTGTACTGTCATAATTGGCAAGACCTAAACCAGAAGTTAAATCAATTCCTAAAACAGAAAATTGAAGATTAGCTGTTATGCATCTGCAAGCTCTTCAGTCCAGGTGTAGTACTTCTCTAATTGTTTCAGATTCCTTTATTTTAATTCCTGTTTATGACTAAGATGACCATAAGCTAGCTGGTGCCTACAGCATGTAGAAGACAACAGGTACAAAGACGTTCCTTTAATTTTACTTCTTTGGTCAGGAACTTCACTGTTTTTTCAAAAAAGATGGAAAACTTTATCATGAAGACAAGTTATAAAGCACTATAAGGGAAACAAGTGAAACCGGGAAAGAAGGTTCCCTCTTTAGAATCTCCATTTGAGAATGAAACAAGACAATTTTATCACAAAAGGCAATGTTGGGAAAAATAACTCCCTCTGAAAATCTTTTACTGATCCTGTAAGTTATTTTTTTTTCCTTTCAATCCAGTTCCATTTGGCACTGTCCTTCCTCCATGGAAGATATTCTCATGCACTCATTCTTCAGACTATTCTAGACCCTTCAAGCTCCTACCTGTAAGCCTGCCCTGGAGCTCCCCAACTCCTTCCACTTCCGTACCCAGGTTTTCCCCTCACTCCTCCTCCTACTCAGTCACCCGGCCAAAAAAACAAGTCATAGCTCAAAGGTCTAAGGTCAGGCTGGACAGAACCATCTGGGAGGGTTAAAAATTCCTTTTTCTACCCCTTCCACCTCATTTAGATACAAACAAATACCCTTCCTCTCTATGTAATGTTCACCACAATCCAAAATCAACATTATGCAGTTCAGAAACATGAATTGGCTCCATCGATCTTCAAATACAGCTCTAATAAGATTTCTACTCTTCCATTTAAAATAAACCACTAGGATATTTCCTTAAGCCTGTTTTTAAAGATAAACTTTCTCCTCCTCACCGCTGTACTCATCAATCACAGCATGTCACAGAACATGACAAATGCTTCAGTTTTTGAACAGTTGCCACATTTCATTGCTTCTATCCAACACTTGCAGGATTAAATGCCAGGAAAATATGGGACACCTTGAACACTACAGAATTAGCACCTCAAAAAGCATACAAACTCTCAACCTGTGCCTCCTCCCTCTGCTGTCACAATTGCTGGACAAAGAGCACAGACACTAAAGGCGATCTCAAAGGATTGAGCCAAATCCATTTGCACTTACAATCCTCAGTATCATCTTAACACATCTACAATCATCAGTATCATCTTAATACTATACCCTGGAACCCCATTTAGGATCAGTTACTATACTTTGATAGCTGTGACACTATTGGCAGAACGTAGCCATTACTTCCTAATGAATAATTGCTCCTGAAAACGTCCAAAAAATTGCATAGCTCATTCATGCTGATAAACAGAACTGGTCTGAGAAAAATAACATCTTCCCTGCTTCATGGGAAGACATGGTAGGGCTTCCTAGCAGCAGCAGTGGTGTTTGTCTAATCACCAGTTTCGCACCCACTTGCAGCGGAGTGCAAGGGGACTGCAAGTCCTGACAGAAGCTCCCTTTGAAGTCTAAGGGTGTCTGCAGCGGAGGATCTGCTCAGAAGCTAGAGATGTGGTGTGGCTGCCCTCCCTCGTCACTGGCCACAACCTATTACTGCTTCCTGTTAGCTACAGCACTAGCAAGCACACTTGTTTCTCGAGGTGAATCTGAACAAAAACCCCTCTTCCTTCCAAATTTGCTTCTCTCCCCAGTGGAATCTTAGATCTTCAAAGCATGACGATCACCTAGCCAACCCAGACCAACAGTGTCAGCCAAGACTTGTTTGTCTTGTGTTAGGTACTACACAGACAGAACAAAAATCTGACCTCTAAAGAGCCTGCAATTCAAAAAGGGTAAGAAGTGGCTGTACAGAGGCTGCACAGAATAAATCTGCATTATTTGTTCAGGAGTGCTACTAAACGAGACAACAAACTTCAGTTTTTATCAGCTGAGCAGCCTGCAACAGAAAGAACAGATCAAGCAGTATTTCTGACCAGGTATGTTCCACTTCAGTGTCTTCCTTTTACATCTCCAAAACTACGGTGCCATTACCTAGATATAACAGAGTTGGCAAAAAAGTTGTCAGTAGGTAACTGCGCCTGTTACATAAACTATGGGCTTAAATGGTTCAAAAAGGTTTATGGTTCTAATAATAGTATTTCATAATTAATGAAGATAATCAGGCTCCTAGCTACCTGACAGAGTTCATCTCGGGATATTCTCCACTATGGCAGCATCCCTTAGGTCTAAGTGTAACCGAGGGGAATATTTTTGGCTAAAGGAATCTAGCTGTAGACAAACATCTGGTAAATTAAATCTACAGAAACATTGTAACATCTTGCAACTACTAAAATTTGAAATGGAAAAACATGACAGTCTCATCAAGTGAATACAGAATAATACAAACCTTCACCTATCCAAGGAGAGCTTTTCATAGCTCAGTAACAAGAGCAAAACTCAAAGAAATCTAAGGAAAACTTTTATACAGATGACTTTTCGTAACTATGGTGATGGAAGGCTATAGAAAACCCTAAACCAGGTCAAAAATCAGACACAGGGTTAGCTGGATGACTCACAGTTTTATCTATGGGCCTTTTTAGAAAGGAATAACCCCTGCATCCACAGCTTTAATGGGCGGGTTCATAACACAATGTAATGGGAAGTGCTGGTCTGGTGGAAAGATGAGCAAACTGGAGAGCTGACAACCTCGCTCTGTTCAGTCCAGTCTCTCTAATCAAGATCTTTCGCTCTGATCGTGCAGACACTCCTGGTGACTTTTAGCCACAGCGTGAACAGCACCTGTAGTCACGCATGTGAAATACGGCAACTGTCATGAATTTAAGAGTTATTTCTAAAATCTTTCTTTGTTCCATACATAATAAGCGTGAAACAGATCTTTATGATCTTTTTCCCAATGCTATCAAGTATGCCCATTCGCTTATTATATCACTCCTGGCACTTCAGGAAAAAAAAATAAAACTAAACTAGCAATCCCCAATGCTTCTATAATTCACATACATAAACAAATTATATGATGGTATGATATATAAAGATTAGGGCAGACAAAAGTTTGAGATGTAGTAAAATATTTCTTTAAACCTAATAAAAACTAAAACTCTCAAGTAGTACTAAGATAAAGGAGGCATTTACATGCATACCTACAGTTTTTCTCAATGCTCAGAAAAACCCCAAATACAAGATCTGCAAGACGAGATCAAGATTAGAAAAGGGAAAAAAAGATAAGTTCTTCAATGTAGCACTTTTTTTTTTTTTCGTGTGTGTGCAAAAACTTGCTGTAATATGAATTGAGTAAATTTTCTGGAATTCCAGTAAGTGTTAGATGCTGGAAACAACTTGAAGACCACATTCTGAATAAATCTTTTTGTGCTCCACAGGCAACAATTTCCCCAGCAACAATGCAGGCAGGGAATCTGAAACTGCTTTGAATACAAGTGTGTTTAGTGTTATGTCATATTAAATTAAAAGGTTACTGCGTCCTTTCAAGGAAATTATTTTACTCCAGAGGTGGACTCTTAAGAGCAAAGAAACAAGCCGTAGCACAGGGGTCACTGTGACATGGCGTGTGCTGAGAAATGGCTGCACATTTTTTGTATTTTAAGTAATGTATTAATTTTCAAACTGTCCTTCTGGTACTTTCCCAAAAGACAGAAGAAAATTGATAGCCACTGTCTCAGGATAACCCAAAATGCAGCATCCAGATCTGAAAGTGAGTTTCTACCTGCTGGATGAGCACACCAAGGGTACACTGCATCCAGTATACCCACCTGCCCCTGCCAGACAGGATTCTACCTTGAAGAGACAGCTGAACTACTGTAATTGAATGATTACCATAATCCTCTAGTGGCTTTCTACATTTTAGAAGACTGTATGCCCCACCTCAGTCTTTTCTTCTGTTAACTAAACAAACCTGATTCCTCTCAGCCTCTAAGTCAGTCATGTTTTCTAAGTTTCTATTATTCTTCCTGTTCTCCCCTGGTTTATCTGCACTTGCCTTCATTTAGTAATTACAGTTAACTAAGAGCAGAAATAGGAACTCAATGACACAGAGCTTCAAAGAAAGGGTAGTTTGACAGCTATCATGTCTTCTGCAGAACAAATTCATCAAGGAAAGATGCCTGAAATTTAATCAGACAATACTGTATCCAGAAATAAATATTTGCGACTATTACAGGATTATATTTTGTCAATAATGTTACATATGATGTAAAAATTTCGGGGAATAACAAGAGTCCTAACTTCAATAATAATAATAAACTCCTAATGTTTTCCAAAAATTAGAATGCAAAGTTTTATTTGGATTTAGAAAAACCTACAGAATTAACTATTTCTTTGTCTTTCAGCTGTTGTTCTGCTGTCACTAGAAGCCTCTGTTCACCTCCCTTGCCAAGAGCCAAGACGCCAGCCAATCCCAAATTTTAGTATTACACGAGGAACACATGAAAAGTCAAATTGAAGCCTGAAATATTTAGTTGCTTGTCCACTAAAGAGTATCCTTTTGCACCACCTAATGAACCTGCCTCAATACTACCTCAAATTTTGACTTAATTCTGGGACCTCTTCTGAGCAGCTGAAACTGTAACTTAGGAAGAACGGAATCAGCAAATGAAATGTGAAACATGCTTCCAAAAAAGTATCGGGAGCTAAAAGAATCTTTACTTCCAGATTTGAGCTCAAGCTTAATTCTCCCCCTTACTTAAAGCAAGTTCTTTGTTTTCCAGCGTGCAGTCATGCCAACACCTACTACTGACTAGTTACTGTAATTATTTACACGAGGAATGGTATACGGGAACAGCTTTCCCCCAATTTATAGACAATTATGATAAAGAATACCACAAGTTCTAACCAGAAGTGATATATGCAATCAGTACAGCCTTCTGAAGACATTAGAGTCAAGAAATCTTTTAAAAACCATATTATGGCTCAAACTATATGCAGTTGACACTGCTTTAGTTTTTAT
The DNA here is from genome assembly GCF_035582795.1 of Mycteria americana. Classification (NCBI taxonomy): domain Eukaryota; kingdom Metazoa; phylum Chordata; class Aves; order Ciconiiformes; family Ciconiidae; genus Mycteria; species Mycteria americana. The sequence continues at coordinate 152,987,856 of NC_134365.1, read as the reverse complement.
TTGCAATTTACGTTGTAAACCAGGATAGCCCACAGCCTAAATACGGGCACAGGGAAACCTGACACAAATACGGCATAGAGATAGATGTCCATAGCTGTATAAGGTATACTTATTTTAGTAGTACCGTACGCTCAAATTAGAAGACTAAGCTAATATAACTATATTAATAATGAATTTTTATACACGAAGCAACAAAATACTTAGATGGAGACATCTACTAAACAACAATTTGTCTTCATGGAATGGCCCTACAATTGAAACAATAAATGCAGAAAAGCCCTAATCGCAAATTCAGATTTGATTTTTTTTTTTGGTAGCTTTTGAAAGATGTATTAGGGAATTACTAAAATCTGTCACCTTTTCAAAATCACAGTCAAGGGATAATTAAATTTTGAGTGCTTTAACTATGAATTTTCTGGCCTCAGCATATATGAAAGGCCTTTCAGTGTAATTTTAAATTTGAACTTTACAATGATGCCTAATCAGCATTACTCATATCCCTCTGGTGTCATCAAGGCTCAATTTAAAAAGCATATGAGCTGCCGACTTGACCCTCTCTGTTGTGTATCATAATCTTAACAATTAGATACAATAATAACTTTACCTTATTACAACCTAAATAATCTAAGTAGAGCAAAAATACATTAAAATGGGATTTTAACTAATAGTTTAAAGAACTTACGTTATTATTCAATTAAAAGCAGAACAAAACTGACCAATGCAAAGATCCCGTTTGAAATCAGCTTTAAAATCAAATTAATGACCAAATCTGCAATTCACAAGAATTATTTTATCTTGTAGCACTGTAAATTTGAGGAGGATTGCATATGAGGAACACACGAAGAGTCAAATTGAAGCCTGAAATATTTACTTGCTTGTCCACTAATTAAAAAACCCCGGATAATACAGACCACAGCTGTTAAAACTTCAGTGTAAATGTCACTGCATTTCAGTAACAGACCAATTCTCACAAACAGTAAGCATATCAGTTGGTAACGCTGAAGCGTTGCTTGCTTCTTTAAGGGTGAAAAGCCCTTCGCTACAGATAGGGAAGCCATTAACTGTCATGCTTGCTAACCCAAGCATCGGGTATTACAAAGCCTGCAGGGCTGAGTACCACTTACCGAAGATTCACTATCTCTAACAAGGAAGTCTCCTTCCACTCCCCTCTCGTTCAGGGCACATTCTGCTTGGTGTCGGGTAACATTCCCGTAATACCACTCTCTTCCAGCAAACCGTCCTGTAGAAGATGGTCCCGTGTAGCTTATCTGAGGCGGATGGGAAGTGTTAATGGTAGGACCATCGCTAATGATTACTACATAGTTTTTAGGAACAAGACCAATTTGCCCTCTGGAATTTTTACATTTCCACCATTCTGGGTCATTTTCCGGCTTTTCAATGACTTCCATCGTTTCCCCTTTTTCAAAATTGAGCTCTTCTTCTGTGACGGAGCTGAATGGATACAGTGTCTGAACAACGTGGAGTACTTTGGTGCCCTGGCCGTTACTCATGGAAGCGCCTTTCCTTAAACTGAGAAAGCTGGGTGAATCTGCAGTTGCCTCCTCAACCTCCTCTACCACATAGTTCGAAGGAAACCAGCCGATCTGTCCATTGTAGCTACCTCTCCACCAGCCATCGCTGCACTTCTCCATGACAATCACTCGGGATCCTTTAACGAGGGACAGTTCATCCTCCCTCTCCGCAACATAGGCAAATTTCACATAGGCTGGAATGTTAAGATCATAAATCCGGTCGGCACTGCTGCCGTTGGATGGGTATTCTGCGTCCGTGCTAGGAGTCGGTGAGGCGTCTCTCGCGCTTGTCTTTCTCTTGGTTTTTCCCAAACCTGTTGAAAAGAGAAATGTAAAGTGGTCACTTGGAATGCTTGTCCCCAGACTGCAAATGCTGGATTTGGTGACATGCTCCTCACTTTAGTCACTTTAACAACACTGCTAAATGGAGATCTCTTCTGTAACACTACATAGTCAGGAAACAGTAACAGCTCTAAGAGATTATCTTTAACGTCCAGCTGATGCACCATTAGGTAAGGAGCAATTTGCATTATAATGGCTCTCTTCCCTTCCCAGAAGTACCAGAGTTTTAACACACTTAAAACCAGTGGTTTATTCACTAGGAGGAACAGCTAATCACTGGAACAGTTGCACAGCTTGCTGTTATATCTCTTAAAAATCCAGCCAAATGATCATGCCTTTTGATTTTAGTGATGACTTTAATTTGGCTCAAGCAAAACATGGAAGAAAATCCACAAAAATAAACCAGCACAGCAACAAAAGCTTAAGTTTCTCTGCAGATTACATTTTGCTCTCTTCATTCTTCCGTCAGACCCCAGGCAGCCACAGCTGCAACTCCTTCCAACTGCAACCCCCCTTTTGAAATCCACACCTCTTCCATCTACGCATCATCACATACTGTAAAAACGTAAACCTGACGTTGAGGAAGACCATTTGCATACGTTCCCCTATAATCTGTAAATTCTGATGTACTGTCATGGCTTTAATTATAGCATGAAATACAATGTACAGAAGAAACAACAATAACATTAAATATATAACCTTTTTTTTTTTTCTTAATCAGAGGAACCATGCTAACGTCTGTTTAAATATAGAAGAAAAACTTCACAACGCCCTTGGTGTACTTTTCAAATTGCAGTGAGGACTGCTTAAGCTTATATATAAACAGAAAGATAAAGTGAACAAGTAGCCCTCTCTTGTGCAATTCACTTATAAAAGTTCTGAAGAGAAAACAAAAGATGAAGTCTCAGTATAGCACAAACCAAGCAACACCCAAAATGTCATGCAAGGGACAGAAAGCAAAAACCAACACAGAAATAGGAGCTTTTGTACTTTTCTCTGTGCTCCTAGATCCTTGCTGGTAGGCAAGAGATTCACTTGAGACAATGAGTACACACTGATTTGGCAGATTGAATAAAAAAAAAAAAAAAAAAAAGAAAGAGGACTTTGCTTTTGTTTCTTCAAATAATCTGATAGAAGGAGATGCATGCTATTTAATTTTTAACAATACAGGACTATTTAATCTGGCCACTCCACTGCTGAAAAGTGTGTTCATTATTTTAATATATATACATGTATATATACATGCATATACAATTAATATCTTCGGCAAAGCTGTTCAGTGCAAAACTACCTGGTTTATTTTACAGGGTTAGCTGTACATCACAAACACTGCATGTGCAACCACGCAGGGATTGCTAACTAGAAGGGTTAAATACATTAATTAATACAGTCTTAAGGTCTCAGAAGACAGCAGAAAATTCCAATGATCCTAAAGTGTTTCCTGACCTTCCCCAGCAGCTCCTTGCTTCCTGTCGGAGCCTGCTTACATCCTTATGTCATTCTAACTACATCATTTCAGGCGAGAGCTGGCAGTTGCACTTCAAGCAAAATGAGGGAGAGTGGCTTATTGTACTAGCGGAGACAATCGCAGGAAAAGAGTGTCCAAGCAAGCGCTAATCAGAAGCTGGCCAGGCTCCGTTCTCTGCCAAGGCTGGAAATTTTCATCAGTTTAGAGATCATTTTCAACCAAAAGACAAGGATGTATCAGAACTAAGGAGCATTAAATTAGGGTGATATAAACAAACACAACTTAAGCGTCGTTCTGTTAGGAAAGGGGGGAAATTACTTGTTATAACTTCATGGAATTCACTCTACATAAAGCCCTACACTGAGATTGAACCTTCCAGATTAAAAGCTTAAGTTTTGATGTGCTTTGTAATGGAGATATGCAGCACCTCTTCTTGGAATTACAGCAGCAGAACTAATGAAATTAAAAGAAAACAGCAGATGACAAAGTAGCTGGCCAGGAGAAAACTAGCTGAAAATCAGAGTGGAGAGATAACTGTGAAATATGGGGATGTAGCGTGATAAGAGAATGCCATAAACTGAAGTATCTAGAGAAAAAAATGTAGACAAACAGGTGAAAGAAACAAATTTCTCAAAGAAAAATCTGAAGTCTGATAAAGGTGTCTAAACATTTAGCAAAAGGTTATCATCCAAGCACTTTCTTTCACTTGGAGTTTCCCAAGTTGCATCTTTTTCCACAAACCTTCCAGTGCTGCATCTGACATTTTAAATGTTCCTTTCTATCCTCCCCATTCAACACAAACCATAACAACATGGGGGGGAATCAGAAACGTCACTTTTTTTCTTTATCAATAAAGGCTGTCGGAGCTCTTCAGTTTAAGCTTAACGTTTAATGTAACCAAACTTTTTAAGGCTGACCGCATGGTAATGATTTGCCTTTTGCAGTAGCAGTGATGTGCACCAAAGATTGTGCTTCCAGCTGGTTTGACCAAGGTAACTATGCAGAGACCCATCTGCAGCCAAGCACAGTGAAGGGCATGCACAACATTAGCTAACACTCATTTTTTCTGTGAGGTTACAACATTCATAACTGCATCTATGACAGAAGAGGAAACAAGTTGTTCCATGAGCAGAACGAAAGAAATCTGTTCCTGTTTTTCTCCTTACACCTCCTGCCGCACTACTCCTCCTCTGCCTCCCCTATCTCCTGCAGGATCCACAATAAGCCCCCTTACCATATGACTGCCTTGGCATCCCCAGGGTCCTTCTCATACCTCCAGCTACCCACTAGAATCTCCAAACTGCCCTCAACGTATACTCCATCTCCCCTGGTGTTGCCCTCCCTACCTTTGTTGGGCTGGCCAGCCAAGCAGAGTGCCCGGCGCCGCGCTGCCTTTCAGCCCTGCCTGGACTGAGCAAAGAGCTGGGATTGCTCTCGCTTCTCCTCCAGTGAGGGACACCAGCAATGACCCTCCCAGGCACCGAGTTGGAGGAAACTAGTTAGTTTATCTCTGCCAGTCTGTCAAGTTTGCTTAAAATTGGCTGAGTTATCAAGGGTGGACAGATGGACGGACGATGACAGCTGACTGTGACAGCATGACTACTATAAGCTTCATTTCCTTAGGAAACAAGTCTAAAAATATAATTTAGTAGGATGGCTGGTCATAGCTAAGCAAGAATAACGTTAGGATGATTATAAACTTCATATACATCTATGACAAAAATCAGAACTCCATTAAAAAAAAAAAGTACAATCTACATGAGTCATCTCTCGAAGAGTAAACACTGCCATTACTCACTACTAACAGAAATATTGACTTACTACTATTTGCAAGGGTATCCCTATTCTTATGTCCAAATGGAATGAAACCCATGTAAAGCATTTTCATGGAAAACAAAATATTCAAGCACTTTGGGAGTCACATTTGGAAGAGTCAAATATACTTGTGATTGCAGTCATAATTTTGGCATTTTTATTGTCTTTGTTTTAATGAAAACTTATCTACTAGTGAAATACAACTGTATTTTCCCATTCTGACTCATTAGTTACAGTTCATCTGAAGTCGTAATCCTTTGTAATACAACTAGTTGTTGTAAGGAGAAACCTAAAGCAAGGGATTAGCTTTCAAGTGAGGGGGAAAGAGTGGGAGGAAAAGCACTGCAAAGCAGCAGAAAGCCTGTTTTATGTTATGGCGTCTCGCAGGAAATAACACTGTTCACAATCTACAGCTGACCCACGCTAAACTAGTTCACTTTCTTTCTTAACAACAAGTTGCCAAGTGATGCGAGTAGGTTTAATTTTTAGGTGGATATGTTACAGAGATTAAAGAAAAAAAATGGTTAGCATTTCCAGAGAAGGGATCCACTGCAAATCCTCCTTCTCTCTGCAGTGAAAGAAATCCTCTGGCCCCGAGGTTAGTCCTAGGGAGACCCAGAAATGTGCCTCCTGTATTACTTTGTGCCCTCTTCCTTTCCTCACCCAGTTGCTGCTCTAAAGAATAGCTTGTTTTGCGAGCAGCAGGCCGAAGGAAGACCAGTTTCCTACGAATTTGCTTCCTGTCTCTAAGTCCCCATTGTGCAAACCCAGCTTCGCACCCTTTCGTTACCAGCTTGTCCCCGTGACAGCCTTCCCATTGTACCCGTAGGTCCTCCAGCTCACACCTCCAATGCCCTCTCCCTGCAGCACTTCCAGCCTTCCCACCTCATGCTCCTTAAGCTCCCCCAGGCAATGTCTTGAGCTCCCCCCAACCCCAAAGTGGTGGAATTCCTTGCTGGTCGCTCCTCTTTGGCCTGATGCTGGGATAGTGCCAGTTCCCCTACCTATGTCTTCTGCCACGCTGGCCACGCTCCTGTCCCAAAGCTTGGCCGCCTGTCAGACAGCACAGATGCCCCGACTGCCCAGCCTTCTCCTGCTAAAACCGAAAGGATTTATCTCTCCTTCTGCCTTCAGTGAAGGCACTGAAACAAGGCTGCGTAGCTACGATCTTTATGAAAATTGGTGCTTAGGATAAACAAGTTTAATTATCTTTAAAACTTAATCCTAATACATACTTTATCGAATACATACATAACACTTGTATAGAACGGGATTTTTTTTGCCACTAGTAAAAATTCATATTTCATTTGCTAATTATGGTTTATATTACATACTACCTTTACTAGAAAAAGCCCATTTACAAAACGGGTATCTTTTCCTAATTTTAGGAAGACTTACTTGATGAGTCTTTCCATGCTCCTGTGAGCTGGTGTCCTTGCCTGAAACTGAAGAGTGACCACATTTTGTATTTTAACTGCTCTTGCTCATCCCCAGAGGTGAAAGAACAGATTCACTGACGTGGCTGTATAATGCATCTCCGCAGGCTTATCCATACTCACATTTATTTTATTAAGTTCTATTTAAGAATAACATGCACTGAACACTGAAGATATTTGCAGTAAAATTGTCTAGCGTCCCCCTCCCAAGACTGCTCCCTAAATTTATTACATCTCATATGTAGCTTAACTTTAAACAGACTAAATACAGCTGCATTTCTTTTCCAAAGGAATTTTAAGTTTGATACCTCAGATTACTGACTTTTCTGTTCTCCCATCTTCTGTATGTAAAAAAAGGTCAGTCAATACCCAAAGCCAATTTCTGAAAAATAGCTGGCAAGTGAAACTAGCCAACCTGTCTTTTCTAAAACCTTCTCTGATTTTAACAAATCATGAGCAAAAATATTTTCTGTAGCTTACCTGCACATCAAATCAAATTCATAGGGGGAAAAAAAAAAAGGGGCCTTTCAGAAAAAAGGTGAAATACAAGAAAACTGTGTTGCTTTGAGAAAGCATAAAGGCAACACTAAACAATTTGCAAAACAGAATTCCTCAATCCAGAACTCAATGAAAGAGACCATGCCACTAAATATGCCAGGTACAACTGCTTAAGAAGTCTCCAGCAACTTATTAAAATATTGAGAGCAATTAAGGAAGGACAGCCCCCCCGCCCAAAGTAAGTGACCTTTAAACTATAAAAACCACTGCAAAACCAAAAACTAAAGTGTCTCAATACAACTGAGTTCTTGGAAATTACTTCCTCTTTAAGGAACTAGATTTCTACTAAATGGTGTCCTTCAAATATCCTGTATCACTTTTGGAGTAGCTAGTTTTAAGTCTCAATATACAGCTGGAAATATAATAACAAATGCTGCTGAGTAATGCTGTTACCTTCCCTCTCCCTGTGGCAATTAGAAAATTTACTTTTTATATATTTTCTTTTATTGCTATATTTACATATCTTAATAGATTCTATTTCATAACAAGTCAGAACTGATTTTTGTTATCATGTATTCAACCTTTTATGTCTGAATTAGTTTTCCATCCGTTATACATTATTACAAAGCTGTAAATCAGAAAAAAATTAACTCAAGTATGATAGGGGTCATCAAATAGATATCTTGAATTAATAGTACATCAAATACTGCCAGCTACTTTCTTTCATAGTCTATTTACAAATACAAAAAGCTTTTTCTCAATTAAAAACCTAAATTATGCTGTATCACCTAGTCAAAACACAGGAACTGATACTAGAGCTGAATTAAAAGCATGCTTATGTACAGTCAAAAACAAAGGTGGGTAAAAAATTGTATGCTCCATTTTTCTCTCTCTAAACTAAGCTTTGTAGATGTTTTTATTTTTCAAATCCTCCAGAAACAGAAACCTGATGCTCTGCCCACTTGGAAAGGCAGGCAGGGCTAGTGAGGATCCCTGCCTTCCCACCAGCCCCCAAGTTGCCCAAACCGTCCACGCCTTCCCCAAAGAGACTTGCTCTGCAAACAGGTTAACCACCTGTGATGCATGGTTCTGTCAAAAGCTGACTAAACGGCATGATTTTAGCGAGATGAATGCAAGGCCGGGCTGATTTTGATGGGTCAGCAGGAGCACCGCGGTGCCCCTGGGCCCCCGGCCGCAGTGCTGGGGTTGTGGTTTGTGGGGCTGAGGACCTCCCTCCTTGCGCACGTGATAACGCCCTTGCCCAACTTCCCAGTTCGCAGTGGATGGCAACGCCTTGCAGTGCAATGCTCAACTTCAGCACTTGAGTTTGCAGCTATTCGGTAGCAAACTAACATATAAAAACGAAGGTATTGAAAAGAGGAGGAAAAAGGGAGAAAATTCTGGGAGACAGCTCCTTCAGCTTCTGCCTTAAATCTTATCCACGCTGCCACAACTCTCATGCAGGCTGTCAAAGCATGGGTTTTAAACATAACATGAATGAGTAATTTAAAATTTATTTATGGGAAAAAATAATTTAAAAAAGGATCTTTCATTGGCATTACAAATTACCCAGTGACTGAAATTTCTTTACATTACTGGCCATTCTTCTCTGAATAAAAAAAAACCAAAACAAAGCAGTTACTTGTAAAATTTTTCATACAAATTTTAATGCATCTCAATTTGTGTACCCTCCTTCTAAAGTAAAATGCTTTAAACAGTACTACTAGCTTTATGGTTTAAAAAAATGATCATAGAAGCCACCACAAAGAGCATAAGTATAGTACATTTTTTATGACAATATTCTCATTTTAACCAGATTTTTAAAATAATGTTTTTCTTCTTTAAAAATAAACCCATTATAATTCAAATTGAAACAAGGCACTCCACAGCTGAAAAATTTAACATTACTATAATCTATTAAGACAACTTCCGTTAAACAGCTGAAACATTCAAGCAAAACAAGTTTGAGGCTGAGAAATTTAAGGAAGTCAAACAAATAAGCTAGGAGAACTGCTGGTATAAATACCTAGAGCAAGAGCTTGTTCAAATACTGAATAATAGTAATCTCTGAAAGAGTTAGAAAAAACATTTTTTAAATAACTTCTGTTAAGTTTAGTGACTTATATAAAAGTTAAGAAATCAATTTCAGCTAAGATGGAAATATGTTTTAGTTCCCCCAAATATAAAACCAAATTTTACAGAAGAGCTCTCCTATTCATAAAAATCTTCAAAGACAAGGTAACCAGAAATTCTCATTCTATTTACTAATCAAGGTTTTGTGTTAGATGGAGCAGAAACAAGTTTATCAAAACCCATTTTTATTTAAAGGTAACATTTATTCAACATTTTAGCCAATTTTTATTTAAGATACTTAAAAATCATGACTTTTCTTGTGCATTTTATTAGAATTTCAGTTCTATCTGGCTTCACACATACACAGTTAAAAAAAAGATCCTTTTCTGTTTACCAAATAACTTATTCCTTTCCTAATATTAAGATTCTGAATTATATTGCACATTAATGCATACAGTTAATAAATATGCAAAGTGTACAGTGTCTTTTTTAAAACAAACAAAAAAATGTATTAAGAAAGAAGTAATTACCTTTTCAGGAAAATTCTTAAGAAAAAAACCCCATAAAATGATGTAAATTAAGTAATTAATTCACTCAATAGAGATAAACACATAACTTCTTGACAGCTGGAATGTCCAGATCAGACATTCATTTAGCTTTATGTTATCTATCATTATTATTTTTGTAATTTTAAATTAACTTGTCTTTGCTTCTTTATTAAAAAGGAGTTCAGCAGATTGAAGTTTCTTCTGTTACGTAGAAAAAAACCACAAACATTTCTGCACATTTTCAGTCTGCAGCCTCCCACCCCTTCTTCTCCCCCTCCACCTACGCGTCCAGTTTCCAAGCAAATGTTCAAAGGCCAAGATCCACATGGGATAGTTAGTATTTTAGAAGCAACATCTCCATCAATAGCACTCTTTAAAGGACACTGCTATAAATTCCAGAAATCTTCAACTGCATTTGTGACACAAAAAGTCATTAATAGAGCTGTAAGGCTTCATTTCTGTATCTTCTTTAAGAAGCTCAATATCAAAAAAAGCCACACTAGAACAAATCAGAAAATGGAAACTCTTCTTTAAATGTCAAAGTGAAATTCTGACATTTCAACAATCAGGCTGCTTTATCACTATGTTTTTCAAATACAGGAAAAAGTAGTGTCAAAGTTTCCCATACATCAAACGCTATGTGGTATGGAGGCTTCCATAAAGAAATCAACTCAACAACTGTATTAAAAACAAATACTGCATTAATCCTTGTAATTTTAGACTGTGTTAAACATGCCTATCTGTTATCAGGAAAGGTACATTCAAATTCCAGTACCAGACAATGAGTCTCCTGTACCCAGAGCATTTTAGAGCAAGAGGTTAAAATGAAAGATGTACTACAGAGATGTACGTGGACAGTTTTCCAAAGGCGTCAAACACACGATCCAAAGGCTTCCATCAACTGCCTTGTGTATGTTCTTACTCCAATGGAAAAGTGAAGTAGATGAAGTCTTACTAGGCAAATTTAAAATGGCCTTGGGATTTTAAATACCCTATGGAAAAGGAAAACAGCTGTCTCAGTCTCAAATAGAAAGCATATAAAATGAATGGGGTTTCTCAAGATCTATGGTTCCAATTTCTGTCTACAAATTTAAATTGAAGACAGCTTGCTTTAAATACAGAGTCTTTGCTTTCAAACAGAGATCATTTAAAGATATTTCCACCTACTTCGTAATCTTATTAATGATGCTTTCTTGATTTTGTAGGATACCTCGATAAGAAAAAATAACCGGGACTACCTTAAACTTAAGGCAGCCTTATCATTCTAAGAATGGATTTATAAGTTATGGGAAGAAGGCACAGTAGCCCTGTAGGACTTCCCAGTGCCTTCCGTTCCCTTGACGTAGAGAAGGAAAGCTACACCGTTTCGCCTCTCCTTCACAAACAGTAACAGAATATTGACAAATAGGCATGAAGTGCTCCAATGTCCAACTGTCTACCCCAATACATGCTCCTCTCCCTCAGTAAGTATACAACAGCTTATATGCCTCCTCCTCCTCCAGCATTTGATGGAAAGATAATTTATATTGAGCTATTTAGCATTTATACAAAGTAAAAGAGGTGCACAGGACAGCTTTGGATAGAAATCCAACTTGCTAACATGAATCCATTCAATTTTTTATTTTTTTAAAAAATAAATAATACAGCAAGTACAAAGTAGACTACCATGAATGTAAGATGATGACCCTCCAATTTAAAGACTCTTCCAGGTACCTGAGACAGAATCATTCTATTTTGGATACGGGCGATTATAGTACTAACTTGGTCTTTTCACTTCTTTTCTCAAATTTGCCCTCAAATCTGTACATGAAAATGAAAGGCTTAATAGGTGTTACAAATACAGATTGAAGTTCAGATCATCAAGCCCAAACCTGAACATATAAATTACAAAGCAGTAATTATACAGTCCCTCAACAGAAAGAAATGCATTAAGAAGACAATGATGAAAACACTGACTAAAGAAGGGCAACCTCTCGGCATCAAAAAGCTCAAGACAGTCCCTCCTGAATGTAACATGGTCAGCTACTCTTTGTGGTTATAGCGTTTTATTCTAGTTGGCCCATACCAACACCAAGCATGATGTAAAGCCTTAGTAATTCTACTGTAAGGTCAGAATGACAATGCTATGCTATACTATACTAATGTTTTCAAACATTAAATACCATGTTACAAGAAAAATCTAAGGTGTTTATTACTTTTTTCTTTGGAAACCTCAGAACCCTTAGAAGCCTGTCATAGATACTGCAATTTTTTTTCAAAGCTCCTTTTAGGAAATGAAAGCAAAGTAAATACCACCTTTTCTTTACTAACTTCCTCTCTGAATTGCAATGCCCGCAGCTTCATCAATCAAGGGCGCTCAGGTTATTTGCAACTACATATGCAAAACCAGACCTCCCCATCACTGAAGGGGAAGTAACAGGGGAAAATGGCTTGCTTAACAAAACAGTCCGTCTCCTCTGAGGTTTGGCTCTCACAGCCAAAACACGAAATTCCACAACTCACAAACTAAACCAATTTCTTCGGTAGATTAAAACTCAATAATGAATTAATAAGTAATATAGTAATAAATCTAGCTCCTGTTCTGGAGAACAACTTCCTGAATGAACAATTAAAAATTCCTTACAGGTTTGTAAATTGGTAGAGCCCATGTACAAGAACAATGGCATTTTCACTACACCAAAACACATTTTCCATTTCTTTCTTCTTTCACTTTCCATTTTCTTTCATTTACAAGGTCCCAAAGGCTGCTAAACAGGAGCAATGGCAATGAGTGTGTATAGTTTAGATGGTCTACAGCCAAAGTCCTAAATCAATTTTCTAGTGCAAAATACAGCTACAAATAGTCACCCAGTAGAAACAGCACCCCTGAATGTCCACCTGGCCAACCTGCACACCCATTCACATTAAGAACCGTGTCTGTCCCAATCTGTTTGTTGAGACCACAAAAACTACTTGTCAGTAAACAATCATGTTTACCGTTGAAGTGACTCTCAAAGCAAGCCATTTCTGCCACTGGAACCCTCCTCCTCAGAAACAAGAGGTGGACAGTTTCTCTCACATAGCAGGTTTATACTGGGTGTCTGCACACATTGAATGCATCTCGATTCCTGCTTTATAGCTAGACTCCACAAAACAAAACATTTTTGAGACTCAGAAAAAGGAAGGAAATACTCTCTTGTACATTCTAAGACAAAGCCCATTTTTTTTGGCATGAATGCTAATTTAGAAATTTTGTTTGTGCCATATGAAAACATGTCACAGAATGGCCACCTATTGTTCAGATCTTCAAAAAACCTGAGAAACAGAAAGCAATGGAACCCAAGTGGAACCACTCAGAGAAAAAGAAACAAATTAATACTCCGCAAGACCCTGGAAGATCAAATGTCAAGACAGCCCAAGGCTTCAAAAAGAAAGATACAGTAATATTGAAAGAATTAGTTAGGGATGCATATTGGAGGAAATACCCATATCCAAATGAGAAGAAATCCCCCGGTGATGCTAAGATGGTAGGAAGAGCAGCCACTGTCACTTCAATATAGAAAAATCACTTGTCCTTTGAGTCACTGGAATTCTTTGGAAAATGGTGTCCCCGAGAGTACATACACAGGCTATTGATTTTTGCTGGCCATCTTACTTTGGTCTTTATGAGGGTGACCTAGCTATACACACCAAACAAGGTATATGCAAGACCTCAAAATCAGCTACTGTCAACTGTTTCTTCTCTGCTACCACCTTCATGCGCTAGCACATGAAGCTAAAGGAGAGGACAGTACACAGAGCGCACAGAGACCACATTTTCTGAAGAACTGTGGTCACCATATCCCCCCATAAGCACATGCTTATGGGAAGGGTCCAACCCAGGCAGAAGGGTGCAATGCAGTGACCCACACTGCAGCCCCAGTTCTGCTGCCTCAGCAGACTTGGGTCTCCCCAGGAACCTGAGGGAAAGGAGGACAGAAGGGAACACAACGCAAGAATGTCTTGTACTGGACTTCTTGTCCAGTACAAGACACTACTTGGAAAAAAAACTTACTCTATTTTCACTGCCTCAGAAGACAAGACATAATTAGCAGATTGCCTAAAGGATTTCATTCTATGGAAAAAATGAAACATCAAAAGAGTTGAGGGTTCAGACACTAAACTTTTAACGCTAAGAGAGCAAAAGACTCTGCCTCCATGGCTGGAACAGGGTGTAGGAAGAGCTACTGGCAGTGGGGTGACTCTCTTTAATAGGGAACGATGAAACTACCTTGGGAGCTAATTTTTGGGCTTGCTCTAAGGGCAAACATGATTAAAGGGCAAACACAATTACATGTTGAAACATAACTGGCTCAGAGAGGGGCAAAACCAAGGGTCCTCGAAGGTGACAGCTGAGGGAAGTAATACCATCAGAGACACCAGTGCATGCAGCCACATTGAGTTAAGGCGATCCTTTTATCTTTTCAAAACATAATTATGAGTAAAATAAAGGCTCATTCTGCAATCTGTAAATGTCAAATTGTACCTCCAAGCACACACATACTGCGTGGGGAGGGGGGAGAGAAGTACCTATTACACAAAACTTCTAATACAGAATCACAGAATCGTATAGGTTGGAAAAGACCTTTAAGATCATCGAGTCCAACCGTAAACCTAACACTGCCAAGACCACCACTATACCATGTCCCTAAGCACCTCATCCAAACGGCTTTTAAATGCTTCCAGGGATGAAATACAATACAAAGAACAAATTTATTCACTCAACATGGACTAAAACCAGCAAGATTTCTTTACGCCTTCAGCCTCGCAACATTTTACTGCAACCATCGTATTAGAAAAATTTGCTGAAAGGTAGGACACATGATGGTTTCCATTATATGTCTGTTTCAAACTCTTGAAGCAGCAAATCCTTTAAATAATCCACCCCAATAAATAATTCATGTAAAACAAACTTTCAGCAAAATATAATACATGCAATTGTAAACTGAAAAAAGAGCAAACTTCTGCTCCCATCACCAGCTAGCACCGGAGCTCGAGGGCACTGCAACAAGCTGCAGGTTCTGCTTTCACTGCTGCTTTTGGCTCTTCACTTCAGATCAGATAAAAGGCCTGATGCATACATCCGGCAGAGAAAGTCTTTTACCAAGCAGTAAAAGGAGGATTACTCTGTACCTTGAGTTCTCCAGAATATTTACCAACTCTCTTTGCTTTCAAGTCTTTTTGCTACAGGTAACAAAAAAGCATGAAGTTTGTGGTTTATTTTGTTTTGGGGTTGCTTTTCTTTTTTTTAGAAATTATAACACTGTATTTTTTAGAAAGTGTGATTTTAGTTCCACAATGCAGAGACTTCAATTCCTTTAATGCTACTTTCATTGGACATAGTTCATATGCATAAAGTTTAAATAATTTAAACTTTTACATTATTTAAATTTTTACAGGCGTCCTTAACCATAAACTTGTGAGTTTGTTTTGCATTCTGGGTAACTATTTTAACATGCATAATAGTAACACTAATTCAAAATGAATATAGTCTTCTGCCATTAAGTATATATCAAATTGATAGTGAGATAGCAGACCCTACTGTGTCAGCAATATCTTCTTGTATCATTTTCCATATGCAGAGCTACTGCCATTGAATATGTCTCTAGATCTTCAAAGATCATCGATGAACTGAAAATAGCTGCTTAAGCTAAGTCTAGGTTTTGATGATGATCATGAGGCAGATACATTTCCAGAAAGTAGCAAAGCATTTGAATTCCTTATTATACAAATCATCTGCTACCACTCCAGTGGTATCAGCACTGCTAGCTCCTAGCTCCACAGGCTCTACATGGGAATGGAAGAGATCTCTTCCCTGTGTTTTGAAATCATTGTGAGCATCTCCCATTTCTTCTTTCTCAGCATCTAAGGACAGTAATCCATGCAACCAGACTGATCTATTATTACTGTGAAGATGGAAGAAATGCAATTTTTCCAGCTCCCCCCCCCCCCAACCACTGAAGACACCACACCTAAACAGACTTCCCATCAGCTTCTCTCACTACCAAAAACACATGTTCCTCAATTTCATCACTGATGAAGAGTCACCACTGTTGCCACGCTGCCCCACAAACAAACATGCTTACTTTGAGCAATGCAACTAAAAAGCGGGCTGAAGTGCAGCAGAGAAAGTGCTTCTGCTGAACAAATTCAACCATGGAATAAGCTATTTTAATACACAGATTCTAGGAAACTGAGCAAGAATTTGTGCTGTATAAAAACACTTCAGCTACTTCCTCTCTGTAAAGATGAACTTAAATTCCTGTATATCAACTGCTTAAAAGTGCCAATACAGATGACTTACCCTCATCCAGTCCTCCAAGAGACACGACAGATGTGCCACTGCTGTAATGCCCACATTTTCTGACAAGCTAGAAAGCTTCAAAGCAACATAAAGTGACACAGGAAAAACACTTTTATTTGTGTTGAATTCCTGCAAGGGGATTTTACTCCTAATTTCAACTAGAGATGTTTGGCTAAACAAAAGACTTCATATCATTCCTTCTTAGGAATCTTTATATATGATTATTTATATATGGTACATAATTTGACAAGTAGCTACATATTGTAGAAAGTTCTGAAGGTTGGTTGGTTATTTATTTTTTTTAAATCAAATTTATTAAATGCCTGCTCTTGAGTGGAAAGACTAGCATTTCTTACAGGTCTGTGACAAGGAAGTCCAACAACATTGGGAACTCGAAGTTCTAAAGAGATTAAAATAACTTCTGTTTGTCTTACGGGGCAGCTCTGTTTTTATTAACATGAGCTCTACAAGGCTTAAGAGGCTGTGCTATACAACAGTGTACTTATTATACAAAGATACCATATTTATTCTTATTTCCACCATTCTTTCATTCTGTAGTAAATTTTACACCCATATGGTGTCCAGAAAATACTAAAATTGGAAACAACTAATTAAGAACTAATAGAAATATTTTCAAACTAGTACTTGGTCATATTACCAAATTCATGTGTTTTCTGTGATCTTGCAGCTAATATGGCTAAGGCAGTTCACTGATAAACAAACACAAATTCATCAAGCAAAGAGTACGGAAGACTCAATTTATAGCTACGACTGTGCCAGAAATACTGTGTCTGCTTCTCATGATTACACTTTTAAAAACTAGTGCTGAAGAACTGGAAAAAGTTCAGTTAAAAACCACAACAATTAGAGTCACGCAAGTAACTTTCACCAGTGAAAGACTTAAGTAGTCATCAAATTTCAGTACTCAAGACAAGATTTAGAAGTGATTTGATGAATGTCAAAATACCACCTTGCATTAAACTTGCATAGACACAGCACATCAGAACTATCAAAATTGGGCACTAAGATATTTTTAAAAAGAAAAAAATCCTCAAAACCAAAACAAAAAATAAAGACTACTAACCCACACACCAGAAGTTAAAGGTTGATGAATTATTTGGAGAATGAGATTTCATGACCACGTTATGCAGAACTATGATGGTAATAGTTTGAGTCGAAATATTTGTATGTAAAAAGGAAGTACACCAAACCTCTAACCAACAATGTTTTCCAATGTTAAAGAAAACATCGTGTTAAAAAATGACCTATTCTGCATTTCTGCTTGTTACTAAACAGTGACTGCCTAAAGAAAAAAGAGCTAACTTCCCCAGCAATTTCCAGAAAGGCATGGTGAAGGTGGTATTAAGTAGCTCCCAAATGAGAAAATGTGAAGTTATAAATGTGAAAAAACCCTTTTCATATAAATAAATAAATAAAAACAGGGGAGAAGGGGAGAGTTGTAAAACTATTGATTCCTGGAAGCAGCAGTATGTATAGCACTCAGGAACTGCTGCATGGATCTACAGACTGACCCAGGTAGACACCATGGAGGCTGACAAACACAGGAAATACTCCTGGACGCTCACTACACTTCTGAACTAACATACTAGGAACAGTGATGCAAGTAAGGACTGGTTTCTGTACTTTACATCTCATTTGGCAATTCTTACTTTCCACGTGAAAATCTGGCATACTGAGTGAATTAAAACTAAAGAGTTACTGCAATGTTTTGCTGACTTACAGAAACTTAATAAAGTCATTTGAAGAGTCTCTTGTGTAACTTAAACATCTCTGTGAAATGTTATCAAGATTACTGTTATCTGCCATCATTGCCAACACTCATCTCTAGTGTTTCTATTGTTCCTACGCATTTTGCAAACACATCTCCTGTATTCTTGGTGACCAACCTCTCTTTCAATACCTTTTAATAAACCTTCTTTCTTTTGCTGGGCACCAAGAACTGAGTGGAAATGTCTTCAAAGTTTCTTACGTGGTTGTTCACTAAAGGGAGCAAGATCAGACACCTTTAAGAAATCCCTATTATGCAGTGCTGGTTGTGAAGCAAAAGCAGTAACGTTCAGAAAATCGTGTATTCCCATGAAAATGGCACCCTGCTGCTGGATCACACGCATCAGTCACCCACGGTTGCTGCCTGGGGAGTTGTGCTGTTGCCAGGAAAATGACTTGCAAAGGGATGGAAAAAATGCATAAGTTTTATTTTGCTTACACAAACAACTGACTTCTTAATTATTTTTGCTTCCTTCAGATAAGGTTTCTGTCTGGTATGACAGAGATGAGCCAGCAAGCGTAGAGATCATCTTTGCTGCAGAAGGGGAAACCCATGGAGCTGTGCTAAGAGGCAGCTCTGGGGGTGGTGCTGGCAAACACCCACTCCATCCAAATGGGTATAGGAATTCCTTCCCACCCCCAGTGCATGGGAAGAATTATATTACAGAAAATTACAGTTTGGAAGATGCATGCTGGAGGTCTCCTGCTTAGTAAGACTCAATCGAAATGTATAAAAAAAATACCCTCTCCACAAAAGAAATACTGTACAAGGAAACTATTTTAAACTTCATTAAATGAATAAAGATGAAATTTTAATCACAGGCCTGGAAGCTGGCTTTTGCCTTAAGAATAGTAATAATTACCAGATTTCATTCAATATGAGCAAACAGAAGACAGTAATTTGAAATGGCTAAATTGCCATTAACTTTTTACTCACAGTATCACTCAGTTAAGACAAAAAAGGGAATGAGAAGATGAATCATTTAAAATACTTAATAAGTGTCCTATACACTACATTTCCATAATTAAAACCAGGCTGTTGCAGCTATGTATCCATTAGAGTTCACTCAAGAAAGAGATTTAAGAACACAGAAGTAACGTATATCAAACAGAAAAATAATAAAAACAGACAGCCATCAATAGAAAAATTACAACTCTCAAAATGTCTCCAAGTCACTTAAGGAAAGCTAAAAGTTTTGGAAAAATTCCCTGATGACAGGACTAAAAGAAGATACGTGATAATGGAGTAAGCCCTTAAAAGGGAAGAGACAAAGTGAATGGTGCAGAAAAGGCTACTGTTTTGTAAAAAGATGTAGGATGATCCAAAAGTATCTCTTCAGAAATTACTGGGGCTCATCTGAGATTTGAGCTGAGCTGTTTTTCAGTCCACAAGTAACTGACTTAATGAACATATGCTAAACAAGTGCTAATCAGCATTTTAGTATGCACCCAACACATTTAAAAGAGCTGGCTCTGAACGCATTTTGTTTGCTGATGTTCTTGTCCAAAAATGCTGAAATACAATGGAAATTCTAGAAGCCTTAAGACATTGACGAAAACAGGCTAATGTTTTAAGCTATCAAGCTGCGTGTTCTAGGTACTGGCATGCCCATTAACCTTCCACTAACCCCAAGCCAAACAACAGTAAAGCTGATGGGATTCTATTAATAAAGTATTCAAGGGCTGAGATTCAATTAATGACAGTCAACAGAGTTCTGGGAAAATTAGTTTTCAGCATCAAACAGGCATGACTTCATTCTCTGATGAGATTAAAAGGTTTCCTGATAAAGGCAACTTCATAAAGGTAGTAAACTTTGGTGGTCTATTTGGCTTCTTATGTACAAGACACCAATGTATCAACTGGTGCCATAAACTTCCATTAGAACACAGACTACATGGATTAAGAACTGTTTAGATGATGCATCTTCAACAGCCAACTATGGGGACTATTAATTAAATAGTAATAGCTCTTATGGAGTCTGCCACAATTTGAACTATGGCTGGCACTTTCCATATTTATTGAATATCTGGAAGTAAGTATAAATCAACCACCGGTAATTACTGTGGATAAGCATAAGAGAGGCAGATAGCTACAGGCAAACATAGACAACATGCTATGTCATTTGTGCGATAACGATGTTTTTAGATGAAATATGTTTGAACACAAGGAAATTTAATTGATTAAGGAAGAGGTAGGGAATAGTGTATCTCCACAGGAGCAACCAGTTGCTGGAGTGCCGCAAGTATGAAAGGTGGGTCCAAGTACGTCAGAGGGTCCCTCTCTTTAAAGCCCGCTAACCCTGTCACTGGAAGCAGCTAAGAGCCTGCTGTTTCTCTCCTGAGATTTCACAAGACTTATAATTAATATTCCCATCTGTGCTGGGCTAGCGGGTATTTTAATGTGAATTTTCTTGTGATCTTAGGAGAGGCATGTTTGATGAGACATTAGACATATTTCTATAAAGAGAACTTAAGAACTTGTTTCACTGGGCGCAGCAAAACTTTCAAAAGCTGCTTCACTAGATCAAGCATCAGCCTTGCAATTTGCAAGCTTTTGTTTAAAAAAAATAGAAGTGCATTCTTGATGGCTGCTCAGAACAAAGGATCCTCTAAGGAAGGACACATGCTCTCCTTGTTCTGAATGGGAAATTACTGTACAACAAGACAAGCACGGCTTAAAGACTATAGTTTAGTTGAGGACTCTGATTCAGGAAAGGTAAAAAGAAAATTGTACAGATACATAGTGCAAAGCACAGACATAAGTTTCATTATGCTAAGCAGTTCACAGCCCTTAAACTATAAAAAAAGAACACTGTTAAGCACCAGCTTTTTTTGGTGGGTGTCAAGAATATCCTGAGCCAATTTGTGGGTTAGGCAGTTTCTTACTGTCACAGGATGTACGAGCATAAAAGAGCATGAGAGGTGCTTTGCACTCTGTATGCTTAGCAGGTACATGTGGTCACTGCAAAAGAAAAAGCTATGCTCCGCCTGACGGTATTTTTTGCCTCAGCTGAACAAACAACGCACAGAGAAAACTATTAGAAAAGGTACAGGGGAATCAATAGAGTGTAATAACGGTCCTTCAGAATTTAAGAGCCTGTGTACATGTGTGCAAAAGGCTACGGTTTGGAAGATGTGACACTAGTGAAGGTTCAGCCATGAAACCATCAAACTTTTTGTTCTCACACCGTTTCATCGGTCACCACCACAGTGAAGTGAAGCACCCTGCAGCACACAGCTTTGTTAAGATCAAGGAGGTAAACACGCATATATGCTGGGACACAGCTCTGCTTCCTTAACTTAAACACATTTCTGTTGGCTATAAATAAAAATGTGTTTATTTACATCATGTAAATACTGTCCACAGTATTTTACACAAACACTTGATATATTATCACAATAGAAACGCAATCTTTTCATGAAGTAGCTTTTAGACAATATATATATTTTAAACAACATAAATCCATATAAAAGGAGCTTAAAGTCACAACTGGGATTTTAACTAGTTAATTGGTGTTGGAGCCTATCCTTTATACAAATCCTTGAAAAGGCATAATCACATTTGCTGGCACTGTAATGAGTATATTCCAAGAGTATCTGTAGAAAGGCCTATGGTTTTCAATATTACTGTGGTAAATCTTGTGATAACCTTGTCTGCCTGCCACCTATCCTGTAATCCTCAGTTTCCACATACTTTATGGCAGCTCAGCAATGGAGGACACGGTAATGAAGAAGTGTCCAAGAAAACTAACTTCTTAGGCACAACATTAGCACAGGACACCTGCGATAAACCTACACAAGCTATTGACATGTTATTTTTAAGTGAACTTTTTTGCTTTCGAACAAGTCCAATACCAAATTCTAATTTTTCTGTTGAAGAGTCAGTATTTTCTATAGCACACTGCAACAAAGTAAGTTTTCCCTATGTAACACTTCGCAAAACACAGGCAAAAACCAAAACACAGGCAAAAATTAACCTCAAAACACCTCCAGGTGCATATCTGTTTCTGGTTTATTCATTACACCCTATAATACCACTAGTAGGTTTTTTTTGGCCTCTATATGTAAAATGATCACATATCGCTGTGTTTAACCTTCTCTAGCCGTATGTAAACCCGTTTATTTTTAGTCACTTAAACAGTCATTAAAAATCATTGCAAAAATAAAGAAAAAAAATTCATTTCACCTGACTTCCAAATAAGTTTCTTCAAAATACACTCAAATTTTTTTCAAAGGTATATTATTTTATATGTATGCTACACTGTTGTGAAGAATTTATGTGCAAGTATAAAACAGTGTACATATTAAGGTCTTGGAAGCAGAAGGAACATCTCGGACCACAGAAACTTAACCCCTGACATTGCACATAGCCACATTGTATAATCCCATTCATAAAGCGATTTAGCTTTGCTATGATAGCTATGCTGAACAATTCAATTTACATCCTTCTATCTCTGAGTGAGAGGACTTGGCATGAGAGGAGAGGATTCAGCAGCTGATATCTCAATGAAAACACAGTTCTTCAGCCACTGAAAATACACAGCTTCTGACAAACTGGAACAAAAATAACATTCTCCTGGATGTGATGCAACAAAACCTCTTACAGATTTTTCCACATGATTCTCCCCTCACCCCCACTCCCTCCCTCCACCATCCACCATGTCCCCTCAAACTAAGGATTAAGAAAATCCAAACAAGCATGTTAAAAAACATTTACATGCACATTACATTCCCAATCTGAAACCCATCAAGTCTACTAAACTTCTTCCAAAATACAAAAGGACTTACCCAATGTGTCTTTTAGATTTTTAACCAGAGAACCTTTCTTCAAGCTGTTTTTTCGCTCCACATAATTTGATGGCACATATCCCGTTTTGTTGGCCGCGTTTCTTACCCTCCACCATGTCTTTGAATCATCTAATAGCCAAAGACGCTCATTTTTCTTGATGTCAAGTTCTTGGTCCTGCTGTGCAGTGTAATCCCACTTTGCAATAACAATAACTTCTTCTGTCATCTTTCATGGAGTCCTTCTGCAACAAAATATTAAAACATGTTCATCAGTAAATTGTATCATGTAATTCTTACCCACTTTTTTCTTCGAGTTCTTCTGAAATAAGCAAGAAAAAGGTAGGGAAAAATGAAAAAGCCATACAGAGAAAAACCTCATAGACTGGAATTTCTCTTTTAAAAATAAGGGAAGTCATATTGATCTTTCTTGCTTTTTCTGCCACTAAAATATGACAACACCTTGACAGTAAATTCTAGTCATAATGTATTCTGTTTGCTTCCTCTGAACGTATATAAAATATTATTCAGATACACATTAACAAAGGCTAATTTAAAAAACCCATTTAGTTTTTGCATATAGCATTATAAAACTATCCCACACCTGGCATTCAAAGTTCTGATCTGAGGACAAAAATATATTTTCCTTCTGCCCTAGTTCCTCACCCTCATACTAACATATTATTTATGTTTGCTGCATTTAAACAAAGTTATCTAACTTTTTTTTAGTAGGAAGTTAAAAATTCTTCAAGAAGTAATGTAAGTCAGCAGGGAAATCTGCCATCAAGAGGAGGGTACTGTCTTTAGTAAGCCTTTGTTCGCAATGTTTTGTGCAGGCAGCACAAGACTGCATTTTAGGAGAAGCCTTTGCTCCCGGGAAGATGCCAGCTCACCACAGCTCACCTGCGCCAGGCAGGAGTCAGCGGGGTAGATAAGAGCACCCACTGTGCTTCCCTCGATTGCATTTCATTTCCTCCCTACCCGAAGCTTACCCAGACTTCTGTTAAGACTGAATGAGTTGTCTTTTTTTACTTACCTGTAATAAGAACGATCTTTTCCAAAGCTAGTCAGCTGCATGAAGACAGCTGCATGCCTCCATGTTTTCCTACACATCCCGGTAATTACTGGGAACAATGTGAGGGAGCACAATAGTGTGCAAGGAACAGAAAAGTCCCATGCCAGTACCAGTGACATTCAAACATATTATAATGCCAATCAAAACATATTGATTTTATCCTCTAAATTCTGAGAAGTTAACTAAAATTTTCTAATCGCTGCTGAGGTTTTGGGGGGGCAAGGGAAGTGGAGGAGGACAGGAGAGAGTGGGAGGTGAGAATATATTTCAAAATCAATGTAGCAGATTATTTTTTTAAAAAAGTAAAAGCTGTAGATTTCCTTTAAATTACAGATTAGTAGAAACAGGTCCCAGAATACTTCAAACTATCAATGTCCAAGGATCTTTTTAACATGATTTGACTTTGTTGCCTAGTTCTTAGCAGTCCACAACCCTATGAACTCTGATACCTATTAGTTTATGTGACAGAAAGTTAATTAAAAAAACCCAAACCTCGTTCAGAAATTCTGTTGAGCATGAAGTTATATCACCTATATTCAGAAAGGTTTCCTTCTGCAGTTTGGACACACACACACACACCCTTTCTCCCTTTAGCTACAGTACAAACTGTGAAAACTACATGGTAGATAGTCCAGCAGTCTACTCTTTCAAAGAAAAATAAGTGTTTTCCTTATTTAAAGTTAACCAATAATCATAAGACACAATAGCGGACTCTATTATAATTTAATAGCCTCCTCGTATCATCATTTTTGTTTCCAGGAGAGCATCATATAGGGTTGAGCTATGGTTGCTAAACTATTTGACAGCAAAGCTCTGGAAAGCACCAGCAACGTCACCCCTCCTGGACAAGGTAGGACGACATTTTTGAAAATCTGAAGCTGAAATCAACAGGCTTAAGTTCTCATTTTCCAATTAGAAAACACAAAGGAACATACAACAATTAAAACATCATTCAAATGTGAGTTTGCATAGCTGAGAGCCCCAAGAATAATTCAAAAAGAAGTTACGATGTTTTGAACAACTGAGAAGAAACACAACCCTTACAGTTCAAACAGGCTGTGACTTACGCAGGTGGAATTGATGATTTTACAGGAAATAAGTCACTATACCCTTCAACAATTTTTTTTTCCCTAAAATAATAATCCCATCAGACAATGACATAGGAGAGCCTGAGCTTTGGACCACAGTCTCCAATAAGCTGCCCTGGTTTCTGATCCACATAAAATGGACAGATAGCCTACAGATCGATAAGCTGATGCAGCCACAGGGCGACTGCAATCAAGCATGTTCTGGAGGCTAGCATTGTCAATATAATCTCTCTCTCCAATTTACATTGATTTATTTTATCTCAGCAATTGTAAAATGGTCAATTCTTACTGTTCCTGGGGACATGGAGAACATGAGGAAATAGGCTACCACCAATGCAGTTGGCTGATGTTGCCACCACACAGGCTCTGCTTCTAAAAAAGGTTATTTTCACAACACAGGCAAGTTATAATTATCTATCAATATTACAGTATATTAATAATAAAAAAATCCCACATTAGGCGTAATATTTGGCTAGTGACCAATGGAAAACTATTAAATTTTTCCTATCCCTCTGAAGGGAAAAAAAAAAAAAAAAAAAGAACTGGGCCATGCTGTTAAGAGTCACCAAGTGTTTCCAGTGTTTCCCCAAGGTGTTGGGCAAGGACAGAAGCACAGGAAGAGATCACACGTCAGGGCTGACAACATCAACTATACAGTCCTCCGAAATGCACTCCAGGACAGGAAGCCCCAAGCTACCCAATTTCTACAATTCCAGTTATTGTCCACGTGTAAAACTGCCACTCTCCCTGAGAAACAATGTCATTTCACAAGCAGACCCCTTGCATGATGCAATTTTGGCAGAAGTGTAGGGAAGCCAAGTTTCTCAAGTGGCCCGCTCATGCAGAACCCAAGTCAGAAAAGTACTCCAGGTTTTGCTGAATGTTTAATAGCACAAGCATTCCTACCCAAGTGGGGACAGGATTTATAACTAGTCAAAATGCATCATATAATTGCAGCTAAACATTTGTCCATTTAAAGCTGTATGCATGTGTGTGGAGGAGTTTGGTTGTGCTGGTTCTTTAGGGTAGTTTGGGGTTTTTTGGGGGGTGGGGTGGGGTGTTTGATTTGGGGTTTTTTCTTTGTTTGGTTTTAAACGTGGGGAACTAGTATTAAAGTTCTTAAAATTACTTTCTTCTGGTTACATCATTAGACTGGCTCCATCAAGGACAATAAGGTTCTTCCTGTGACATTTACAAAGCTAAGATTTCCTTGTCTGTGAATAAGGACACATTTGTTCCCCAGAAAGGGGGCTGTAGAATTAATAGTTTTGAAATGCTTCTGCAACACAGCTGTGTGCCAAACAAAAGATTAGAAGCAAACAACATAACTAGATTTGGGGAAAAACATAAGGAAAAAACAATAATACAACCTTCCAAAGCATCTGAGCGCTCCATAAAAACTTGACATGCACTCAAAACGTGAAATTTCTGTAGTATACTGCTTATAGACTGCACAATAAAAAAAATACCAGAGTCTCCATTGATTCTAATGTTAACACGAGACTCCTTCACATCAAAAAAATGAAAATCCATTTCTGCTAAGAGTGCATACCTTCTGGAATGTTCCTCCTCAAAAAGCTCAGAAGTCCTAGCACTGAAATACAGAGTCTTCTCCTCATACCCAATAGGATAACAGCCCCCACTTTAAAAAGCACCAGTGAATACCTATGCAAGGAACTGTAAATTTATGAAATACAACACAGCCATTTCTCAGTACAAGGTTGTTTCACTTTAAAAAGCATATGTATGGCCTTGGTTTTTAGCTTACTGTATCAAGTGGTCATTTGCTTTACTTTTATGGCAATCCAACTTCCAACTGCAGTTTTAAAAAACAAACAAAAAAATCCCCCAAAACAAAGACACCACACTAAACAAGCAAACAAAACTCCACAACTCAGACCTTGAAAACATAATTCTTACATTAACTATGTGACCAATGCACACTTCCAACCCCTTTTAAGCCAGCATTTCCTTCATTGCTAGCAGTGGTAGCAAACTAATTTCACCAATATTGTATCTGCTGAAATGTTACAACTAATTAGTTTAGTTGAGCTCAGGTATTTTCAGCCACTTTGTTTCTTCCCTCCAATTTAGGTTTTGTTAGGAGAGGAGTCCTGTCTTCAGTGGTAGCTGCCCTATCTCAGAAACACACGTGAAAATGTTCCAACACAAAAAACACGCTTGGGAGCGAGGGAAAAACTGAAAAATCTGCCAGGCTAGGAAGGTAGTGAACAAAAACCCAGCCAAGGTAAAGGCAGTTGTAAGAAGACTGTACTGAAAGCCTGCTCAGACAGGTGAGGAACATTAGCTAACCCTAAGGCAGAACAAAGGTAGACATCAATGGAATATCTAGTACTGTAGCTCCTGTACTAAAGTCTGTACTTTATCAGAAGAAAGTCCAGAAAGGAAAAGGTTATGTCCAATAAACTATCAATTATTCAAGAATTTATCAGTGGCAGAAAAAAACCCAAAGACAACCAGCCACCTATGCCATTTTGAACCAACACTTAAAACTGAACCATGCAAACAATATTTGAGACTATGGAAACTTAAATGTAGAGGAACTTAAGAGAATTTGCTCCCACAAACTTGTAAATCTGCTAGTGATTTTTCATGTGAACTATTTGCTCCGTTGATGTTATTTTAAATATCAAACTATATATAATTGTTACACAGATCTCATTTTCTTTTACCAGGCCTGGATTTCCGCCCCCCGCGCCAGTATGTTTCTCCCAAAATGATAAATAAGAAAGGATCCATTCCAGCATGCCACCTGAACTGGAATCTTCTCCTAGAAGTTCTCCGTGAGTTAACGCTCCCACTAGTTTAATGCCCTGACCCAACGGGCAGAAAAGCAGCATCTCTTCTTGCCCTCAGGAGGAAGGCTCAGGGTTACGTCAGGGATACGGTTAGTTAGGATAGTGCACGCAGGCGGTATGGTTGAGCTTTAAAGACACAGGGAGAAAAGAAGCAGTCACTCTCCCCGTTCACAATTTATTTTGCAAAAAAGAAACATAGCTGAAAAATGACTGACAGCAATGCTTGAAATTTAATCCCTCACCAAGGGAACAAGAAAAAATTCTATTAATAGGAAGTGACAATTGATATAACAGACTGTTCTGGAATTGGATGTCCTCCTAAGACACACTGAAAGAAAGGAACTAAATTGATACGGAGACTTTTACATGACACTGATGTGCATAAAACACCTAACTGGTATACGGTATTACATAAGACATAATTACTATATGATATTTAGTTAATTGTCTTGGGAGAATGAAAACATAACTAATGACATATCACGGTTTCCTCTAAGATTTGAAGGCTGAACAACCTCTCCTCCTCCTGCCCCCAAACTCTGAAAATGAAAATGGGTTTTGAACCCTGCAGCACATGTTGCTGACAGGCCAGCTATCTGGTGTCCACTTGGTTAATCTTTCATAAGCTATAGCAAATAGGCAATATTTGGTCCTCTAAGGTAACACAGTTGTGGAAAATTAAAAAAAAGTCTCCATCGAGGCCTCTTTCATAGTAAGCAGATGTGCTTACTGTATTCTGTAATTAATAAAATAACTTGTATTAGATCACTTCATCTGAAGTACACTCCAAGTCTGAAGCTTTCTTATTTATCAAGATGCAATCTCTGGTTAGCCTGCCTACTGTTTCAGGAGGTTTGAAGCTTTGTTTTCACTTACGGTTGTTTTCTTTGTTGCGTGACTGGGTGTGGGTTAGTTGGTTGGTTGGTTTTTTTTTTAATCAGCCTGGATGAATAGTTTTGACATATAGAAAGATTTCCAAAAGTGCCTCTCTCTACATTTGAGATTGTTTCACTTGGTTCTTGGGGATCAGTAAAGCATCAAACTCAAAGACAGAATTCAGAAGGCATTAAAAAGAACAGAAATGTGAATTCAAATGAAAACCTGTGAAAAAGAATACACCTTTTGGACGTGCTTTTAGCTATTTTCAGTAGAACACAGCATTTTTTCCACTTAAAGTATGTATGTTTGAAAAAACAGGAAAATATGATCTCCTTTATGCAAAGGCCAAAGTTAACCTAAACCAAGCAAAATATCATATTTCTGACAACTGCTACAAGAAAATCTCAAAATGCAGAGGTATAAAAAGAGTAGACAAGCTGACTCAAATTATGGCAAATCGTTGCCCTTTGTTAAAACCAGTAAAACCCCTTCCATGCTTTGTAACATGGGCTATTTGCTGGTGCTCAAATGGAGATGGATCACATAACAGCCACCTTGGCTAACTGCTTCTGCAGTTTAACACTTTAATACTGCATATAATGTGTGTCAATCCACCCCAAGGGACCCATTTCTTTGGGAAGAGGTCACTGCACCAAAAATTATTGTAAGAATACTCCCCCCCCTCTTTTAAAGGAAGTTAACTAGATAGCTGTAGTGACCAAACCTTCGTCATCCGGCTATGCAGTTCTGAGGTATCAAACCGTTACCTGAGCAGAAAAAAAACCCCACATGCCTGGGCTGCCTAAAATTGCTGGCTGTTTTAACACAAGCTTGACAATTAATTTGGAGTATTTCACTATTAGGTCTCATTAGGATGCGTTGACTACTTAACTAAAAGTGATAGCTGAGTAAGTGCAAGTGTTTATTATCTAATTTACTTTGATGTGCAAACTGAAGACACAGTCACAAACAATAGAAGCCGCTGCTGGTACTTTAGGAGAGCCAGTTTTCCAAAGCTGAAAGGAAGGATGAGTGGAAGCTGCAAAGAATAAACGTGAACAAAGATGTAAATAAATGGATCCACTGCGAAGGAGGAATGTTTTATTACATTTCCCAACCTACTCTCACAATTTAGCATTTATGAAAGAAGTATTATATGGCTAAAAGAATATCCTGTTTAAAAAGTGAGGTAAAAAGCTCTAGAGGTTTTCTGTGTCCCCTCTCCCTGATAACTTTCTTTGAAAAGGAAAAACTGATAGCAAGAAGCTCAAGTCAGGAAATGCAAACTGAAGGTATCAAAAGAAGTGCAGTTCAGCTCATTAAGAACTATAAAAAGTTATTAAACTCTGTCTGGAATAAATTAAATACTAGCAATAGAAGAAGTACAGAATTAGACAGAACATTAAGTTTCCTGCACATGATGTAAGAAAAAAAGTGTTTAATACTTATTTCTACACTATGGGATTATTTTACAGTGACAACCATTTTCTTTTCTGTCATTAACTAGGGTATAAAAATAATACGAAAAATTAAACTTTTAATCTTCAAATGCACCCCAAGATAGTAGAACCATCCACAAAGCTTTTACAGTTTTAGTGTCAACTCTGGGGAAAATCTGGAGTGATGAAGTAGTTCTGGAGAGTTACAGTTGTGCCACTAATTTGAAAGCATAAATTGGACATCCTTGATAACACCACCAACTAGTCAGATGAAGTCTAATCCTAAAGAAAAATAAAGGAAAGAGACAAAGCACCCCCCCCAAAACCCCAGACAGCATACCAGCAGATTATGGACGTGCAATTAGTACTTATTAAAAGGGTTCTAAGGAAGACAGGCATGAACAAACTATTTTTTTCTGTAGATTTTTCACTTCATTTGAGCTCCTGATTTAGGTCTACCCATCTGCCCAAGCCCGCACTCACGCTGGACAGATTAACAACCAGATACCAGGCAAGCCCAGCCACAGGGGTGACTTCAAAGGCAGGCTCAGCAGACACCCTGACCCTTTCTGGCAGGTCCCAAGACATTTGTTCTTAGGTGCAAAAGTACTCCGTTACCTCATGAGTCACTTAGGAAAAAAAAAAAAAACAAAACAAAAAAAACCCAAACAAACAAACAAACAAAAAACCCAAAAAAAACCAACAAACCAACCAATAATTATAGATAAAACTGTGAGGGCGATACAGCCCAGTGGAACAGTTAATCACATCAGAGGTGCTGCGGCCTGTGCACCACAGGCGGGACTGCCCTGCCACGGCCCACTTCTACGTGTGCCACAAGTGTGGGGTTTTTTTAGATGATACTTCTTGCTAAAATACAAGCGGGCTGTATATCTTCAAAAAAAGTGAAGGATCAGTCTTAATTAACCAGCAATTTAGAACTGTACTTAGCCAAGTAACTTCATCTTGATGCTACCCAACAGCCTGTCCCCACACACCTCAAACCCTCTTCCCCTCTCTATCACCTGCCATCGTTTCAATGCTGTGAGGTTTGGGGTTTTGTTTCTTCAGCTGGATGCTTCTGACAGCTTCTGAGCAATGTTTGCTTCTCTGGGCCCCGCAAACATATCTGATAGCCCAATCTCTAATACAACTGCAGCAATGCTCCGGCGCCTTGTATCTTGCGTTACAGAACAACTGCAAACAGGAAACCTCAAGAAGAGGTTAGTGGTAACGAATTTCTGCGTAGCTCCAATAGAGCACAAAAGTTAAGCTTGTTTTTTGTCTTATAAGTGGCTTAGAAGCCTTTTTAAAAGACACACAAAGAAATAAAGGAGAATACAGATTAGAAACACCCAGAAATACATCCTTCCTGCTAAGGAGTCAGCGCAGCACTTTACCACTCAACAAAAAAGAAATCTCACTTTATGCATGTTTATATAATAACATGTAACAGGATGTTTGTAAAAAAATTTCCCACCCAATGTTTTCACGAAGCCTATCACACAAATCAGTCTGCCCAGATGAAATAAGCAGGGAATGTTTCAAATGATCTTTGAAAATGTAAACTTGCCATTTAAGGAAAAGGAATAGTTTTAATCATAAAGCGTGCATCATCTCAGCGAGACTCACGCGTTTTGCGTGCAGCCCAGAGTCCCAGCGATGACCGTCTCTGATGGCTGTAGGTGATGACAAGGCCCTTTCCAGCTCTCCAAGCCCACTCCAGCATGAAGGTGTAGCCCCGTGTCTACCAGGCAAGAGCAGCGGGGATGCCCTCGAAGGCAGAGACTGCCAAGCACAAGGAACCCAGTGAGGGCAATCCCCCAGCTCACATCTTTCCTCCTTCCTTGTAAGCCAGGGTCACCTCACAGTCGTCACGGCTGCCCGTTATTCAGAGTAATGCAGCTTTCATAATTCGAGGCATACTGTCTCAGAAAAAGTTGATGTTGCAAGAAAAGGACACAACGCTGTCACAACAGTAAGACTCTGGCAAATATTCTTAGATAAGAATAAAATTGCTAACGTTTATTTGAGAAAGCAGCAGATACTTTAGCCTGCTCCCTCTCTAGTGATAGAAAGAGAAAGCCGTCAGGGCTGTTACAAGGTAGGCTGCTCAGCACTAAAAGAATACAAATCTGAGTTCTGGCCTTCTATTAATTCATGCAATACCACCCTAACTTTATACGATGTTCACTCTGTTTCATGTTGTGACCTTCATAGAAGCTAACCTTTCATATTTTTTTAATTTCATTAGCAATACTGCTGTGCCACAAAATTTCCTGGTCTGGGGCAGTTCAAGCTACAAATGCTTAATCAATGTGACAGTCTTTAAAACACATAATACTAAGTACCATCTTGCCTATTTATGTGATAAGCACTCGGCTGTTTCAGGAAGTTAAGTTTTTAAAAACCTTTTGATGTCTTACTTGAAAAGGATATTTCTATACCATTTCTGGAACAGCATGCCTATTATAAAGTAGGCAGTGTTCATTTTTAGCTTCTGACAGATGATTTAAATTTAAAATTCTATTTCAAAGGACAAAAAGCTGGTATTCTACAGAACAAGCTGGTATTATATTAATGTATGTTAAAGTTTAGCAGTACTAGTTAGGAGCCTTGTAACTTCCCTATCCTTAAAAGATAGATAATGATAAGAGACATTACAGAGAAAACACTCTAATAGGTCTTCAGCTAAGCTGAAACCGAGTATGGTCACCAACACACAGGGCAAAGGGCTTATAATAAAAACCTGGCTCAAGCCTTTCCATAAACATGGGATGACTATTAAGAAATTGGTTAAGGACAAGCTTAAGGGATTAAAAAACCCAAATATATTTCAGCTTGTTTTGAGGAGGGGGAGTTTTTTTTTAAAAATTTGCATTTTTATTTCATTTGGAAAGCAGGACAAAGATTAACAGACAGTACTGGCAACCTTTTAGAGACCAGGCAGGAAACACTGAGAGGCATTTTTGTAGTTAGACTATTTTATTAGTGCTTCATCCAACCCAGCTGGTATTTTTCGAAGAAGGTATTTCCCCATATCTTGAAGACTACACAAACTTGCATCTTTTCATGCCCTCTTATTGTATGCTTATCAGAAAACACAAGAAGTGTGAATTATTAAGTTATCATCGCTGGTTTTGTCTGTTGAAAGAGGGGGGGCGGGGGGGAACCCAAAACACACACATTTGAATATAAAGCAACTCCAACCACAGATAGCCATCAAATATCCCTTCCTACCAACCGCTTCGTCCAGCCTTTAGCCCCACATGCTCGTGCCATCTGCCCTCAACCTCCCTTTGTGCCTCTGTTGCTGCAAGCTCCAGCAGCAGAGAGGGCTCAGGCAGGTGCCAGTAGTGGCTGCAGGTTCTCGTTCTGCCTCTGTCAGCAGCCTAGACGGATGCAACTACTGAGGATGACCCAATCTGTGGTGACTTTTTCCACTATTAGGGCAAGAAAAAGCTTCTTCTTGCTTTATTTTGAAGGCATTGCCATCAAGAGCGATGGTTTTACACATTCTAGACAGCAATGGTCTAACCCAGACTGTGCAGAGAGGACACCTTCAGACCCTTTGGCTGCAAAGAGCATCTGACCAACAGGGAGGAGGCACCTTTTTTGGCCTATGTTTCTTGGCTGCACAGTAAACACAACAAAACCCCAAATGCTGCCTCACATTTAGATAAATATAGCAAGAGGGTGAGAAGAGAGCATCGGCTCACCTTTTCCTGAATTCTTTTAAAAGTAGTTTCAGAAAAGCCACACAGCTAATAAACAGCTTAACTGCACTAAAGGAAACTTTTGGGAAAAGAGACCTCATCTCGCCCCTAAAACAGCAGCAATAATTAATAGCCACATCTCCACATTGGTTTAGGGTGTTTCTACTAAGTCTGAGACACAGATAAGCTTAATGTTTGTTGGTGTTAATCTGGACTGTTATCTCCCCACTCCTCCCAGAAGACAACATTTCAGCTTACCTATACATTCGGAAATACATGAAAACAAAAAAAAAAACCCAAGATAGAAGAGAGGGGAAAGTCCAGAAAGAATACAATGTATATTAGGTGCCCAGACAAGACAAAATTACAAATCATTTCACACCTACCAACCTCTCCACAAAGTCCCTTACAAAAAGGTGGTAGGAGGGAGCCAAGCACACAAGATGACAGAAAAAAAACCAGACACCCTACAGAAGTGGGACATTTACGTAATACTATCTATATGATAGACTGGTGAAACATGCTCTGTGGAAGAACAAATTAAGTGCACCGCTGTTCATGCACTTTCATCCTCACTATCAGTAAACCTTCCTTCTTGCCTTGAAATTAAAACAGCCAGCCACGCAGGATATGGTGAACACCATGAAATTTTATAAAGGAGACATCCTTGAATTTCCTTCAAGATTCAAAAAAAAGCATTTGAATTATTTGCTTCCATTGCTGCTTCTTTTCCTCTAGCTCAAACATTCAATGGTCTGCAGGAATTATACTTCACTGGAAGTGTTAGTACATTTATGTATTGTATAAACAAAGAACAGTCCTCAGATATAAGAAGTTTAACCTTGATCTCGCACAGAAGGACAAAGCTCAGAATCACTGTGGATTGCTATGTTTCACTGCTAATCCCTTGAAACACTGCTACCTACTTTTCAAGGGATTTCACTTTAAACTGTCTATAAAATGCTGAAAATAAAATTGAACTGCTGACCTTCTGTTCCCCAATAGAAAAATGATATATTCGCTTTTTAACTAGAAAGAGGAAGAGATGTTTGTTCAGTTCGAAAATGCATTTATTCCCAAAGCTGTTTAAGAAAAAAAAAAAAGAGTACATTGTCCATTTCTAGACAATGTTCACTTTATAGTCTTAAGCAATTTATCAATTGCTTTACAAAAAAACCCATTCAATCTACCTCATGACAGTAGGAAAATGTGAAAAATATGTATATTAAAACAACTTTTAACTTTCTAGTTCACAGAGCACTAAGTATTTTAAAGACCCTGTTCAGACTCTGTTCCCATGAGCTTTCCAGTTTACTGTCATTTCAAATACTGAATAAAGTATTAGACTTCTGGATTTTTTTTACCAGGTCACCTGGACAGGAATTTTTTTCCAATATAAAGAGCTGCATGTGGCAGTGAAAAAAAATAAGATACTTCTCAATTTAACTCTCAAGCAACGTTCCACAGATTTTTATCTGAATTTGGGGTTACCGAACACCTATTTCTCATATCTAGGAGAGTTTCTCAGGCAAAAAGCTACTTTCCAGAAGCAGGGTCTTTGAATAGTACAGGTAAAAATAATCACCGGATGCAAGATATCATTCTTGATTCTCTGCTTATGTATATAACCAAAGAGGCAGCTTGAAAGATACGGTGTTAGATTTCATTAAGAAACAGCTAATACCATTAAATTTGTTCCTGTATAAATCTGTACATCTTCCTGAAGAAGACTGGACCACGAGACCGTTACTTGGAAAGCTATCCTTTTAATTTCCTGATAGGACATGTACCAAGAGAAAGCACAATTTAAATGAAGAGACACTCTTGGATCTTGTACGAGATGTGAGTGAATGCTGCAGCTTCACAAGTCTCTTGTCGATCAGACTGACTGCTGTGCTAATGGTACACAACCAGGAAAGTATCAGCCCAGGCGAGAAAGGGCCACCCCAGTCTCCCCCGAAAGTTATCTGTTCTCCTTCCATCTAACAGCTCTTCAGAGTCAAGACAGGAATCCTCTCTTATACCGCTCCCAAAACAAGTGCGGAGGAAAGTCTATCCCTCACACTTTCCCAAATAAAACAGGTTTCAAAACGACCTGTGCTATAGCTCTTAAAAACGCTTTAAATTTAAAGTTAAGCTGCATTTTTAGTCTGGAACATTGGCAGCATTCATTTATTTCAATCAAATTATTTCTTACATACCCTCCTCCAGTTCAAATGAGGTCCTCTTCCAAAAAATAGTATTTGTGAGTGCTCTGCCCACAATTACAGCAGCAAGCCATTGTAATTCCCGAGTCGAAGGGAAAGGACACAAAACCAAGAGAGAAACACCATTCACCGAAGGGGGAAAAGGATCAAAGGGGATTTACTGACACCCTTCTGCGAGGTGTGCGTCAGAGAACACAGGCTGCTGTAAGCATATTAGGAAGATGCTCCGTATTCTGAACTCTTACCTTGCAGTTCAGGTGTCAGCTGCTTTAAGATGGCTTACATAGACAACCTAAAAAGTTGTTCCACTACTATTACCCCAACATGATTTTCCACTGCACCAGAACTGCTGCTCAGAAAGATAAGCTTCTGAAAGTAAACTTTTACCAGATAAAGACTAGGAATATCTGACTTCTTCCATAGAAACAGTTACCCAAAACCCAGAACAGGCAATTAGAAGGGTATACATTTCTATGAGCAAAATATACATTCAACAGACCAACACTGCCTGGCGACGCCAGACTCTCATCCTCCTTTATTCCCACTCTTAGCTCCAGTACTTGAACAAAACTGAATCCTTCCAAACTCCTCTACATGTCCTCCTACTGTTTTATCTTCTGCCAGAAATTTCTCTACAGTTCACTTTTCTGAATAAAATCTCCCTGCAATAAACAAATTGGTTCAAAATTAAACATTTGGCTTTGGCTGCTACATCACATTCCCTTTAATCCAGAAATGTTATGTACTCTTACACTGATGAGACGTTCTATCCTCACACACTCACGGACACATTTTCTTCCTCACTCTCATCAGATAACAACGAAATGCATCAACAAATGTGAAAGGGAAATAATAGTAGCCAAATGATTGCCAATCATGGAGAGAGACTGTGAGGATTAATATCTGTACGAGAACCAAGACTAAATAAAGGAAAAACAGGTTGAAAACCACAGGTCTGAAATTTGGAAGTTTAGCCACCAAGTTGTCATTACTTCTAGATTCATACAAATTTAAAAATTTATATTGCTACTGAGTTTCAATAAAAGTGACTATGCCGTCATTGTTTCATATACAAGTTTAGTTGAGAGCCACATAAAATACTTAGTACTTGACAGCTTCTTTTAGTAGCTTAGTATTACTTGTAGTCAAAATTCAAGAGCGACAACGCCACAACTCTGTTATAAGTAATATTACAACAGAAGTAGACAATTTCTTCATTATCTAAATCAGACCTTACTAAGAGAAGCTGTCATGGTTTAACCCCAGCCGGCAACTAAGCCCCACACAGCCACTTGCTCACTCCGCCCTGGTGGGATGGGGGAGAGAATCGGAAGAGCAAAAGCGAGAAAACTTGTGGGTTGAGATAAAGACAGTTTAATAGGTAAAGCAAAAGCTGCACATGAAAGCAAAGCAAAACAAGGAATTCATTCACTGCTTCCCATGGGCAGGCAGGTGTTCAGCCATCACCACGAAAGCAGGGCTCCATCACGCCTAACGGCTACTTGGGAAGCCATCCCTCCGAATGTCCCCCCCTTCCTTCTTCTTCCCCCAGCTTTATATACTGAGCATGACGTCATATGGTATGGGATATCCCTTTGGTCAGTTGGGGTCAACTATCTTGGCTGTGTCCCCTCCCAGCTTCTTGTGCACCTAGCAGAGCATCCTTGATTTAGTATAAGCACTCCTTAGCAACAACTAAAACATCCCTGTATTATCAACACTGTTTTCAGCACAAATCCAAAACATAGCCCCATACTAGCTACTATAAAGACAATCAACTCTATCCCAGCCAAAACCAGCACAGAAGCCAATAGTGTTGCCAAATCTGCATCGGGTCTCAATGAAAAAGGTTTTTTAAAGAAAATTCATACACAAATATTGGGGGAGCTGTGGAGCAGTGCATGAAAGGAGTGGCAAGTTACAATCCCTTGACCCCCCCCAAAAGTAGGAGCAAGTATATAAAAATTCACAAATCACCTCAAGGTGGGGAAGAGAACAGGCAGAAGGGGGAAGACACATGCATCCCCTCTCCACCTGGACCTCAGGGAGAACTCGCAGGAGAGAGATCCCTTTTCCTTTCCTGCATCACAGAACCTCTGAATGCTTCACGTGACTAATACCAAGCATATTTATTTCATCTGTTCTTGTTCTTAAGCTCCTTGTTGAAACTTAAGCTGTGAGGAACAGGTCTTGGACTGAAGTGTTATCTGATGCCTTGTTCCTGTTCCTCTAGTGCATAATACATTCAGGTTCAAAAACTCAAACCTGAAACCAAGCTTTAGTTCCAAAAACAGTAAGCAGTACTGTGTCATTGCATCAAATGCTGCCCTCACTTTTTGTTACTCTTATTTTTAAGGATTCTACAGAATTAGTCAGGGTACCGACTCAGGATGCGGAGATGCCCAACCACCACATACAGGTCAGAATCTTTAGTCTGACCAGTGGCCTGCTTTGTGATGTCACGTTCCTCTGCTTCTCCTGAACCACAGCCAGGGAGCAGGTCACAACAACCTGCTGATCTCTCTGCCACCACCTTTTTTCCTGAAGAATACACAGCAGCAGCCACTCCTCACACAACTGGACATAAGCCCAGCACACATATGGGACACCTCCATGTTGGCCACACGATGATGTCTTACCAGTTACACAGTTACAGCTCACAGGTCAAGAATTCCTGAAGTTTCAGTAACTTACTGCAGTCAGAAAGTATGTTATAGCAGCCAAGCATCCAAAGAGTACCTGAAGTGCAAGTCAGCAGTTGAGAACACAAGATTTCATTAAACCTCTGACAGTAAATTCAATTTCTAAAGAGCGCAACTGTCAAAACCTTGCTTACAAGCTAGTTACAAGCTAGCTTCAAAACCAGTTTTATAAACATTCATATACACACCCCACCACCACCCCCCCAGGTTTGTCCTTCTAGTCAAAACATTTAAGAAAACCCAAGGATGTCACACCCTTTTCTTTTGAGATAAATGCTTTACCTTACCAAACACCCTGATCTTCATCACCATGAACCAGCACTCTCTCTATCAATAATGGAACAGACCTTTCCAGATCCTATACAAATCCAGAGCTGGTAGAAAATGCCATTCAGTAATCTTGAGGGACAACTACGAAAGGAAAAGTAATACTCTGACTGTTTAATCTTGAAAGACAAATTCAGTGATCAAATATAAAGAGAGGTTTATCCTCAATTCCACAGCATTTTTGGGCTGGTATGGGATAACTAGAGAACTAATGGTATGAGACAACCCAGCTTATCAGGGAATGTGCTAAGTACTGAAGGACAAAATACTACTGATTTTGGTGCAAGATAGAGAAT
Organism: Mycteria americana; assembly: GCF_035582795.1. NCBI lineage: Eukaryota > Metazoa > Chordata > Aves > Ciconiiformes > Ciconiidae > Mycteria > Mycteria americana. The sequence continues at coordinate 152,948,701 of NC_134365.1, read as the reverse complement.
TCAAAAATCAGCCTCTTGGGAAAATCTGAATCCCCTAAACTATCTGCTGCTTCAGGCAAAGGATCTCTCTGACAACACCTGTGATAGCGTGCTTAGACAGAAGCTGATACTTAACTTGCATATAGGAACAGGTCTGTTAAGATGTCAGTATTTCACATTTAAAAAAAAAAATCAGGTTACAGGTAAATTTTATAGAACAGCAGGAAGAGGTGGAACAAGTGGGCACAGGGAAAAGTGCTAAAAAGAAATGCAAGGACTCAGACTAGCAAGGAAAACAACAGTGTGAGTAGCAATGACAGTAGCAGGGGATTTGCTGGAAGGATTGCACATACAGCTGCTGAATCAAAAAGCAGGAGTAGGTTCACTTAAAAGAAAGTGGAGGGGGAGGGAAAGAGGGTGACAGAGCAGGTAGAAAATAAGCTGCACAGAGGTTCTGTTATGGGGAACAACTAAGAGCAGCTGACACAGACAACAGCCTCCAAAATAAGGAGGGATAAGATGGGGGAATCCATCTACAGGGGATCCCTGAAACAAAAGGGTGTGAAGAGACCACAAAGGAAAGCGGGGCTTAAACCCAGGAGACTGCAAGGAGCCTGTCATGCCTTAAAATGAGACTCTCAAACTTAAAATCAGGGAAAGAAAAACAGACTGTAAAAGGTTTGTATCTGTATGCATGGTATTTTATGCTTCACGTTACTACTGGCTTAAAAAATAACAGGACAAGCTCATTTTCTCAGTCCTCTCTGCTTAGTACAACTCGAGCTTTGTTACTACAGTGCAAACACTAATTGTAATCCAAGATTAATTAACTGATTTATTAGAAAGAGAATTCCACAGCAAATATACCACACTAACCTTTAAATATTTTCTGTTCTGTGAAATCCACCAATTTCAGCAGTTATCCAGAGCACCTCTGGGTAACACACACAAAACCATTCGCCAGATATGAAACGAGATGAACTTCCCATTCATTAAACGGCAGTATTTCATCAAGCCGAAATGCTTTTTAATATCATAATACATTTGATGTAATACCTACCATTTGAATATGACGTTATATAGAGTATGTTAAGAGCACTACTGAAAATACACACGTTTACAGTTTTAGCTGTATTTCTACTACACACCAATTCTAACACAAACAATGAATCATTTAAAGTTCCCTCAAAGCCTCCAGACCAGACAAACTGCCTTCCAGCCATTATCAAATGGAGAAACAAGCCTTCAACTGATTTTATAAGCGACCTACGCCAACGCTGGCTGCAGGCCCGGTCCTGCAAAGCACCAGCTCAAGCAGTCAGCCCTAAAGAGCTACGAAACAGGCACGGCACCCCTCAGAAACCTGAGGGGAGGGGATCTCCAGGAAGCGTTTGCAAGCAGGAGATGACAACAGGTCCTTTATGGGGCAGTTAGATCTTGGAGTATGACCTCGGTGGCCTCAGCTGCTAATCTGCTTCCTCCTTCAGGAGGGTTTGGGATCACTGACCTGCCCCTGCACCAATACAGCCCTATCACACAGTCCCCGCATCCTGAAAGCCTCAAGCTGACTTTCCCCAACCTGTGCCTCTATGTATAACACTCACCTAAGTCACGAATGCTTTCAGCACCTCAGGATACTCCCTGTGATGTAGCTTAACTGCATAAGCTATCTTGAAGAGTTTCTCAAGATCATATTCGAAGCCACATCAGTTGTCCCTCAAAAGGGCAGTGCATATTCAAATCTTCTAACTGAACCTGCTGTAACGCAGGGATATGTTTATTTAGAAACCACAGAAATAGGGGCTCAGTACCCAGTTCTGCCAGCGGCATTCCTCTGAACACTGGCCAGGACACTGAGGTTGGTCACGGCGTGTTTTGTGCTCAGTTCACGAATATACTCAGGCATAAGCTTAACCTTAGCATACTCATATATATCTATTTTATATATATAGCTTAACTCATAGCTATATTCATGAGCAACTTGCTAGATCCTTTTCAGCAGGAAAAGCTTTTTTTGGCTCATAAAAACTGACATGCTCAATGAGAAGACAGCCAAAGTGCACACTGGCTATCAAACCACAAAACTACTTCCACCAGGAAAAACGTGGTCATCGTTTTATTTTTACTGAACTGAATTTTCATGTACTGATGAAAGCTGTACGGTGTTCTCTGGTGAGGAATCCATATGGATTGCAGTTAAAGTATACTGCAAAGGCCATTTGTGAGCTGTAACAGGTACTGTTGATATCTACAAACCTGAGTTGCACCTCAAGCTATCAAAGCTGGAAAAAAATTATAGACAAGTGATTCTTAATAATCTATTTTGGTATTATTAGTAAGTAAAAGCATGCCTGTATTTGCATGCAAAGAACTACAATTACTACAAAGAAAAAGAGAAAAAAATACGTAAAAAAAATCTAAAAAAGAATACTAAAAATACATAATTCAGTGACGATTGATTTATTTGGGGGGTATACCTGTGGTTACGGGGGTTGTAGGAGTGGGATGGAAGTGTTCTTCCCTACTGTCCACAATTACAGGTTAGAAAGTATTATGCCACTAGCATAACATAGCAGGCAGTATTGTATAAATTCATTTATTATACTAAATGTCTGTAAATACATTTAAGTAATGCTAAAGTTGCATTCAAAGGCTTAAAATCAACACTTTAGGCATCTGGGATAATTGACATAATTACAGGAAACTTTTTTTTTTTTAAGGGAAAGAATCCAAACATCCATTCAGTACATACCTTTCATTATCTTAATTCCTGTCAGAATCAAAATTTCCCATAACTAACTCATACGAAACACTAAGAATAGGTATTGTTTTCCTTGGGTTAAAACTCCTCAAAAATCAACAACTATAAAACTTGCTGATCCATAGAAAAATACCAAGAAACATTCTGATACAGCATCACAGACAGTTCCATCAAGTTGAAACGTCTGTGGTGATTTCTCCTCTTTAAACAACAACGAGGATCAGTCTTTCAAAAGCTGTGAGCATGTCCCCAGCCTCGCAAGGTGAGGAGCGCATTTGCATCACGGTTGTTCTGAGTACCTTTACAGACTAGGCTTTCCACCAAACGTTGTGGTACTGTAGCCATTGACACCTGAGCACAGTTTGGCAAATCTGCTGAGTACCAAGACACTGATAACTTTGCTTGTACCTGTTTGCTTCTGATCTCATCAATCTCTCTCCTCTGTACAGAGGTATCCCTGAAGAACCAAACAATACATTCCATAAAGGTGTATGAAGTCTCAAAAAGTATACTATTAAAGAACATTTCCCAGATTTTATCTAAAATACAAAAAAGAACTGCTCCAGGCACATATTAATATTGCAATCACTTTTCAAAATACTCTATTGTGAAAATACAAGATGTGATTTATTTTTTGATTCAAAGACTGTAAGTGAATGAGGAACAAGTTCAAAAGTACAGAATACCACTACATACAATATGATGTTCTAAACCAGGTGAAATGCTTTTTGGACAGTTTCAGACTTGCAACAACCGAATGATTGCAATAAATTGCCAGAACATTAGACTTCACCTGTAACTTCATACTAATTTAATTGCAGAAATGACAGTTTTGTGTTTTTTTTTTTTAAAAAGGGTGCTTTCAATATAGCGCGCGAGAGAGAGAGAGAGAGAGAGAGAAACAAACAACTGAAAAAAGCCAGATTGTCCAGCGAGATAAAAGATGAGCTGGCAGATCTTGATAACCACATACTAATTACACTGTAGTTTTGACTCAACAAAATCCTATAAGGACACATTACTCTCCACAGTTTGGTGAAGTTTAAGAACATTTTGAGTGTAATTTGTGAATATTTACTCTGTTGCCAATTGCATTTCCTTTTCAAAGGACAAAAGGTTTACTATGTTCTGGCTCAACAAAGCATTTCAAGTGTAGGCTTTACTGAAGCTACACCTATGCATTCATCTCCTTTTGGGAAAGGCATTAGAATGCTCCATGTTTTCCAGAATCACATCTTTACCAAGTTGAACATAGTCTAACAGAAACATGCACACAAAGGATGGAAAAACACATAAAATAGTGATATTTAATTTTGTTATTGAAATTAAGTGTTGTCTAATTGGATACAGCAAGTATTCTGGGTATCCATACTTGAGGGAAAGAGAAAAAAAGAAGAAGGAAAAAAAAGAAGAGGGAAAAAAAGACACCCCCTACACCCCCCACCAACTGAGATGTCCAAATAGTTCTTCCTCTCCTCCTTTCAGTGAGCCATTATCTATTTGGCCTTTTGGGGAAGTACATAAAACCTTCACTTTGGGTGTGTTTGGTTCCCCTCGCCGTTTCTTGTATTTTCCTTGAACAAAGCAGTGGATTTTTTTTTTTTTTTAATTATTTTCACTGAACTGAAAACCGTTATAAAAAAGGATGAGAAAGAGATTCCAAAGATAAAAAGCTAAAGAGTTTTATATTACACATTTGAAATAAATACAAAATTTGAGCCATAGTCAGTAAAATACAAGCTTAATTTTGAGTAGAAATTTTAGCAGAAAAATTAGAATAATTTTACTGTGATTAAGTCTACAGTTTGATGAATCACTGGCTTTAGGATTGTGTGTTTGTTTTGTTTTTACTTTAACAGCCCTTTCAAGAATATTTTAATTTTGCTACCTACATGACACACAAAAAGTATAAAGAGAACTCACTGGAGTTTCTACTCCAGAAAATTATTACAAAAGATTTCTCACTATTAGTCCTTAAACACAAATACAAAATGTTCAAGGCTATACTCTGACCTGTTGGAAAGGCCAGGGTTATAAATTTGTCCATTACATTTAAAGACATGTGTCAGATAATTTGAAAATGTAGTGCAAAAGCCAATTGTAGCATCTTGGAGTTTCTATCCTAGTACTTCAGAATTTCCTTTTCAGTTTGAAGGAAACTGAATCATTTGCAAAAACATATGTAGATGTTATACTTAAGACTGGATTGCATTTTTAATTCTAACGGGTTCACCTGCACTTTATTAAACAAATTAAGTCTAATTTCAACATCTGATAACACTTCATTGAACAAGTATTTAACAGAACTCACAACAAATATCAAGGCACACGAGGACTTCATACATTGCTTTCCATTTGAAGGCTCCAAAATGTCAATAATTAGCCTTCATAACTTCCTTCTGAAGAAGGTAACATTATTTTTATTTTATAAACAGAGAATTTGAGTAAGAAATAACAAATCCACCTGGTAAAGTAATGAATGAAACTAAGATCCCCAGTTTTTTGCTCCATGCTGCAGCCACTACAATGCTGAAAGTTCATTCAGCGTTCTGCCTTTTTGCTTTTATTTTTTGGTACAGTTGTAATGAGGTTTCATTTTATTAAAAGTTGCTGTTAATAAATCCCTACTAAGCCACGGAGATCAACTACAGTTACTAGAAACAGAAAACAGGACACATGAATTAACAGAAAGAAGATAGCCAGACTCTACCACAAAATGAATCCTATGGAAAACATCAGCTTCATCAGGTTACTTCAGGTCTTCAGAGACAGCCCAGGAAGACATTCTATATATACTGAATGCAATTCTGTTCTAGTCTCACAGAAAACCCACGAACCTTCTCTCCTCTCAATACTTTACAAGCTATTACTTAGTTTTAGAATTCAATCAAAGAATAATATTAAGCCTGCTCCACCACAGGCTATGGATGGCCACTGCTCCTCCGTACTTCCCACACCACCACGTTCTGCCTAAAAAGCCTTCAGGGGAAAACGTCCCAAGTCAAAGCAGTACGTAACAGGAGATAGGAGCCAAAAAACAGTGGTAGCAATATCTAGTGCTTAATTAACAATCTGAGCCTACCCCTTTTTTCTTGTCTTTTTTTTGAAAGTAAAAGCTAAAACTGATTTGTCTCAAATCACTGAAGGAAAAAGACTTGCTATTTAATCATCTATCCAGCAGTTTTAAAAACAAAACAATCACAAGTACTACATACACTACATAAAAGCAAAAACCATGCAATACATCCAGTTCACTCATTATCTTTAGTTACAAAAATAACCACTGAACTTGAACCACTCACCTTTGGCACACTGTTAAAAGGATCCAGGCAGTGAAAGGCGGGACTCTCCAACAAAGTTATGTACACCACTATCTGAAACAACAAACACCACATATTTTAGTTTCAACACTAAGCTTAGAAGACTTTTAGCTAGGTAATTCAGTTTTCATACTATCAAAATCTTCTAAGAGGTGCTGAAGAGCAGGCAGAATGGCTCTAACTTGATCCACCTCTTTAGCATAAATAGAATCCATCTTCATATTTAACTTTTCTCAATGAACACAAGGTCAATTTAACCACAGACAACCCAAACCACATAGGAAAGAAAGCAACTACAAACCTAGCCATCACAATACAGAGAAAAATCAGTCAAGAAATGGAATTAAAAGTTCAGCCCAGTTTTAGAAAGATTACATTTTTAAAAGCACCATTATTTACTGTTTCCTTCACTTTTACATTAAACTTGCCCATACTTCCTAAGAGAAGGGAAACACTGTTACGCTTCGAGAACTGAGGTCCATCCGCAAAAGCACAGCCGTGGGTTTTGTGGGACGTGACTACGTCCACCCAGGAGGCACCCGCAGGCCTGTGGATGTGCAGCCCAGAGGGGTTACTGCCGCACGTGGTTTGGGGCCCTCTGGCCCAACGAGGGCGAGCTCTGACAGAGGGTGGTCATAGGGCTGGAGAACTCTGTTAAGGGAAATTCTGGCTGGATGTAAAGAAGCCACGAGGGCGGCTAAGCACAGCTATGTGTCCCCTGAGAAGTGATGGACCTTATTCCTCGGAGAGGCTCAAATTCTCCTGGACACGGCCCCAGCTGCGGCCTTAGCCCTGCGGGAGCCCGGCAGCACAAGCCTCCACAGGTCCCTCCTGGCCTCCATTGTTCTGGTACGTATTTCTAGCCACAAAAGTAACCTTTCAGAAGAGACTTCAAAGTATTTAAACATTTGTTTCTGCTTTTTAATGACGCTTCTAACTCCATAGGATGTCTTACAAATTCAGGCAGTGTAAACCCATTAAGATCCGATTCAAAGAGAAGGAAAAAACTCTTGAGTGTCTTCCTGCGCTGCAGCCCCTAGCCCATAAGGACGACATATTACAACTCCTACTCGACCTGAGGCCACTCATGCACAAATGTTTCTGTTCAAAGTCTTCTCTGAACAGATTCCAACCAGTTGCCACTACAAAAGCATCCTGTGAAGAAATTCAATTAAAAAGAGCAATTCATCCAATGATCCTGTGCATCGGGGGGGGGGGGTGGGGTGGGGTGGGGTGGAGTATTGACAAAGGTATTATAAATACCTTACACAGATGTTTAAAAGTGAGATTTAGACTTCCACCCATCAATAAGTGGAGTAACAGAACTACTAAAACCACAGTTTGACAAACATTTAAGTATAAACATATTATTAGGGGGTAAAGCACGAGACAGTCACTGCCTCTAGTCTCCCCAGCAGCTGCAAGGGGAGCCGGAGCATTGCTAGCCCTCCCGAAAAACACACAAGGAAAAACAAAACAAACCAAACCAAAAAAAACCAGAAGAGGGCAAATCATGAGGAAGTGTTATTCAAACAGAAGAGCCTCCTGATTCAGTTCAGCACCTGAATGAAGTATATGCCTGTGACAGCAGAGCGCGGATGGGACTGGAGGGTGACCTACCCCCTTTTCCTCTGCCAGGGTGCTGGCTGGAACGCCTGCTGCCCCACCACCCGACCTGGGTTTTAAGCTTTCTGCAGACACAGACCGAAGGCAACCACACTTTGCTATATCAATTTTCCTACCCAGTTACAGACCTTAACTGTGTTCTCGCTGAAAACTGCTCTACATTTGAAATTACAGGACAGATATCAAGTAAATGGGAAAGATACTTTAATAAATGAAGCAATATTAAAACCCTGAGGCAGGGCAGATCTATTTTCCTACTGGCTGAATGTTTTGTAGTACATGTTTTTCTCCTGTCAATAATGCAAGAACATTTTTAATATTAAAGGGGGAAAAGTGAGAAAATAAAAGTCACTTCATTTTTTAGTACAAGATCTTCTGAACAGTACTATTTTTCTCCTTCCTACCTCACAAATCATCTACTGCCCATTACCATCCACCACTGAAGTACTGTACCAAGCTTCTGATTTGGATTGGGGGTTCTTTTTGTTTTGTTCCTTAAACAAAAACCCAACACCTCTCTCAATTATTGCTTCCACCTTCACAAATGCACATTTGCACACAGAACTTGCATTTGAAAGTAAGCTGAAAAACAGTACTGTTAATCATCAATACCTGAAAAACTAACCTTGTATTTATTAGTCAACTGGAGAGGAAGCACAGTTGGGGAAAATATGAGTCCAAATTCCATCTAAACACATAAGAATGAGTCATGTGTTTATCTCAATACAACAAAGCTAACTTCCTTCTGTACAGCAAGAATGGCTTTATTTTTGCAGCTCAATTAACATACATTAAGAGTAGCTCAGAATGTTAATGGTGATAGTGCAGAGTCAAAGGAAAAAGATGCACAAGAAACCTCATTCCTACCAACACTTTGATTGAATAAAACTCTGTTAATCTAACAGACTCATAAGCGCAAGATGCAGACTGGTCTCTCTCCTCTCTGGGCTCAATTCCGTTGCATTGTGACCTCCTTTTCTATTTTTCGCCTGCTAAAAATCTTCACTTCGTTATGGAAGAGCCAGGGGAAGTTTTCTGCTACGAGTCACACTAAGAATTACTTCCCCAGAAGAGTAACCAATTTCCATCACACACCCCTGTAGCTCAAAGCTTCGCCGGCAATGTTGTGACTTGCAGAGTGACTCAAACTCAGGATGGAAACCTGGACCGCAAATAATCCGCTTATACTTTAAATATGTTCCTTGAAACAATATTTCAGTTATAGAAGTTCGAGATCTTTCTTCTCAAAGGGCAGTAAATGGAAACAGTGGTTAAGGTTTGGGACTATCTGCCCCCAGGCAGAGGGTTCGCACCATAGGTGGGGTTTTCTGGTTCTGCTGCTGCATCCTACCAGCCAGGACTCTAGAAAGCCGTATTGATAGCAAAGCCAGGCTGGGGAACGAATAGTTAAACTTTGAAAGTACAAAATAATCTCCATCAACCTTCAAAAGCCTTGGAGCACACATGGCAAACGCTTACTGTCCACGAAAAGACAAACTGGCACATTAGAAAACTTGGGAAATGAAGCCAAAAACTTGTTTGAAAGGTGGCAAGGCAAACGGAGGCACAGAGCTGGGCAGTCGTGTCCCATGGTATCACCAGTGCCCACACTTCTGTACGATCTAGTGTGACATCCATTTGTCATCTCTCAATCCTAATACCGACACTACTGCAGTAATGTCAGCCCTGCTGCATGCAAAGTGCCATGGGTCCTTACCACTCATGACTGCCTTCATCTCCTACGCTTACCGTGAGGCCCAGAGCAGAGGAACAGAAGACAACAACAAGGAACAGGAATGGCAAAGTATAGGAATTGGATGAACACATAATTATAAACATGCAAGGCAGAAAGACAAATTTGTCTACGTTTGAACAGCAACCTCACTCTCGTTTGTGTTCTAGACCAAGGTCTTCTGAACACAAGGACTATACAAGTCCACAGTAAAAAGCACTTTTGAGTAGGCAGAAATAAAAGTTTGAACTTGATGCTTGCAAACAAGCACCAGCACAGAAATATCAGTAACATCTAATACAATAAGCACCTTACATTTAACTGTGTAATCTTTAAAGATTACAACCTTAAGAATAAATTAGTGCTCTTGTAATGATTATATTACAGGTAACATCCAAAGTTATTAAGCACCTTTCCTTTCCCTAATAGCTCTAATGTGCCCCATTTTCTTTATCCCCATGGCTAAAATCCAGACTCAGCCTTACAATGACTATTTCAATGATAATTCTCTCAGGCTCTCTTCCCAATACCTGACCACCTCCTATTTAAATTCTGACACGAAATAGCTAAAATATCTCTTTGATACTTAATATGCTAATACACAAGAATGACCTGACCATAAACCTGTACTGCACAGAGTGGAGAATTTTAACTCCAACGGTAAGGCATTCAAGTGACTCTGATAACTATGATAAAATTCAACAATTGACGTATTACTGGTGACCTTCGGGATAACAAATGAAAAGCATCACATTAATACAAATTCTCCTGTGGAGAAGATCAAGCTGGCAATCTGCCAGTTCATTACACCATCTAGCTCCACTCCAACATTAAATATTGCCTTCCTTTGTAATTGACTGAAATATGCTGGAGCAATTGCAGGTAACCACTTTGGGCTATTAAAGTATTCCATTAAGACTTCTCCATTACGCAAATATTTCAAATGAAGTTATATCAAAATAGGCTATGTTCAAAATATTTTAAATACGCAGACAATTGGGCAAGCACATTCCAGTTCCATGGAGCAGCAGACAGATCAGCCTAAGCACTCAAAAGCTCGATGCCTGAATTTGCTTTAAGGGAAAAGAAACCCACCAAGTTTATTCAAGACTCCAGTATATGCTTAGTATTTTAACCTCCTAGTCATACATATCCTCACAAAATTCACTTAATATTACCTTCTTCTAAAGCGAAGAAAATCATAATGTTAAAATACACAACTATTCTTTAACTTGGGTAAGTCAAGGCATTCATTGAATACTACATTTTAAAACTAAGTATGAAAGACACGGAGAAAACAGCAAGACTGGATTCACATTGTATTTAAGGTTTCAAAAAGGCAGCAAATTGCAACGTTGCATTACAATGTGTATAACATTCTGAAAACAAACAAAAAAATTAAAATTCTTTCATTCTATATACTTTACACAACTAAGCTTTTATTCTCTTAAGACTGTGATTCCTTAACAGCAAGGAAGCAAGTGAAATGGGGCACAAGAACAGGTTCACTGCCTTCCATGCAGAAAAGATTGCCAGATACTTAAAACGCTGGAAAAGATTTAAGCCTGTATGCCAGCTGTGAAAATGAGACTAAAGCAAAGACAAACTTCTGTGTTTAAATGTGCTTTTTCAAGCGGTCCAGGTTTGGAGCCATCACCAGAGGATGTAAGGGTTAGCCTAAGAAATTCAGGTCTCTTCTGAACAGTGCACGGGCAGGAGGTTGTGTATCTTCTCTGTGCTCCTATCTGGCATGCAGGAGCTGCTGTCTGTATAAGAGGAAGCGATTAGACATGTATCGCTCGTCGCTCAAACAACTTTTTTTTTTTTTTTAATAAACAGGTAATTGCCAGGGCAGGTAGGGAGAGGAATGCAGCTACAGAAAGCATGCAATGGCTCACACTTTAACCACATGCAATCAAAGAGGCTATGCTGACCTATATTCTCGTTTAACTCCTGCAGTCAAATGCATATCCTCTGCAGAGTCTCGAATATACATGATACATTTTCAAAAAACAAGAATATTTTTACATCTACTTGCACAACCACCAGCTCCCAATCTACTTATGAAATGCAAGTAGTTGACTGTCTAAATAATATCAACATTTAAAATAAATACTGTATTTCAAAAACCAACTTCCATTGCCAGCTTCCTCTGTAGCTGCAGTCCAAATACATGCATGACTAGCATCTTTTTAAATTTGAAAGAAATGAGGAGGGTTACATCATTAGTGACTGCATCTGCTAAGAATTCTACAATATATATTGTACAGATTCACATTATTTTATTAAGAGGAATCACACACTTCTTACATTCTCTCAGCTAGAAGTTTCCCCAAAAAGTCTGAGCTATTAAAAAACCTAATACTGATACCAAATTACTACCTAAAACCACTGTAATATGCAAATGTTTTAATTCCTGGCTTAAGCAGGATTTTCGATCTTGATACTTACTGATATTGACCTAATTCAAATTTGATTATGCTAAGCAGTGAACTCTCAGGGCAGTCCCTGCGTGAGAAAAAGAAAAAACCCACAAAGCAGAGTGGAGAAATTGTGAATTGGAGGCCAGGAAGCCTCCCCCCAGCAAGGCTACAAACTCTTTGAGAGGACATGTAATATTGTCCTATGCAGTGTCAAAAACAAACAAAAAACCCACGACCAACAAACCCCCCACACATCTGTCTTTCACACTGATAATCAAGCATCAAAACAAATGCAAGCCGTCACTCTCTGCAAACTGAAGGAGGCTCACAACAAAGGTACTGTGCCACCAAAATAGCCCCAGGTTTTTTAAGCATTCCTGTTCAAGAGCCATCTGTGAAAGCTGAAGTAGTCAAACTCCATTTTATCTCAATTCCCCTATTTTTTCTTTTCTATTTACAATAAGGAATATTTCTATTTACAATATTCTATTTACAATAAGGAACTCACAACCTTTCTAATTCTCCTTATTTAACGGTTTACAAGCTGGCTATGTAAGGGATATATAAATATCCCTAAAGCCCATATAGAAGAAACAACAAAGGTCTAGACTTATGCTTAGGACAACTCTAAGCACCTCAAGAACCCTTACAAATGTATGCTGAAAGACCTGAATTAACAATTATAATTGCAGATAGAAAAGCAGGAATGGAACTATATGCACCAAGGCTTTTCTTAAACTTTGTCTCACGGTATCTTTAAGGAAAAGAAAGGATTAGACTTCAACCTTAGGTAGTGCTTAACTAAGCAAGTTTCTCAGGCCATGGTTTGAACACTAGATAATTATTTTGGTTTCCTTAATAGGATACCTTATTATTCAAATTACAGATATCATTTTTAGAAACATCTCAGCATTTATAGTTAGATAACTTTCTTCAGCATTTTAGAAATTAGTATTTTGTACATACAGTTTCATAATTCATTCCAGTGGAACGTCAGCCTTTTTCTGATTGATACTTTTATTTTTTGTTTGTAAAAACTGCACCATGACACTCTTTTCCATTAAGTAAAATCAGCTCAGAATCTTTGAGGACCTGAGTGGTTAACAACTCATCAGCCCAAGCAGCTCCTTCACAAATCTATTTTTCCTATTGCATCTTTGCCGTTAAAATGTTTTACATAAAGACATTTATGACCCACCGACTCATACCAGTCCTTCCAAACCTCTCTAGTAGAGTCAGAGCTTTTAATTTAATACTTGTGGATTTCAGGGCTGTGAAAGATGACTACAAACAGCATCTTAATATACTCTTTACAGTAATCTAGTAATCTGCACATGTAAATTACTGAAAATGCACACCTCCACCGGAAAAAGGCATTCACAGATGCCTTTTGAAGAAGTGAAAACCACAAATTCCGATGAATTAGCTACTGCAGAAGGATGCAAGGCCAACTCACTATCAGAGAAACACTAGGCAAAGACACCTGGTTACCACTCTTGGCTAGGGAGACTAATGTTTAAAATAAGCAAATAAATCTCACATCTACACAGTTAAGAGAAGATTTGCTTTGGGGTGAGATTAACAGAAAATGGACTGTAACAGGGGCTACAGAGAGACTAGAGATCACTAATACAGTACAGTCAAGTAAGGCAGACTTAGCCCACTGGCAATTCAAAGTTAAAGGCTGACTGCAATCCTTGTTAGAGCTCCTGTTCTGGTAAATTATTCATTCTTTCTTAGTCCAAAGAAAATCTTTCCTATGTGTACATTCAACATAGCACTGTCCGAATTTGAAATAACAGTGCCACTGCTGAGGCATAAACATGAAATGGAGAGAGATGGTGCTCAAATATATGGATAAGGTGATGTTAAGAGGGATAGGTCAAGGTCAGTGGTTGTCTCTGAAACCACCAGACAGATACAAGGAACTGGAGGAAATGCACAGAGCAGATCCTGACTGACGTCTTCAAGGAAAACATTGTCAGAAACTTCTTGATAACTGCCAAACTGCAAAGTGTCAACGTGATACATTACGTTGATAGAACAAGGCCTGGTCTGGGCACTCCCCACCTGCTGTAAAAGCTGTCATCACCAACAGCTGCAGCAACCACTCCCTGCGCTTGAGCCTGTTTGCTGAGGGTGTTTGGGGTCTACCCTTCCTCCAGGTGCACAGCTACCGGGTATATAAGGATGCTGTAGGCATTACTGTCCAAGTAGAGTATCTTGTTCCGAAGAGTATGCAAGCTCTGCCCTAGTCTGTTCAGGCAGACTGCATCTGAAGTACTGTCAGCAGAAGCAAGAGCCATTTCACTTTGAAGGGATGGCAGAAAGTAGTCCAGGCATCTTGGCCCTCACATGAAGAAATCTATAATGACTTCAGCTGAGGGAGCAAGTTGAAGAAATCTCTCTCAACCACCAGCAGCAGAAAGAGTAGAAAGATTTATTGTTTACTCAAACTCAGTATTTCATTTGCAATGTTGAAAAGCACAGAGCTGCAGAACTCACGTAAACAGACATTAAACTGGAACCCATTAGTAAAATTGAGGGAGGGGGAAAAAAGAAAAAAAAAAACCACACAACACAAAATCCCTTACTGAAACTGGAGTATGCTCAAATAGTACCTGATGTTAGAATTCAGTAATGCACTGATGAAAATGATCTTCCTTGGGAGGAGAAAGACATTTTTGTCCCAGTATATTTGTATATCAAAGGCTGGGAGAAATTGGCATTCCAGATTTAAAGTTTTTCTGAGTCTCCTCTGACGACCCAACTGAAGAAAAACAACAACCTTCCTGCGGTTCAAGTACAAAACTACGATAACTAGGGGTTCACAACTAAGAGCCAAAGGTAAGTGGAAGACAAACACTTGTAACTTAAAAGTGGCTTTGGTTGCTACATGACTTGGTAGGTGGCACATGCTAGTCAGTGACATGTGGTACCATGACCGTCCTCTTTGGACATGGCAGAATGGCAGTCCCCAAGGTCAGCACCTTCCATGTGCAGGTCAAAACAAAACCGCCAGGTTCCTCAGATCCACAAAAAGGACCCAGCTCCCAAGTTGCTAGGATCACTACTTCCCAAGAACAGAGTCCCACAAACCACCTGCTTTTTCTTCCAAGTTAATCATCAGAAACTGTTGAAGCAGTTTTTGCCTGAACTGCCCCTGAAACTTTGCTTTAGGTTGACAAGAAGAGAAACGTTAACACAGCTTTGGTTCCACCACAGCACACAGCAGCCCCAGCCGCAGGCACTGCTATTATTGCTGTTTGAAAGATAACTAGATATTCCAAAATCTCATAACACTCAAATAAAATTTGGCAACAGCCTACCTTCTGAGGTTTTCAGCACTGATTTTCTCCCTTTCATGTCTTGTACACATTTGATGGTGTCTTATTCTACCCATTTTAATCATGCCAATTCAGTGGCAGACTACAAATGAAAATGCAATAGAAACATTGCAGGCCCTGTAACAATAGTCAAAACAAAGATTTCCTGTGGCAGCTGTCAAATTAATGACATCTCCAAAGCTATCTAAATACAGTATCTGGGCAGAAATCCAATTATGTCAATTCTGTCTGAATACCCCAAAAGAGAGTCCTACTGGGGTTAGAAGTGGAAATAATTTTAAGCGCAGATTAGCTACATAAGCAGCTCCACACTTGAAACCAGAACAAGGGAACAAAAACCTAAAGGCATGACATTTATCTGGACACAAGGGAGAGGGGGAAAAAGAACTGTCAGACATCTGGCAAAAGGTCAAAGTCAATTACCTTGTCCAAATTTGCCCCCCAAGATAATAGCTTCCAGGTTCACTTCTTCAAAAAAAGATGTATTGACTCCAGTAATTAAAAAGATTTCTGCTTACCTCTACATCCTCCACTACCGCTTTGGTTTTTCCAAAACTTCCTTTTCCCAACCAAATATTAACAGCAGTAGCAGAACATGCCAACTTCCCAGAAGCACGAACTAAATTTATCTAAAACCTACATAAAAGAAAATAACATTCTCCCTCACTTCAATATTAGGCAGCAGTGACAAATGGTATTCAGGGCTTTTAATCCAAGAGTATTATTTCTTGCTGCTTTTGCTGCTTTCCTTAAACCACTATAACCACTGATTTCCCTTTTGCCTTGGAAGTGTCTGTGTTACTGCTTAATTATGTGCCAAATTCAGTTTCCTGAATCTTGCCACAGGATTCTGTTTATTTGTGGTTTTAAAACAGACAACTATCAAGGTGGGGGGGAAATAGCCTTTTAATTCAACAAAGAAAAAAATACAAGGATTTTTGTTTTCTTTCTTTGCAGGCACATTAAAATAACTGCTTCTGAAACTGCAGATAAATATAAGTTAATCTTTTTTTAAAATGAAACTATTCAAGAAAGTGTTAGGAAACTAAAGAAAAAACTGCACTTGCCAAATAACTGAAGCAATATATATTGGTTAGTAACTACATTCTAACTAGAAACCTTTATCTCTATTATGAATAGATAAATAAACCTTTAGATAAATATAAGTGAATGATGATGAAAAATAGCAGACTGATTTAGACAAAGTTTCTAACCCTGATCTGTCCGCATACTGGAGACGACGCTTTCAAAGGTAAGGATATAACTCACTGCACACATACTGTGTGTGCTTCTGCTATCAACACGATTATCAAATTCAGGAGAGAGTAAAGCATTCATTATGAATGGGCCTGTATTTAGGAGTGCACATTCCAGGCTGTGCTTCTTGCACCAAGACTCACACAGAGGTGAGGAGTTTTTTGTTGCTGTTGGGTTGTTTTGGTTTGGTTTTTTTTTTTTTCCTGAGCACAGTAATTAGGGATATTCAGAAAAGTCTGAAAATAAGAAGCTTTTTTTGTTCAAAGTCTGGTAAGTTCTAAAGCGTACAGCCAATTCAAAAAGAAATTCAAAGAAATGGGTCATATACAAATGCAGGGTTGCACTCCAGAACTCGAGATAGCCTTCATTCAAAGCAGTGCCAATGAAGACCAGCTACCATCTTCACCCGCTCACGGCATTTAATCTCAAAATCATTTTTAGAGGCATGCACAGAGATCCCTTTGCAAGCCAGCAATTTGGGGTATTACCAGTATGGACGAAATTCAAATCAGTAACCCACCACATTTTCTGCTGTTAAAGCATAACTTAGAATATCAGACACAATAATTTTAACTAAACTTGTTAATAATATACTTTACTGTATTTTCTTACAATGAAAAAACACAGAGTTTATTTAAAATAGCTTTCAGTGGAACCATGCAGTCAATGAGGCTGTCAGAAACATTTTGGCAAAGCCTAGAACAAAATTCTTCAGCTTCAATTTTTTATTCTTTTTAAGTTTAAGAATATATATAAGGAATCCATTTGTTGCCAGTTCTTTATTACAAGAGATTTCATTTTTGCATTTGCTCTCTAGAACACACTGAGCACAGTACCATGAATCCTCCTTTGTGTCACACAGGCATTGCAAATCCAATTACTAGTCTATTAGGTCTCATTTAAATCCCATACGGTATGACAATAAAGTGAACGAAATGAGCATCAGCACGTTTTTCAACCATCTTTACAGTATGACATAGATGGCAATCAGAGCTTAATAAAATTTCATTTACAAGGGAGGTAGCTCTGAATTTTCTCCTTCTCTGCCAGGCATTTCGGGGAGACTTGGGAAACGCCACTTCTTCCCACCCTCCCTTGAAGAAGCCAGCTGGCCATCGCTATTTCATGCTTCTCAAACGCCTGAGCCTTCTGCCTGTGGCACAGAAGTTTGTCCTGGTGCTCAATGCTTAAAACACATGCAAATCCTACCAACCACCACCTAGTGAATTCAACATTTATTCCAAAGGTGTCACGTGGCGGGGGTGGGGTGGGGTGGTGGGGGTTTTTTGTTTGTTTTGTTTGTTTGTTTTGTTTTTTTTTTTTTTAAGATTTCCTGGGCAAGGAACCCTTTGGCGCAGGGTAACATCATCTTGGGAAGCAGGGAGGGGAGAGCAAAACAAAACCCTACCAATCTGAAGGGTACTGAAAAGATGATGGCATTTTTTAGTAAGCTCTTATTCTATCTGGATATAAAAACCTATCGTTGCTAAATATTGCAAAGTAAATCTGCACAACTTTCAGAAGCTCTGAATACTCACCACTTCAGTGGAGTTAATTTATGGATATATTACAATCATGTGCTCCTCCACCTTCATTACAGTATTTCCCAAGCTTGTCTCACTACCCAGAGACTACTGCTTATAGATGTCCAGGTCTGCCCTTTCTTTTGGGAATGCAAAAAACCCCAAAGAAAACAAAAAAAACCCCTCATTTGTAGTAAGCAGTGGCCACAGTCAAAGCTCTCTCTGAAGGATGTGTAAGAGCCTTGTTGAATAGCTGTTTCTTAATAGCTGACCTGACTAAATCATCTTCCTCGTGCAGGCTAGAAATCAAAATGTCATGCTGACATTTAAACACATGATCTGTTGTTAAAGCACAAAAGCCAGGAAAACATATGCCGTCCACTTTCAAACATATTCCCCAGACACTTTGTTGCTAGGACAGAAAGGTTCAAAGTTTCAAGAACAGACTTTTAAATATTTGAGTCATCCCGTTAAACAATTTTAGTTATAGTGTTATGTCCTTTACATGCCTACCACCACCAGTCAGTAAAACCATGAGAAACAGGGAAGTTCCAGGTTGAGGGAGAGAGGATGCTGATGGGGGGAAAGGAGGGTAATTAAGTCATTTGAAGGTTTGTGCTCCAATTCTGCAATTAGAATGGGAAGATCTGGGCCAGAGCTTTCTCTGTGCAAAGGAGATTATAAAGGCAGTAACATTATTGATTTTTTTTCCCCTTTTGCTAGAAAAGGAAACAAAAGGCAGAGGCATTTTTCCACGCATATTACTCAATCACATGGTCTTTTCTAGTGTTATTTCCAAGGTTTTTTTCTGCATGCTCTTTAAAATGCCTTCCACGCCGCTTTGCCTATCTTTTGCTCCTTCCCATTTATCTTCATCTTACACCTAAAACTATGGGCAGGCCACATTAGGGAATAACAAAAGCCAAAGACCACAGACCCTGAATTAACTCTGCCTGAAACTTTGAGTAATATAACAGACCTTAAGGAAGGTAAGCTTCACTTACAAAAATATGAAGATGCCAGCTTCATGATCCCAATGTCTTTGCCCGAAAATGAAGCTAAGAGTATCGTCTCTTAGTTTTTAAAGCTAATAAAGAACTGAAAACACTAAATTGTACTTGTATACTTAAATAATTTTGAAAATTCTGGTTTACTTTCAAGGAGGCAGAATGATTTCCCCTCCTTTCTACAGGACTTCAATTATATAGGCTTTCACTGTATTCTACCATTCCTTTCAGTAGGCTATGATGGCAAATACGGATCCTATAACAAGAACTTATCTTCTAGGGTAGTTAAATCTCTCGAGCTGCAAAAGAGCACAAACATCCCACATGCTTCAGAACACAAAGCCGATTGCCATGAAACCTAAGAGTAACAGTCCCAGAAACCCAATGTTGACTGCTAAAGCATACACACAATTTTTCTTAAAAAAATCAGTTATAGCAACCTTCCATTTAAATCAGCGATATCACAGATGCCACGAGTGCTTTCTTCTTGACAAGTATAAAATAACAGTTCCCAGTAAAAATCAAGAATTTTCAAAACTAGAGCCTAAATACAGACTACAAACGTATCGAGCGCTTAAATTATAGCTACTGTATTTTTAGAAGCACTAGGTACCTTAAGAAAGCAGTGCAACAAGCTTCAAGCAACAAGCTGCTTAGCATATCTGACATATGGTAGCAAAAAAATTATATTTAAAAAAAAAAAAAAAAAAACCAAAACACAGTCCAGGAACAGACATCCTGTGCAAACAGTATTCAAAATTCTGGTGATGGTCCAACAGTCAGAAATAAACATACCACAGTGAAGCAATACCAAGGACAAAAAGCATGAAGCATCATCTAGTACTGGTTCTGCACCCTTATGGGGTACACCATTAGTTCATTCCTTTGCCAAAAAACGATTCTCACCTTACATTTTACTAACCCATAGTAACTTTACATGTGCACTTACTTGTTCAACTAGAATTACTTTACCCTTCCTGCTAATGACAGGCATTAATGATCTCAAGAATGGTCAATCAATATTCAGCATTTCAAAATATACATGGAACAAAGCAACTCAGGCCTACTTATTTTTATTACAGACAGATTACCATCTCACTTTGTGAGACGCAAAGGAAACAGAGGACAGGGAAAAAACCCAACCCTCCAGAGCGCATACCCACCAAAATTCCCTAGCATGGGTTTCTATGCCTAATACTGATCAGTAATGAAGTTTTGAATAAGATAGTGCTGTGCTTATAAACTGTAAAGCTAAATGTTACACACTTTGCATAACTTACGTTTCAGAAGCCAATTTTAGCTTTGCCACCTAAAAAAGTTGGCTGGCTTCACCACAGAAACATGACTCCTCTTTTCTGCAGAGTACAACCTGATGGGAACTTCAAATGAGCACATTGGGCCTGAGAACCAAACTCAAAGCTGTCACAGCGCAAAAACGCCTCCTGTTTGAATAAAGCTTCAGATTCCTGAAGGAAGGATCACCTCAAAGGAGGGCGGTATTGTTTCTTCTTCCAGCCTTTTAATATACCCACAAGCAAAAAACTTCTCTTTCCTACCAATGCTCTCCCCAGAGCTGAGAGGCAGGAGGACTGCCTGGACCTGCTAATTGAAGAAGAGTTACGCTGGCAAGCAGAAGAGTAAGTAATCAGACATAAACACCAGCTTTAAAAAGTTCTTGGCACGTGTTAGTCAAATTTATGATGTCAAATAAAAGAATGAGCCATCAGACTAATACATACACGTCCGCAAATTTTGAAGGCATCTTGTGTACCTATACAAAAGCTTTACTGAAAAACAGAAGGAGACCGTGGGGTCCTCAAAAATCAACCACAAGACTTCTGTAATTTTCAGCAGGGCAGGATTTCCCCCACAACTCGAAAGACTGACTCAGGCTAATTACCACCAAATGTTATGAAACAATTCTTCCCTAAAAAAACAACCCAAAACCAAACCAAACAAAACAAAAAACCCCACACATCTATGGTTTCAAAGAAAACTTGCAGAACTAAAAGTATGTGTAAATTGATGGCCTGAGGGCAGCATGAGTTCTGCTTCAGGTCTACAGAGCTTCTCCAAACAGTACCAACACGTAAATGAGATTATAAATCTACCAGGTATATGTTCTGGTTGCTAGACCATGCTATCACGTCTTCATTACTGCCATTACCTGCAATATCTAGATTAAAGCTTGGATGGGCATGCAATCACAACTTAATTTTATTGCAGAGAGATCTGCCAAATTGTTCCTCACTGGTGTCTTCAAAATGAGAGCTTGGATAGCAGATGTAGTCTTTTAATGCGTGGCTGGTAAAGACTCCACGCCTTGCGTACAATACGGAGTGGGAGGCTGGTGTGATAACTCACATGAGAAGGTCGAGCAGTGCAAAAGCAGAAGAAGAAACAGGACAAGAGCAGCCAAAACTTAAGAGGAACAACACTGAAAGAGATGCAGAAAGATTTTACACAATTAGCAATACCCTGCACAGACAGGGAAGGAAAAATACACACAGAAGAGCTATGCAGAGTTTAGTTCTCTTAATTAAGCTGATGACAGCCATCCATTAATTATAACAGATTTTTTAAAGCATTCAGAACAATTTGACAGAAAATAAGGCACAGGTGCAGACATCCTTTTTGATACACTGAAATTTCAGAGATAATAAATTTAAGGAAATTTATAAACAATAAAGGAAACACAGACCATCTACACTAAGTATTACACCAAAAGATATCAGGTTTTATTTAAGGTTTTGTATTTGACAAATTTTATTTGTCAAATTTGTATTAATCCTGAAAGTTAAAATAAAATACCAATGAATTTGAGCCAGTCTTTCAGAAAGGGAAGAATTGCGGAGATTTTTGTTGTTAATTCTGATCCAAGTCAAAGACACAAAATGAAAAGGTTCAGCATACAGGGATTCTTCAAATGCCTCACTAAGTGCTCATTTTGTGATTTTTCAAAGTTTCTTTCCAAAGTTTCTTTAAAGATGTGAATACACAAAGCATTTCTAGAAAAAGTGCGAGAAGAGTTTTCAAATGAAGATATGAAGAAAGAGGCCTAATTAACAAATCCACAATGTACTAATACTCCTCTTAAAACATACAGAAACCAGTTTCTATACAGACGGAAATTAGAGAAGTGTATTACCATTCTGACACAGAACACTATGCTTAAAAATTGTTTTGTGTGTAAAACAGGTAAAGCTAAAAACTCTAAAATGTCTTTTATTTTTATTCCTACAAAAAAACCCAGAAGTTGCATTTCAGAAACGCCAAATTCTTGATCACAAACAAACATTACATTGAGTACATGCTTAATGCCACATATGGTGTTACAGAATTTCAAAAACAAAGAACAATGTCTTATTATTATTGGGGTTTTTTATTTATACTCCAGAAGTCTTTAAGTGGAGTACAGATATGAACTGAGATTCTGTAGTTAAAAAAAATAATGTTTGCTTAAATTATTAAAAAAAATCCTTTGTCTCAGAAAGAGGAAGATCATTTGAAGATGGATTTCACACACACAAAAAAAAAAGCCCATTCAGAGTGAAAGAAAGGATATAGTCTCCCCCTCCTAGAAATCTCCCTGAATTTTCAGCCAGTTACCCATTGCCCCCCACAGCAGAAGAGGCTCTCAGCCTCAGGAACTCGCCATTCAAGCTCCTGCCCAGGAGCTCTAACCGGGCAGAGCTGCCCCGTGGCCCCCAGCAGGAACGCGCGCACCCAGATCCCAGGAGCAGCTCCTGGCCCTCCCGCCCGCCGCCGGCGAGAACCGCAGCTTCTTGACTCTCCCCAGAAGATCCGTCCTCGTCAAACTGATTTATTAATTAACGGAGGCCTAATGAATCGGTATTTTCCAGGAGGAAGGAAAACATTTTTCCACCAGAAGGCTGTGTGACTAAGAACATCAGAATTGTTAGTAATTATAAACACATGTAAAACTGCTGCTTTACATCACTGAATACCATCCCTTCGCCGTCACATTTTTATTGCAACCGGAGCGCACAACGCACTTTCATTCAAGGTCAGAAACAGCAATTAACTGGCACACGGCAAGCTGAACTGAACCATGGAGATGATCTAACATGGAGGAAACTCACAACCTTATCAAAAGCCTTGGGGTTTCATACAAACCAAAGAGCATAAGGGCTGTGGGTTGGAAGCGGTTATGAACAATTACTGTATCAAGGTACAACACTTTTAAAAAGAAAAATTTGGGGAAAGGATTTAGTAGACTAACATGATTTCCCCTGTGAAATCTCTCTTACTGCTACAGGAAGACAGAATTAATTTTAATAAATTCTACCAGCTAAGCAACTACTGTGGCAAAATATTAATCATTCAAATTATCATCTCACAAGTAAGGTTTTCCCCCCCTCTTTCTACATAAAGAAAATTTCAAAATTCGTTGTCTTTGATTCTGAAGCAAATTCACAGAATTTGTGTAAGTTTACATGAACACAACCAACCTTAATAAGGAACTACCTTATTAGTTCGCCCTTCGCATGGAGGAGATGTTTTTTCTAACCAAAACCTGACACAAATTCCCCAAACATCTTCTCTGCATTTAAAAAGTTTTTATAGAGTCTCCAGGATTAAAAATAACCCTGGTACGAATATCTCCAGTAATGCTTCCTCAGCTTTTACTAACCAACAAAAGCTTAAGAAATCTACTCAGGAAGCACAATCAATGCAGAACCTTTTAAGGAGACACAGCATATATAAAAATAACAGTTCAACAATATGTAAGAATTAAGTTCAGGCATTAAAGCCTGAAAGAGAGGTTTAGGCCCAAAAAGGGTTGGAAATGAAAGAACTGAAAACGGCAACAGTTGCCAGTAGCCAAAGGATGCTCAGTACTTCTTAGCATCTCCCAGAACAAACACAGCAGCATGTAAACTGACAGTCCTGCTGAAATTAGTGCGTATTTTGAAACATAAATTATGTCTACACCTTGCTACATTAGGACAGCGGCTCAGAAATAAGCATGCAATCCCTCCAGCAGAATTTACTTCAAAGCCGCCCCCCTCCTCTGCCTACAGAGCTCGGCAATAGATAAAATTGAGAATGTGGTTTTCATTCATTTCTTCCAGGCACTCTAAAACTCACACATGCACCTCGGAGTGGCTTGAAATCTGGTGTGCCATATGGCAGTGCATTTGTCATTTCCAGAAATATGTTGAATATGGGTTCCAGAGATATAAAGCCCCAATAAAAAAAAAAACCAAACCAAGCCTCCCGAAGCCAACAGATTCTGCTCAAATGCCACCAACTTTATACTACGCACAACTGGTGAGCCTGGGCTTTGATCAGGCTTCAAAGAACCTCTTCATTTGCCTCAGAAAATAAATCTGATGCCTTAGCTTTTGGAGGCTTATTTCCCTACTGTTTTGCAACTCTGTAAAGTTATTTACACTTGCCTTAAGTAGAAATAATACATCAACATCAATACTAGTATTATACAAACACACTGTACTTGGAGCACAAAGTAAGTGATTTACAAGCTGCAAAACAGTGGAGAATCAGGATCAAGAGTTTTATGGCTATTTCAGTGTGAACCAACTGAAGAAGAAATAATTAATTCTTCCCATTCCTGCATACAAAATTTAATGGTGCACATTATGAAGTAACATTCAAAAAAATAACAGAACAATTAGCAAACAGAGGGGTTTTTTTAAACCTGAAAAAGAAATGAGGCCTTCCTGCTGGCTGAAATAATCACACAGTCTCCAAACTCAGCAAATTAGAGTGAGATTTAAAAAAAAATTGGCGGAGCTGAGCTGAACATCTTGCTGTTGCCAAAATGAGCAAGCCCTGTGCTCTAGGTAGAAAGCAACTAATTCATCCTTCTACTACAATTTCTACTTTCCAGGGATGTCTACTTTCCACTACTTGGAATCTGTGATGAAATCATCCTTTTTCTTTTTCTAAGAAAGAAAATGCAGATTAGCAAGCAGCAATCAAATGACACTACATGACCGGAATGACTTTCCTCCTTGTTTTTTTTACTTTCAAGACTGGAATCACAGATCATGGTATTTTCCAACACAGATACAGAGAAACGGAGAATCATTCAGCTTTTTGCTGGCACGCTCAGTTTTACCTTCCTCTCTTTTCTCCTCATGTTGCCTCTTGAAACTAAGTTATCTTAGCACACATCTTTTTACCCCAAGGATGAAAATTAACAGCAAGTAATAACTCTGTTGACAAGAACTGCTTTGAGGGTGGTACTTTTTTTTGAAACACACACAGAAATCAAGAAAAAAATCCTACTCCAGAGGGGTGGATCCTAGAGTCTCTGAAGACCTTCCTGTGTGCATGTTCCATAGCAAAACTTGTTTTGGAGACAGTGTATGTATACTATGTATCCAGAATGGGGAGATGACTGGAAAGACAGCAAGGAAGTACAGGTGATTCTGTAATTAGAGTCTAATCCAGACCTACTGCAAGGTTTCTGTGTATAAGGAAGAAAATCAAGAGCATTTCCACCCTAACGCAGAGAGAATACTTGCAAGCAGCTAAAACAACTTATGGCAGCATCAACTGGGATATTTAACACAGCACAGACATTGCTCCACTATACTAATCAGTCATGTTCATCCAAGACCAGGATCCATTCAGCTGCTCCAGCTGAAGAATGTTTCAGCCATCCAGAGACAAGACTACCACGTATCTGCCACTCACATCTGCTAAAGATGACAGCATATCTGCTCGCTGCTGCTAGAGGCAGTGGGCTTTGAGAAAGCCAGGGCTTTTTCCCCAGGCGTAACAAGCACAGAGCTGCCAGCCACTGGTGTTGCCATCTAAGGAAGCTATTCCTAGAAAAGCAAGAAAAATGTGTGGGCTGAGCTGGAAAGACAATGTAGAAACTAAAGCAAGCAGAAGAGTCCTCTGTAATAAAAAAGGTGAAGAAAATCCCCATGCCTGCTAAGATTTAGATTAATGAGCAGATCTCTCCCTGCCCCCAGCCAATACCTGGGCCTTTTAGGTATACCGAGCTTGTGGGTGGGATGAAAAGCTGCTTTCACATGCTACAGCAAAATTTTGTTGTGCCTGGCAGACAAATAAAATATGCTAAATTTCCTGAACATTTTAAAATTCATTGCAAAGAACAATAAAAACAAACACAACCCCTAAAAAATCTGCGCTTTACAGAACTTTCTACATGTTTTGCAGGTTGCATGGAAACCACCTGCTGATGGTGCCAGGACAATTCAAGAAGAACCCAGGTCTGTGTTTGACAGGTCTGGACCTGCTGCAAAGAAAGGAAAATCCCACATGGGAAGCCTAAACAAGAGAATGACTTCAGCGTGATATATGGAGGTGTTCCTGCATAATACAGAAGAAATTTCTTCTTTAATTATTCTTACAATAAAATATATTGGCCATCAGCTTGAAATTCAACTTTTACCATATTCTTAATTGTATGTGTACAAAACAGAAAAGTCATCAGCTATTGAAGTTGCACCCACTCTACCATCCTCCCACAGCTATTACTACACTGGCCACAAACCATCCTAGACAGACAAAAGTACCTACAATAGCAGTTCTCACGTTGTCACAACTAAAATGCTAAAGAGACAGAACTGATTCTCAACTATGCATACACTTCTTTTAATCACAGTTTTCTTCTTCACATTTGGCTTCTTCACTTTGGCTTTTCTTGCCAAAGTCCCAAATCTAAGACTCAGAAAAGTTAACTAAACATATTCATAAGTGGCTTGAGTATCATAACTCAGTTGATTAAATATTTGGAAGAGTTCACTTGGTGGCTTTGAACTGGAGGACAGGACCAAAGCAGAGCTCTGCAGGTAGTAATATAGTCCTTGGGGATCTATCATTAAAATGGTAACAATCCTTTAGCTGAAGCAAAGCCAAAAGATTCAAGATGGGAAATGAAGCTATAAACGGCAAGAATGTAAAAGTTTACTTCCTGCACCCAAGGTTAGCAAACTATTACAACATCAAGGTACGTGCCTGTAAAGCTATTTTCCTTTCTTACTTACAGATTTAGCCTTTAAGGTGTTCTATGCACTTTTTCAAGCTCTCGCTGTATATTTTAATTTTATACTTAAAAGATCTTCCTGCATTCCGAGACAATTCTTATTATTTTGCTTTGATGCTTTTTTCCTTGGATGTTTTCCAGATGAAGCTCTAAATTGAAGTTCAGCAGAAAAACGATCAGAGCACTACATTTCAGTAACAGAAGCACTGAAAATGTGGCCTTCAGTGTATTAAACTCATTGCTGGAAGCTACATATGAAAATATATTACCCACCTCAGAAAACTCTCCATTGTTATAATTTGGTCATTTCACACACCAGTGATCAATCTCAGCTGAGCACATTCTGTAAGTCCACACATAATGATAAAAAATTAGACGTAGCAGAGAAAAATTAAAGCCCTTCCTTCGTGAACAAGTTTATTCACCCTGCGATTTTATATAAAAATCACTTTCCTACTGCTTCTTGGTATGAAGCTAAACAAGCTGAAGATATATAAATTGTTGATTACAAGGGTCAATGACTCAGCAACCTGCATTATGTCCACTTTACAGCGAAAGCTGGTAGGCATAAAAAATCAACTTTTAAAAACAATCTTAGAAGTATGCCCAAATGAAACTTTTTTTTAAAAAAAAAGCTATATACACATTTAATGCTACTAACTGTAAATCATGCATCCCTTGTCTAACTCTCCCTTAACTCAGGATTTCTATTCTCCAACTCACTTTCCTTTACGTACCCTTAGAAATTTAAGTTTCAGATTGGTGTTGCATATAAAAGCCTCAGAATCAGCAACTCTCACAAAGTATATTACAGCACATCTACAAGCCGAAAACCCCAGGCTACATTTCCATAAAGGAAAGAGATTTTTTTCATAACAGCAACATTCTGGAGAAATATTACTACAAAGAGACTATCCAGCTACTGGAAAACAGAAAAACCTACGTAAGGTTGCTTCTGCTGTTCCCCCAACTCCCTGTCGCACTGAGATCCAGCGCTGGACCTCATTTCACATTTCTCACTACAGTAGCTCTCCCTCTGCAATGATAAAGAGTGGACAAGCAGGAGGAGGATGCTGCATAGGGAAGGAAAGTACGGTGTTATTTTTTATACAATTCATTTTAGTCCAAAGCCAGTACACATGGGTAAATCCTGCTTCAATTTGGACCACAGTGATATTCATAAATTCAGTTCAGATTTAACAAATCATTCCTAAATACCAGGTTGCAGGCATATACATATGTAGGTAGGAAATCAAAACACAATATTCAACAGAATAACCCATAAGGCACCGCATACTTACTCCCAGCCTGAGCAGATAAAGCAAGCAGACAACCTCATTTCTATGACTGGTGTGCAACTACATGCTTAGAATAGTGAGCCAACAAAACAAGAAGAAAAATATCTTCATCCAAATCCTATTCACAGCTGTTAATTTAATGGAAGGACTCCTTTGGTATGAAGAATACAGGAGTAATAGCCTCCACAGCAACTTTTTTAACAGCAGACCGTTAGACAAGGGGCTTCATAACACAGCAGCTGGATGCCATTCAGCTACCTGACAGCCTCTAAGTCGCTTGGAAAAAGTGAATTAATCAGAAGAGGTATATTTCTAAGGCAATGACCAGTGCTCCCCAGTACTGCAAAGGGAGCAGAAGGGAGATGGGGTGAAGAAGGCAGATTCGGATGCTTTAAAAGAGGGATTAGAGCAAGGGGCTGTGTGATTCAAGACAACGTATGATGATCACTCTCACACAGCAGCTACAGGAACATACAGACTCCTCCACAGGATGGTTACACACCACGGCATTAATTTTAGCCTTCCATAAATTTACAATATTTCAAGACAATTGCACTGAAAACGATACAAAAACAACGCAAAACATTCACAACTTTTCTCAATGGGAAAATGCTTCTTTTTATTTAGTGAAAGACATTTATTGACTGAAACATGTGGGAGCCCACCCCAATACTCTAATGCAATGCCAGAACACATTCATGGAAGAAGAAACTTTAAAACAATTATACAGAAATGTTGTATGCGAGCGTTCAAAAGTGTGGATAATCTGTCCTCATTTCAGAAACCTCATCAACTGTATTTTTGAACATCACTTAACTGCAATGTTTCAGTCAAATCTTGCTCATTTTATTCCCAAATGAGTGTAATCATGCTAGACAGGATACAGGGTTTTTTTATTTTTAGTTTTATCTAATTATTTTTTTTAATTGCGGAAATATTTCTGCCATATGAATGGATTACAGACAACCCAAAAACATATCCACTCACAATCAAGGCTATTCCCAATCCTAACTATGTACAAAACACTACAAAATGGAAAAGGAGGAGGGAAAAGACTAACAAAGCCATAAAGCAGAAGCGATCACCATCTGTTTAGATAACACAACAATCAAGGCATGCGCCAACTAAAAGTTTTTCTAGAATGAAGATCAAATCTTTACAAACTTTGTAAAATAAAATGGTATTTTCCTAAGAAAATCTAAAGGTGCATCTACACAACCACTGAAACTATGAATTATATTGACACCAGGTGCAAGTATTCTTGTTGGGTTTGGGGTTTTGATTGTTGCTGGGTTTTTTTGGGGTTAGGCTTGTTGGGGTTTTCTTACACCTATTAGGCACCACAATTTTAGAAGGACAGTGTCGGCAATTTAAACAACCCATGGAAATCCGGCTGCTTAACACCAGGTGTGGCGTCTTCCGAGCTGGGCACATCTCTTACGTTCGAAAAGCTGGTCTCAGGAAAAGGGGGCAGAAGCGAGAGCCAAGGGCCGGTGCCAGCCAGGCCGGCGGCAGCAGGCAGAGCGACCAGCGGGGCGGCAGAGGGAGGTCTCAGCTCTCGGCTGCCATCGCTGCCCGGGCAGACACAGCACGGGCTGCCCAAGGGTTGCGGCTTGAAAGGCAACACCTGGGGTTTTTTTCCCCCCACCTGGCTGGGATGAGAGCCAAGGGGTGGATGTGATTGAAGCTGTTTGATACCACATTTCGTTTTCTTGGGTTTTGAGCTGCTCGCACTTTATGAGCCCTGCCCTGCACTTTTACCAACACCTCCCCACGCGGCTGCGGAACGCAGGAGACCTGGGGGACATGCAGCCCTTCCCTCACTGCTCATCCTTACCAGCTCCTTTGCCAAACACATTCGGTTCATGCATTGAAAAACAATTTCTAAACTGCCAAATGCACCTGGAATTAGCAATGCCAAGCTGTTCTCTACACAATCAACAAGTAAAAGGCTTTACGATCATAGGTTAGTTGATGATTATCTTGCTGATCGATATGTATATATAGACTCCTCCTAGGGTTTTCTGTAACTAAAGTGACTTGATAATACAGCAACAGGTGCTCTACCTCAACCACCAGAAAAATTATCTTCTCTCTAGTGTAACTCCACCTTGACTCACCTGCAATCATGATTCACTGACATCAGACTCAGGATTGCTATCTTTGAAGAATGAAACATTTAAAATTTTACTATCTGCTTGGCAAGCACAGTATAATCTACTGAATACCAGGCTGCTTCTAATGCTGTGTACACTTAGTAATGGTATGTATGCCATTGCTGCAGAAGAGTAAGGCAATGTCCATTAATTCAGATTGCAGTTATGTATGGTATCTTCTTTTAACCACAAGTATGTCACTTATATTATCTCAAAGGAATCCAAATGACCAACTACTTAACCACTAAAATTATGCATCTGGAAAGAAGAAGGAAAAAAAAAATAATCAAAGAACAGAACAGATAAATCACAAGGACAAACTGAAAAGAATTTTATCATAGAATACTGAAACTAAGTCTAGTTGCATCATCAAACAATGTATTATAGTTAAAACATGGGGGGGAAGAGTTTTAAAAATTGTTTATTTCAATGATCTGAATTAATATACTTATCTTCAAATCTCGACTCCTCCAAAACAGACATTATAACCCTCAACGCATTTCAGGGCTTTTCTTGCATCGCATTTTAGTTTTTCCTTTTTTCTGCTTTCATACAGTCTGTTCTTCTGTTTTAAATTCTAGGTTTCCATATTTTAAAATTAAACACCAAACCAAATCATTCCTTGTTTTCCCCATGAGGAACTAGCTTCCTTTTTCCATCAACTTAAGCAGGCATTATATCAAGCACTGCCTGATCCACTCCTGTTCTTTAACACCTCAGTATTATCATTCATTAAACAACACTAAACTACTAGCAGTCCCACTGACTTTATGGGACTGCTGATAGAGTAATGTAATACACAATGCATAGGTGTAAAGTCTGTCTGTAAAAATAAGCTGGCTATGTGACACTGCAGGCAGAAGTTCAACATGTAATTTAACATACATGTCATGACAAGTTAAAGAATGTATAACTAAAAGAGTTGACCTGCAATGTAACTGTGGTTCTTGTCTTGAAGAAGACATACTTATGGCTCAGCTTCATGTTCTGTAAATAAGAGACATTCATTCCAATAGGACGACTAGAGGTATTAAGGACATGCTTGCATTTTCACAGGGCCACAGTGGGAATAGTTGGGAAATAAAAGAAAGAACAAACATTTTGGCAAGGCCAAGATGTTACATCTTCCCAATGTTCCAGAAAGGTGAAAGGAATATCTGAAAATAAACATCCAGGCTCTCCCATCAGCAAAACCAGAAAAGATCCTAAAGGAACACAACCATTAGTAGTATAAGACAGGACTAACAGCAGAAGACACACATTGCCGCAATAACATTACACAGACGTTAATAGTTTTCTGTCATAGGAGGTCCATAACATTTCAGTTCATTACGATTCCCCATGCATCCCTTAAGAGCCTCAGAGCTCATAAAAATGATGTGTCATATTTTGATACTTGTGCTAAACACAAGCTTTATTATTACCCATGTTTAAACCCAATACAATCCACACAGTCCTTACCGAGGTATCTGATTAAATTTCTAATATTCATGAACTAGAATTTTAATATTGAATGCTCAAAATGATTTAAGTCTATTGATGTAATGGAACGTAAGTCATTCAGTGTCAAGTGGAAGGCAGATCCTTTATTATAGCATTAATTATTTGGGATATTGGCATTAATTTCTTTCCCTATTTGAATTAAATTCACACTGTTTTGAATTCCATTTATGAATAGTCCACAATATAATTATTTCTATTTTACCCCTGCAGCACTAGCAGAAAGACTGCCTACAGACCCGAAAATGTAAAGGAAGGAGAATGATCATCAATTTTTCTTTTAATCTTTTTTCTGAAAGACAGAAAAGGTGAAGCTCTATGTTAATACTCTAAATGGCTTAGACTCTTTTTTGATGTAAAAATATACATAAATATACATCTTTATACCTATAAATGCCACCTATATATTTTTGTATTCAACATGCAATGATTAAAGGAAAACACATTTAAGCAAGATACACCATAGCCAATTTCTTTTACGACTGGAACAAAAACATTCTTAATTAAAACCACAAAGCTGCCAAAATAGCAGGGACTTTTACAAAATTTCAATACTCGCTGGGAAAAACACTATGTCTTAACTCACATTTCCAAAGTTGCTACATCCACAGGATTTCAAGGAGCTCTGGTAGGAAGAACTAATTAAAGATACAAACATGGTACCTTTTCTCCAGCAGCTAAATGGTACCAATTTTTAATTCACTTATGTTACAGGTATAACCAGTCAGTATTGCTAACAAAAATAATTCACATCTCAAAAATAAATAAATACAGCGCCACTCACTTAAAACTGCTGTTTGCAGATCATCTGAGTCAGAGTTACCAGAGTGCTAGATACTGAAGGACCGTAACCCAGCATAACGTTCCCATACAAAACACACAAAAAATCAGTATTTACAGGTTTTTATTCAACTTTACAAGACTTCTGCAGTCTGTTTAAACCAGAAACAGCTGTCCAACTGACACTGCAACTTTACAAATAAACAACAGCCAAGGCTAAAAATAAGCCAAACAAACCATCTGTGCCACTGCCCCTGTTCGCAGCCCATCTATACAGGTGTCAGCTCCCGTCCCTCCTCTCCACAGCAGAACTAACATGGCGTGTTTGTATCATCACTGACTGGTAGCACTAACCCAAAATGAAAAATCAGTGAAATAAGTGCCCATTTCTGACCTAAAAAATACTCAAAACCTGTCCTTCTGGTTTTGTTGAAGTTCTTACTAAAAACACTGAAAGCATTTGAAACATAAACATGTTTAAAGTGACTGGGTGAAGTCCAACTACCTTTTTTTTTCCCTGCTGCTAATCTAGCAAACAAACTTTCAATGTAAAGTTACCAATTAATTTTTCAACAAACACTAAATCTATTTAAAACAAAACAGAAACCCGAAGGGCACTTGTTTTTCCACCTGAACTCAAAACCAAGAAAAAGCCTACAGTGAATTTTGCTAAGCCAGGTGCCTGCGTGCATTTGCAGCAGCCCAAGTCTCCTGTGGTGGAATCCAGAATCCTTGACATGTCATCATTCAAGATCTGTCAAATTTGATAACACTCTGTGTGTGTCTGGAGGGACACCATCCATTCAGGGAAATGAACGTGTGATTTGTTGTCATGACAGCTATCAAAATTCAGCCCGAACACATATCATACAGTCACCTATCTCTCCTTCTGCATTAAAGAGTTGAAAAATACTTTCCTTGTCGTCATCCAAAACATCATTAGGATGTCAACTAAGAAGTCAACTCCCTTGGAACAGCGGTAGCCCAGGATGCCACTGGGAGCCAAGTCCGACACACAACGGACGTGGGAGAAAACAAGTGTGATGAATACACTGCTACTGTAAGAACAGGAAGGAAAAACCTTGCAGCCATGCTATGCTGAGGGTGTTCCTATTGCATTAAAACCCAGAGGTCAGTCTGATCGATGCTTGGGACTCCTCTCCTCCGGTATCAGTGCCAGGGCTTGCTAAACAGAAGGCTTAATTTATTGCTGTTCCTTGAAATGTTTTATTAGTTCAGAATGCCCTAAAGAAATTCAGAGTAATACACCAATTTAACTCTCCATATGTAGAGTAAGTTTTAACAGGATTTAGTGTTCCTCTTCTCTCCTAAACCTGTGAAGGGACTACTCATGAACTGCTTTATTTTACTATATAGTTAACTAAAAACTTAATTGGTATACAAAAAGTATTGTTTCAGCCAACTTAAATTTGACAAGAAGGACGAGTTAGAAAATACCCAATATATTTAATTTATAGTTTGTATGCTTAATGAACACCACCATTCCTTTCTAAACCTTCCCACCTTGCAGGAATCTATTGTCATTTTGAAGGAAAGGTTCTAAAACAGTGTTTAATGACTTTTAAAAAGTAATATAAATAAGGATGGTATAGTTAAATCAGAAGAGAAATTTTAAACAGCTTACTTTATTTTCTTAAAAATAAAAAGCATAATTTTTTTAAAATGCTGCACTGCTAGCAGAACCCAGAATCTCACCCCAGCATGAGCAGCAAGCACCTGCTTTTGCTAACCACCCTCCTCCCATTCTCCTGCAGGGTCTGACGGCTCCTCCGTATTTGCATGGAGCTGGATCCAGTGTAACCTGTAGGGAAAGACAGCCGAGAGACGGTACTCAGCTAAAAGCAGTTTCTCACACCGTAAGAGGACGTGACCCAGTTCACCTGCGTCAGGAAGAGCGTCCACAGCCTCTAGCCTCTCGCTAAACTTCGGTATCCTCTTTCACGCCCCTGTCACTTCTCCTTATTAAGGCCCTCACAAATACTCTGATCATTTCTAGAACTCAGAAACTTTAAATGGTTCAGAAGGCTAAAGTCTGCCTTTCTACCAAAGAAGTAATAATCTGAAGGCCTGCTCATTTATTTTTGGTTATTGACCCATTCCAGCTAAACAGTCCAGCCCTGGCACAGCGAACACTATCCACACCACTTCCACATACTAAATATGCCAGGTTTTGTCTAATAAAGTTTCAGCTATACTCCATCTGCGGTATATCTCACTACCTGTTCTCACATCTATTTCTAGGGTTGTGTGTACTCTGCAGACAGTAACTTAGATGAGTTGAGGAAAATTGGACCAGGTTTCTTCAGCCTAGATTAAAAACACACCTGTACTTCATTTTATTTTGCATCTGTATTTTGTCGTGTTTGTAAGAAGCAACATTTTTGAGAATTCAGGTATCTACCAAGAGTCCCGGACTGTTCACGCCACTGTCTGCTTCACAGAATAATCAATCTTAGTTACATGTCACCATATTAATACTTGTTAATGAGATCAGGACCAAAACCAGCACAACAAACCTACAGAGGAAAAAAGCCTCTAAGCCACAAAGTTTGATTCTACGACTTTGAACAAATACTGGCTATACCAGCATGTCTGAGCTTCCACTCTAACAGATGTTTTTCTCAGCACAAGTATTTCTAAAACTTTACTGACATCGGGTTATTGTTCATAGCTACAGTAATTTAAAATGCAACGGGTTGCTACTCTCTAATCAAGATTTATTCCTCTGCACCTGAATTCTTAAAATTTACAATACTCTATTAAAGCTTAAAAACATACACTGCCAGGCCACCTCGCTGCACACAAAGTTATTTATGCTGGTTTTGAAATATGAACTCACTTCATTAATGGTGAGAAACAAATTCATTTGTTGTGTCACATATATTTAATGGAATATAAAAATATGTATTTCATATTTCAATGCACTTCCAATCTACTCATTTCATTAGCATTTATGAAACAATTAAGAATCCTTATGAGGGGGAAAAAAGATTACTCCAAGAAAAAACAACTTAACACTTGAAAGAATTACTTTACCCCCCACTGAACAGAGCAATGGTTTAATTGGGCAGAACACCGACGACTATGTTATTGTGAGGAAACTAATGGGCCTAATTGAATCTGCAAGAAAAATATAAATGGAACTACCCAAAACAGAAATGAGCTTAGGATACCTGGGCCGAAATTCATGAATTTGCAAAGCAAAACAAATAGGAAAGTCATTTGTCAAAACGTGTAAGTCACCAGGATCTCATGTAGCACATTCTTCAGAAGACTGGACAATGGTGCACTGGTTAAATGAGTACTGCAGGCCTCACTTATATGCTTTAGGAGGAAGAAACAACGCTATTTCCCACATTACAAACGCCATCCCAGTTCTCTCTGAAGGTCTTCCACTCCAGGAACTAATAAGGATTCTTGACTTTCACTGTGGAAACTATTGTTCCGCAACATTTCTGTATACCTAGTAAATACAAGGGTAAAGTGTATTGCCTTTAAGTTCATTATTTCAGTAGAAGTAGAAAGCAGCTTTCCTGCAGAGCGCCTCAACTCTCTGCCTCTTCAGCACGCCAGATGACCTACTTCAGGGGAGCAGGGTGTCCAGCGACGAGTGCTCACCACCTTGCTCTGGGTCTAAGCTAACCGAAACACAGTAGCATCTGGTTTCACAGACAATTTTCAGCTATCTAAAAACTCCTTCAAAAATCTGTAATAATTCCCCACCAGCAATTCCCCTTCCTCAAAACACAGAGCGGAGGAGTGGGGGGGGAATACCCACGGCTTAGAAACCATCAGTCCCTCGATGCAAACAGGAAATATCTTCTAGAACATACGCTTCGGACTCAAAGGTGCCTTGGTTTTGATTTCAAACCTGCGGCAAGTAAATTGATACAGCACCTGTCTCCATGAGTCTGGAAGCAGCTTTTATGCTTAAGGAGCATGAAAAACACAGATACTCTGGATAGTTTTGCTGCTGCTCAAGACCATGACCAGCAAACAAAGCTATCTGGGCATCACTTTTTGACTTGCTACTGTTATAGTTTCTACCGAGGAAAGCCGTAAGCGCCACAGAGGAGTAACGTACCAACAGCGACACAAGGTACAAAAAACAAAGGCTGGAAAAGAAGCAGACGCCGCTGACCTTGTCCCTCTTCTTTAGCAGACAGAAGATGCAAGGTGACACATAAGATAGCAAATACCTTTCCTTACGCTCCCACACAGCTAGCCAGGAAACTATAGAAGAAAAGAGAGGAAGGGGAGATAATAAGTACCCTTTCCACTGCAGTAACAAGGCAAAGACTGAAGTTTTTAATTTATCATATATTCAGTAGCAAGGATGCAACAAAAAGGACCATCCGGACAATCAAGGACTAACTCTGCCTCTGGTTTTGGAAAAATATAGCAAAAGAGATATTGTGTATCATTATATCACAACAGCAATCCGAAACGTCATCTGGTAGAAGCAAAAGGCCAATACAACAGCTAATGTTGCAATGACAAGAGCGACAGCAATGAGAGCTAACATCTTAACGAGTTTGTATCTGTTTCATGGCCTATATAAAATTATTTGCTAATTACAGTCTTGATCTTCCTGTCTTCTATCAGGCACTTCTACAGGTGCCTTATATCTCTACATTTATTCACTGTTCCCGAAAGTGACATCTTCTGTCAAAGCCTCAAGAAGCAAATCAATTATGAAGACAAAGTGATCTGCTTAACTGGTTAAACTGACTTGGGTCAGACAGAGGATTTCAATTTCCAGAGTTGTGAAATCAGTATTTCTAAGAAGCAACAACATTATTTTACTTCTGAAGTTATAATCCTAAAAATGAAAACAGTACCATTAACATCATCTACATGGTGCTGACTGCTTCAGATTCCCAAAAAGCAGTGGTAAAACAAGTACTTTCAAACAGAAATTCTTCATAAGCTCCTACCCAGCGAGCCCTTTCAAATTCCTCCATATTAAGTTACCAGTCCGAACTCTCGATGATACAAACCACGCGTGATTAGGCCATGAAAATTTGTTTTTACAAAGGGCACTACCACGTTTCATGAAAGAGAAGTCTAATTCTTCTACGTTGAGCTGCTACAACAGTAGCAGTATGTTCCTCAGAAACAAATGTTGCTTCACAACAAGCAGAAGAAACGCGGTTCAGCTAAAAAACGCTTTAAATTCTTGCCGAGGTTCAGTCAGCATTCAAGTCTTAAAGTAACAAAAGAACAAGACAGTTCCGAGTTAAATGTTACGTGGAATCACGGAATAACCCCAACACATGCAGCGGGCCACATGCACTGTAAAAAAAGCAACAGTGGGAGATATTAAGGTAGGAACTAGAATCAGACGCACTCACGATTAGCCAGTCGCAGCTCAGACCTGAATTACAAACCTGAATCCCAATCTGACAACTTTACCTGAGGTGGGCCACGGTGCCCAGCCTGCCAGCAAGGGGTATCTGTTAGCACGGGCACATTTTTAATTAAAAACAAGATTAAAAGACTTATAAACTTAAGTCATTTTCCTCCCAGAACACCCAGGGATGCGCTGCACTGAGCAGTCAGTACAGGAGGTGTAATTTTAGCTTTTTTTTTTTTTTTTTAGCTTTACGTCCTTTACCTACATTGGCATCGAGCAGGGGGCACACTGCACCGCGGTTGTGAAAACCCCCGGCTCCAACTCTAGCAAGTCGGACGTCGGGAATGGAAAGAAAGAAGAAGAAAGAGAAGGGGGCTCAGGGGGCCGTACCCCCGGCCGCAGCCCGCTGTGACCGCCCGTGGTCCCCAGCGCTCCGCACCGGGGGCGCTCCCGCCCGGGAAACTTTCCGGTTGCGCCGCGCTCCGGCCGGGAGGCGCTGCCCGCCTTCCCCCGCCGCCGGGCCCGCCGGCTGCCCCCGCGCCCGCCGGATACGCCGCCTCCATTCGCCCGCCGGGCCGGGCGCGGAGCTCCGCGGGGCGGGGGGGGGGGTGTCCCGGCCCGCCGCTGCCCCCCGGCAGGACGGCGGGTGGCACAAGGCAGCGGCTGTCACACACATACACGCACACTCGCGAGCGGCAACTCGGGAGGATGAGGAGGAGCCGCCCCCGACCCCCCCCGCAGCTGGACGTGGCACACAAACACCTCCCCGCCCCACCCCCCCTCCGGCCCCCCGTGCCGCCCCCGGCAGGTACCGGCCCCCCCGGGGCGGCGACGGGGCCTCCCCCGCCCAGGTGACCCCCCGCCCCTCCCCCCGCTCCCGGCGGCCCTTCCCCCCCGCCGCCCCCCGCGGCCGCCACAAGTTTACGGCGGGCCCCGGCCCCCGCCCCGGCCCCATCCCCGGCCCGCCCGCGGCCGCGCTTACCTCCGGCCGGCCGGCCGGCGGGGAGCGGGGCGGGCGGCGGCGGGGAGGCTCCCAGCCCAGGCGGGCTCCGCTTCTTTGTCTCCTCGGCGGCGGCGCCCGCTCGCTCCCCCCTCCGCTTCCCTCTGCCCTTTCCCGGGCGGATGCGGACGGCGTCCTTCGAGAGGGGCCGGCTGGCTCCCCCCCTTCCCCTTCCTCCTCCTCCGCTCCGCGCCGGACGCGTCCGAGGCCCCGACCCTCGGCGGCGGCGGCGGCTCCGCTCCCTGCCTCCCCTCAGCCTGCTGCGCCCGGCGGCGGCGGCGGCGGCGGCGGCCCCTCCCCCGCCAACCGCCCGCCCCCCCCGGCACAGGCACAGCCCCCGCCCCCGCCCTGCCCTTCCTGCCGCTGCCGCTGCCGGGATCGCGCGGGAGGAGCTCCCCGGACTCCCCCTCGCCCGCCGGGAGGGCCGCCGCTCCCCCCGCCCCAGCGCAGGGAGGCCGGGCCGGGCGGCTCCCTCCCCTCTGCGCCGCCGGGGCTGCGGGCCGGGACCGGGGGGCGGGGCAAGGGGGGCCCTGCCCGGCGGGAGCGCCCTGACACCCCCCCCCACGCGTCCCTGTCAAGCCCCGGGAGACCCGGCACTCCCGGTAAAGCTCCCCCGCTGGCAGCGGAAGCGCCTGGGGAAAGTACTGGCGAGCGCTTAAAGACACCGGGATGGCGGGGCGGGGGGCGCGCACTTCGGGGCCGGGCCGGGCCGGGCCGGGCCGGGGGAAGAGGCGGGGAGCGGGCGCGCCGCGGTTGGCCCCGGCGGTGCGACGGCCCGGGGCGGGCGGGGGTCACTGAGCCGCCGCCGCCGGGAACTTCCAGCCATGGCATCAGGGCGCCTCCGCCGCCCATTGGCCGCGGGCCGTGACGTCACGCCGGGGCGCGCGGGGCGGCCGAGGCCCCAGCCCCGCAGCGGCGGTCGGGCCGGGCTGTTCCCGGCCCCGTCTCCGGCCCCGGCCTCGGCCTCTGCCTCTCTCCGTCTCTCCCCATCTCTTCCCGTCTCTCCTCTCCCCTTCCGCCCCGGGGCAAAGTTTCAGCCTCGGCGCCCCGCACATTAACTGGGTTGGGCGGTAATTTTAATTACCGGGGCTCGGTACGTACCTGCCCAGGTGGCGTTCCCTCAGGAGACGGCGCCGGGCACGGAAACCACCCCAAGCCGCCCTTTTCTTACAAAACTGAGCCCCGTCCGCGGGTGCGTGTCTGGTCCGGGCCGCCCCTGCGCCCCGCCACTCGGGGGGAAAGGTGGGCTTCCCCACGAGTGGTTACAGAGGCCGGGGTCTCTCGTGGGAAGGGCCAACGTGCCGGGCTGGCCACCGGCCTCGGCCAGTCACGGTCCCCACCGGCCCCGGTGCCTTCCCCGGGACGCAGTCCCTCGGCGGGCGTGTGTCCCTGGGCTGCGGGGAAGCGGAAGGGTCGGCCCTCTGGACTAACACGGAGACTTCGGAGTAAAAACCAGTGCTGCGGGGCGAAGCCGCTCTGAGACCTTACAA
Source organism: Mycteria americana (assembly GCF_035582795.1). Classification (NCBI taxonomy): domain Eukaryota; kingdom Metazoa; phylum Chordata; class Aves; order Ciconiiformes; family Ciconiidae; genus Mycteria; species Mycteria americana. Next base: position 152,908,117 of record NC_134365.1, on the reverse strand, counting down.
ATCCATTAACCCTTTCCAACATGGCGGCCTCCAAAGAGAGGAGGATCGTGCGTTAGCCGTTCTGGTTCAGTCTCTCCTCAGGGCACGTTTCCTGGCTTGGGAGGCAAGGCTACGCCACGCCACCTTTTCCAAATCTGAAATAAAGTCAGCAGCCCTGCTGTCTTGTTTTCCCTGACCAAGCTAAAAGTAGCAGGGAGAACCTCAGACAAAGATTTTCAACTCTTTAAATATAATGATTAAAAAATGTGTACTCGGAGATCTTTCCATGCTCCTACCTAAAATAGTTCAGAAATCCTCGAATAACTCCCTCTTCCCCTTGTTAACTTTTACTAATTCTCACACCATTTAATTGATGGTTTGGGAAGCCCCAAGCGCGTTTCATGTGCCTGTGAGATAAACCTGAAAGGAAAACGTGGCCTCTTCTTTCTTCCAAGAAAGACTTTGCATGCACCTTGGGGAGGAACAGAAAGCCCCTTTCCTTTCCAGGCTTTTCGTGCACACGTTTGACTTCAATTCAGAGAGGTGTTAATCTTCCTTTTGAAACAATAATCTGACCGTGATTTTTTAGAGCTGGAAAATATGTGGGGTCCCTGCTGCCTCCACCTCGCCGCGTGGTCAGGCCTCACTCCAGCCCGCAGAGGCTTAGGCTGAATTTAAATGGGATCGGTCATCCAAGGACTCTCAGATATAATTCTCTGTTGTTCCTTTATCGCACCATGGGAGCGATAAAGGAGAGGTGAATTATCCCTCCTCTTCGTTGCATTTCTAATACACAGTTAGGTTTCAGTCTCAGTTTTGTCCCTTCTTACCACACCCTTGCTAATGCCTACAGAAACCTTCTACTTTGTTGTTTTCCCTACAGCGCTGTTGAGTTGAGGATGGCCAGGGGAAGGTGACACGACCCCGCAGGGTTTCCAGGCTAAATTAGATCTCCAAAAATGTTCGGCACCGTAAGACACCGAGTGGGCAGTAGATCTCAAAGCTTTCCAGGTATCTGAGAAAAATTATAAAGCACACCTAGCCTTAGCAGATTAATGCTAATAGGATTTACAGAAGAAGAATGTTTTAAGGAGGGATTTGGATGAATACATTGTCTTCAGGCAAAGGACTAATTTAAGGACTCTGAAGCACGCTGTTGTTAAATATATTTAATTACACTAAGAAACGATCCATTAAAGCTGGTTTTTCCAAACTGTGGCTTATGATGAACATAAGACACTGTAGAAAGGGTTTGCAAGGGTACATTGAAGGATATTTTAACTGTCTGTCTGCTGAACGGATCCTTATGTTTCACCAGCAAAAAAGACCAAGATGTTGCTCTGAGTAGTATTTCAAAATGTTGAGCCTACTGAAATATTAATGTACGCTTTTTGAAATGTCATAATTAGCTGTTATCTCTGGAATAACTGTTATTAAGAAGAGCTGGCTGCTTGTGATTTGAGTGAGAATTACATTCTAAATATGAGAAGATGATAAATTTGGGGGAATCTGCACAGAAGTGAAAGCGGTACATGATGTGGCGGGCACAATATTTTGTATAAAGAAAGTAAATATGCAAAGCATGCACTTTTGCATATGCATAAGAGTGGTGGAGCCCTTAGAAAATATATACACAGGAGAGAAGAGCATGAATATTTCTCCCAGCTTGAGGCTGTAACTGTATAGTAAAAATAAAAGAAAAAAATGGTTAAGCAATAGAAAGATGCCTCTTTGTCTTTGGTAAAGAAACAGCCTGCCTCATGCTGCTGCTTCGAAGAGGGTTACATGCAAACAACAAACCCAGAGGCTGTGTGACGGACTTATTTCGCAATTACATAATGGCAGCCAATTTGTCTTGAAATTCATATCTTGCACAAGAGGCTAAAAAATCATGTTGTGTCTTTTGGCTTGTATTTCTTTATTTTTCTTCACCTTTCTTTTCTTATGACCACCCATATTCTGTTCCCTGTGCGATGCTGCTTGTGCTTTACCACCTGCCTGGCTGAGCAGTGGCTTCCTCAGGATGGGCACATGGCCATCATCTCTGCCACAGATCCCAGCCATACGGGTCCAAACTACACTAATGGATTTACACTCCACTGTGGCAAGGACACAACTGCCACTTCCCAGACGGGCTCCTTCCACCTTCTGTGCAAATACTTTCATCTTTTTCCAGGTGTATCAAGTTTTCTCACCAGCTGCTCTGTCTGGAGTCTAGCTCTCATAGGCCAGTGGGAGACATTTTAGCAGGGACATGAGAAGGAGGAACTGGAAAGTTGTTTGCAAATCTGGAAAACAGTGTGTCCGGTTCAGAAGTGGACAGCAAAGGCATTTGGTTTCTCTGTGTTAGTTCATTGAAGAGAAAATAAATCTAAATTAACCTGTTTTAAAAATCGCTACTCTTGCTTTTTAAAACTGTCTTTTAAAGGCATTGATAATGTAATAAAATTTATTTACACATGTGGGGTTGTAACACTGTGTCACTAGCAGATGGAGAGGTAAAGAAACACTGGGTATTGTGGAAAAAACAAGATGGTTTTTAATTCTCTCTAATCTGGAAAAAATGTTCATTTTAATAACACCTTTCAGAAAACTTCCCAGCTTATGGTTCAGTTAGTTAATTTAAAAATGTGAAAGCATTGTCAGTGTCTTTTCTCTAAAAAAAAATCTCCTTAAAGGGTTTACATCACTACACATCATCTAGTTTCTGCTTAATGCATGTGCTCCATTCCCATGTAGATGAAGGGGAATTACATGACCACTACCAGGGGAGAATAGATCCCAAATACTCAATTAGTTACTGCTGAGTCACTTAAGTATATTTGCACAATGATTCTGATTCAGCCTGACAGTAACGCAGCTGCTTTTCTCACTTGCTACATGGCTGCTGCATCTTCAATGACATTTATGAAAAACGTTGAGGGGGGAGAACGTGTCCTCAGAGCTCAAAATACATCCAAATTCTTCTCTTCAATGGACCAAAGCTACCCAGAGGTGCTGTAAAACTGCAAGCTAAATCTATCAGCAGATCACATTTTATTGTGACAAATTCTATCGTTATCTTTTGTAGACAGTTGCTAAGGTTCAAAGTATTTATGTAAGGAAAACAAACCGGTGTTTTGGGCTTTGGAAATGTCAGGGCCCTTGATTCTCCTGTTTATTTAAAAGTGAAAGTGTGCTGAGGGACATCTTTTGAACTCTATTCAAAGGTTAAAACTGATCTTTCAAAGAGTTTTGAAATTCAAAATATTGCTTCTAAATGGCTTGACTCTGCAACGTAATCTCCATTTTGCATTTAAATACCAACTTCTGTCCAGAGCTGGCTGTTCTGCACACCGCAGAGACCCAGGCGTTGTATCTTCCAGCCATGAGGTGCAGCCGTCTCAAGGGAGGAGCACAACCCTCTGACACATGGCAGGGCCGTGCAAGAGTTCAGAGCGAGCGCCGCAGGCTATAGCGTCCCACTGCCAAGGTAGGGTATGTTGACAAAATGTAATTATCCACACTGGACTTTGCTCAGGACTTCAAGCTGATACTCCCCTCTCATGGGGAAAAACATGCAGTTTATCTCTTACTTGGAGATCCAGTAGGCTGCATGACCAATTTACGGATGGCATAAGCCCAGGGACCAGTGCTTTCTTTGCTTGGAAGGAGCATTTTTCAAGTGTATGTAGTTGTTTATCTCTGTTGATGGAGGAAAGCTCAACCCGGTGGGTCCTCAACCTGGTCAAGCTCCATGGCAGCTTCCTTGGGGACCCACCAGCCGCAACCTTGCAACAACTGTGTGTATGGGCAGGACTTCTTCTTTGGCCCATCCCAGCTTGGGATAGCAACCACGATCTGAGGAGGTGGGCAAAGACACTTGCTTCAGATCGACAGTTACGTTGATGGATCCTGTCAACCCAAGACCTTGGGCAAACAGAGCGGAGGGACGGTGGTGCTAATCTGGGGCAAGAGGTTGGAAAAGCAGCTGCAGGTTGTGAGTGAAGGCAATGCAACAATCCTGTAATGTGACACTGACTTGGGTTTAAGTTCCTTCTCAGCTCTGTACTGTGTCTACAGCCTTAATTACCAACATCATAACTCAAGAGGTGACTTCACCCTTAAGAGCTCTAGCTGGTGTCAGAGTTTCACAAACTAACAATACTGTAGTTGACTGCAGAGAAGGAAACAAATGCTCCTTATTAGCCTTCCCATTTCTTTTATAATAACTAATGACTAATCATAGGCCCTGCCTTTGTAAACTGTATTGCCAATTATTATAGTATTGTCATTGTTATACAAAATATTTGGTATCTCTCAGAGCACCGATTCCAAGAAGCAGAAGGCTACGCGAGAAGCTCAACCTTCAGACAATGTTTTCATCCTTCATGACTGCCAGGGGAAGTCTGGAAGCCTGATCCCTGTGAACTTAGAAACCTGTAGATAAAAGAAAAATCAATGTGCCTTTAAATCAGGATTTTACATTAGTTTCGTGATTGGTGTCCTGATTGAATTTTTGAATGTTTGACGTTGGCGATTCTGAATTAGGTCAGATACCGTAAGTAGTTTTCCGCTATTATATGCTGGCATGAAGTTTACCTTCATGCAACGTTTCCTATTTGAATAGGTAATGCAGACTGTTACCGATCAGTACACAAGGTTTTAGTCTACAGTCTGCACAGATGTACAGTCCACACAGATCAAACATTGTCTACAATCTGCATGGGTCATAGCCAAATCTGCTTTGTCTGGTGCAGAAAATACGAAAATGTAGTCTGTATTTTACCTTTCAATCTGGAATTAAAAGGGAAAAAAGACCATAACAGTAGAGTGATCACTAGATGATTTTCCCTGCATCTACGTGATCTACTATAACAGAGGGTAAACCACAATGGATGTACAATAACAAACCAAGATTGCACCTGCTCCTGATGAAAAACTTAACTTCAAGATGTTAAACTTAACTACAACATGTTTTGTATGGTCAGTTTTTAAAATGCATTCTTAATGTTACAGAGCTTGTGATCTCTATGCTTAACAAATGAAGTAATCTTTGTTTTGTAATGAGAAATATGTTTAAAAAATCCAACTAGGTGTGACTTTAAAATCAGCATTTGGATGTACAAGATGATGGACTACTGTTTCCAGTAGAACTGGTACGTAATTATTATAAAATATGGTGTACTCTGGTATTTTGCTGTCACTCAGCAAACAACCTCAGTCACCACTGTGGAATTAATTGAATAGTACATCAGTACAATCAATTGCTGCTCTAGCTAATTAAAATTAGAATTAGCTGAAAGAAAAATAGTATGAAGAACTAACATGATTGAAAGAGAAATTGTTGTGTGACTGTCAGTTATAATTGAAATTGCTGAAGGATTATACATAATAGAAAAACTGAATACAAGACACCAATGTAAAAATCACTGGTCAAATACAAATATTACATAAAAGAATCTGGAAATGCTGAATTATTAAATCAGATGGAGAAAATTTTAACTATACAAAATAATAAATATGGGTTGTTAACTGAAATCAAGATAAAGTAAGATTTATTTTAAATATTGATTGTATTTTAAACAGAAATGTTCTGTATGGTTAATTATTTTGAGGAACAAACTTACTTTTTAGTTGTGACAAAAGAGCTGGAAAAAAATATTCAGGTTGCAAAATACAGTTACGGGTTTCTTGGGTGTGGGTGGGTTTTTTCAGCTTTAAAGCAATCCTTTTTTAAGCAGCTATTGCAAAGACAGCAACCTGGCAATAGCAAATGGTTGAGCATATCAAACCTCAGATCTGCTCCACTACCATTCTTTTTTAGCTGATCTCTATTACGTACAGGTATTGTCTAGAGACAAGAGAAATAATTCAGAAATCAGTGTTCCCAGCCTTTGTTTTCTATCTGTCACTGTCACCCAAGTGCTATATAGCTTTAGTTTAGTCAGTAAAGCTTTGGCAGTTTAGCATTCCTATCTTTTATACGATTATAGTAATAGTTCACTGGGATGATGGAGGGCTAATTTGTAGATGTAAAGCATGGAGGGCATCATATACAGGTAGTATATTTTAGTGTTGTGACTTGCAGCAGCGAAGTCAGTTCCGATTTAGCTGAAAAACCAGCACTCATCTGAAACATACCGGCTGCTATTTTTTCTTCAACAAATTTTAGGTGGATCTGTTGTATTTATAGTGTTGACACTTGTTAGCCAAATACCTTTGTCATACTAACGTAAGTCAAAACACATTTATCTGTAGTCTGTGAACATACATGGGCATATGAAGCAGAGGAGTCTGGATGGGTGTCTGAGCCGGTGCCATCTGCCAAAAGTAGGAGCAATTCCTACTCCTGGCAAGAAAGAGGCTATTCCTGACAAAGGGTCCGCATGGTTCCCCAAATTCCTGATTTGAAATATCGCAGCTCTTTCAATACCAAACCTCCCTTGAGTAGAGAGTGTCTGCCGTAGCGACGAACACATGCTCTGCCCTGAGGCACGAGGCATGGGGAGCGGGTGGCCACACGCTGCTCAGCTGCCGTACAAAAATGCAGTGGTCCAATGCGTTAAGGAGCTATTTGACCTAATAACCAGTTCTATTCTAGGTTTTAAACTACCTACACATTGATGTTTAAATTTATGTGAAATGAGTTAATTCTTACAAACTTTTCCGGGCTGTTTTCCTCCTTGTCTCCTGGAGGGCTTTCTACAGAGCTCACCACCGCAGTATCCTGCTGCTCTCCAGGGATTTTAAGTTTGGTTGGTGAAGTCCCTAGCTGACAGAGCAAATTGTGTAAGCAACCTTAATTGCAGCTCATTTACTTTGTGTTGATACTGGTAGGTCCTGATGGTCCTTTCGCAGATCAATCGGGAAAACAACCGTTTCCTCTGCCTGCAAGCCACAAAACAGGTTCATTTACCATAGGAGTTTCCCAGCAGACCACAGGGAACCCTGCAGAGAGTCAAGGCTCAAGGTCCTTTGCCTCTGCAGCCCCCCTCAAAGCCCCCACCAGCACGGCTGTAGCTGGCTTGCCTCCCCTTGCCAGTTGCTGGCTTTGGAGCTCCTGCGAAAGCGTCGGGGCAGGAGAAAACCTCTGCACCGTGGGAGGGTGGGTGGGAAAAATGATAACGGGGAGTGGTTGCATTCTCCCCATTCCTGTCCCAAACCTCCTAGTCACTGGGCCCTCTCCACCGAAATACCACCGGGAGGGGAATTCCTGGGAAGTATCCAAGCTAGAGGGAACGAATTGTGCCCTTAGGTCGAGATGTTATTGTTCAAGTAGGTCTAAAGTCGTGAACCGGGCTTTGTGCTGGTCTCCCCACGCTGTTCTTTGCCTGGTGCAGTGTATTGCATCGTGGTGCGGTGTGTTTTAATGGTATCCTCCCCTAACGGGTGCCTAATACTGGGCTGCCTTGTGCTTTGGTGTCTGCAACTTTGAAATTGTTTACGGAAAAGCTCATGGCTCTCGCTGATTTCATCTGCTCTTGCAATTTCACTGTGAGTCATCCAATATGGTCTGTACTTTGTTTTGCTTACAGGCCAAACTGCCCAAATCGCATCTTTACTTAGATAGTCTACTCTCAGCTTTCTTTAGGCAAAAAAAAGCAAGCAGATAAAAAGTTTCTTGCTCTCAAAGCTGCGGAGACACACTTGAAAAGGTGTACTCCTAAGTTCTCTTTTACTCGGAGGTAAATAAAAATAAGCCTGCCATTGCACTTTTAATAGTGCTTATTTGGGGTCACAAGGTATGCATACCAGTGGCTGGCAGTTCTGGGCGTTTGGTGTCTCTGAAACTTCCATGTGTCTCCATGTGGGTGCCCAGAAATTGCATTACCCACCCTTGGGAAAGTAGCGATGTTCTAACACCTCGCAGGGCGGTGGTGAGACTCTGTGAATGTTTGTGAAGTGCTTTGAGATCCACAAAGGGTAAGCATGGAAAGAATAGTAGTCCTGTGGTTTTTAAGTGCTTCTGAATCGCCTAGGTCTACTTTCAACTGCATTCAGAGGTTTTTTCTTATCTGGGCTTGCACTACACGGCGTTGCCTGTGAATATTTATAATGGGGATGGCATGATCGCTACAGCAGTGCAGCATCTACCCATGTATATTTCAGTCTTAGACCCGACTTGATCTTTCAAGGGCGGTTGGTGAGAAGCAGCAGCACACAGCGGAGCCCAAAAGGACTGCAGCGGGAATCTACTGAGATGGGTACAACCGCCCGGTCCGCTTCTAGCCGAGAGCTTTGCTTGCTGCCTCTAACCTGTGGGGTAGAAATAAAAGTCAATCTCACACTCTTCTGCCAAAGCTGAGCCTATTGAGAGCACCAATTATAATGAAAAACCTTAAACTACACTTGCAGGGAGAAGCCTTTTACTTCTATGATTTGCGGAAGCCAGGAAGTCATGAAGTGAGGGCAGCCCTCTCTGAGCGGGGATGCTGCTAACAAGCAACATCAGCATTGGTTTTAAGAATAACACATTTAGGTGCACTGGCCAGGCTAACGGAACGGAAAGTTATTTTTCCCACAGTTTGGCTAAAAGTGGCATAATTATGTCCATTACTTTATCAGAGTTGTTACCTTTGCAGTTGTAAACAAGAAAGCCTTGCCAATTTTCCACTCAATGGAAAAATTCTGTATGCTTTGATAGCGATACAGCAGAGATGGCACATAATGGAAATGTTGTCATGGAGTGCCAGCTCAAACAGAGAGGAAAATGGCTGAAGAATTAACTCTCAAAAGACTTTTTTCTTTCCTTTTCCTTTTCCTTTTCCTTTTCCTTTTCCTTTTCCTTTTCCTTTTCCTTTTCCTTTTCCTTCTTATTTTTATTTTTCCTTTTTTTTTCTTTTTTTCTTTTTCTTTTTCTTTTTCTTTTTCTTTTTCTTTTTCTTTTTCTTTTTCTTTTTCTTTTTCTTTTTCTTTTTCTTTTCTTTTTATTTTTATTTTTATTTTTATTTTTATTTTTTTTATTTTTATTTTTATTTTTATTTTTATTTTTTTATTTTTATTTTTATTTTTATTTTTATTTTTATTTTTATTTTTATTTTTATTTTTATTTTTATTCTTATTCTTATTTTTCTTATTTTTCTTTTTCTTCTTTTCCTTTTCCTTTTCTCTTTCTCTCTCTCTTTCTCTCTCTTTTTCATTCTCTTTCTCTTTTCCTTTCTCTTTCTTTTTTTCTCTTTCTCTTTAATACAGGAACATATAGAGAAAAGGATTTATATCTCAAATAGATCTGTATGTCTTTTTTTGCTATAATTTAAGAGTTGGACCTATAGCAAATCCACTTGACTTTTCAGTTGTAATTTCCCAGGTGCTTCTTGCTTATGTCTTTTATCAGTGCTGGTTAAATATTGGAAAAATAGACTTGTGGGCATGCAGATATCGTGGAATTAAAGGTAACATTCTGCATAAGCAGAATAAAGCAGTTTGGGGAATATATCTGCCAAGTAATTTCTCTCGGTTAGATGAATGCTGTACTGTTTTTATGTATCTCTGGGTCAGATTACGATCTGCTTCTGTGCCCTCACCTGGCAGTTCCTTGCCTTCTGAAGGGCAGGATGGGCAGAAAGGTCTTGGTAAGCTATAAATCTGCTTGGTCTCTGCTGCCTACATACATCAGCTGAGCTAATGTCAAGAAGGAAGCAACCTGTCCCATTCAGAGCTATATTTTGGTCTCAGTTCTTTTCCTGCAGCAGTGCAGAAGTGTGTGTGTTTGACCTGTGTTGCCCGAGTCCTCTTTAATTCAGATTAATTATTTGCTGACCAACAACAATTGATTATCTGAAACAAATGTAAATACTCTAGACATTTGTGGTTTCCCTAAGGCTAATTCCTAGATTAAATCATAAATGTTTATACTCTGGGAGAAAACGTTTATTCAGCATGTATCTAGTACGAACATAACCCCAGCAGCCAGCGTTTGGGCTGTATGTGACCATTTGGACAGCCGCTTATGTTCATAGTGATTAATCTTTTTCTGATGAAGTTATACCAATCTTCTTCATTCCTCAGGTCTTTGCTAATATTTTCACCAGCAGAGGTGTTCGTTACGTGCAAGCAGGACCCAGGCCCGGAGCCAGGCACGGTGCTCCCTGGAGAGCACACACGGAGCCTGTGGATGCAGCCACCGAAACGCTCAGCTCAGGACGAAGAGGCGAGGCTGCACGTCTCTTTCCTCGTTTCCCAATCCTGCGTCCTGCTTACACCAGCTCTGGCCCTGACTGGACCCTCCCCTTTGACTCACTAGTGTGGCATAAAGCTATGTAGGTTTTCTGTTGGTTGTTTGGTTGTTTGTTTTCTTCCGGCTTGTTGAACTGAGGTGGTTCAAGTACAAAGCCAGCGTCACCGTGAGATACAGAGTGGGACTGTGCGGTGGCAAGGGCGTGAGAGAGGTAGGGCCTCCAATTTGGGGTCATGAAGCAGTTATTTGACTCCCTAGGACTTGTGAAACCAAACCGTTGGGGCAAAGGGGTCAGAATAACAACACCTTCAGCCAGCACCTTCTGCAGGGAGCGCCTGCAGCCCGGCACCAAGAGACATGGTGCATGAGGATCTCTTAGAGATCCCACCCCTGCTCCTCTGGCCAGGATGAAGGGATCCTGAACTTGCTCTGATGACTAGGAGATGGAGATCTCTGGATTTTACTGACTCCTTCTTTTCCATGTGAGTGCCTGACATATTAAGCAGTGACACTACACACCCTTTCTCCAGCCCCATAAATCTAGTCTTTACCTTCAACAACAAAGGTGGAGAGTATTCGTAGTCAAAGCTGCTCCATAACCACTGCTGCCTCCTGTGGTGGATCCATCCTGCGGTTGTGTGCCAAGCCCGCTGTTGCAGGCCCTCAAGGCAAACGAGCACTGTATTTTTGGGTTGCGATCAAGCCCAGACATGGCAAGAACATCAGGGACAGTCCCGGGCACGTGGAGGCACAGAGCTGGCGGTGTTTAGAGACTTGTAAAGTCAAACAGGAAGGTATGGATTTGCGATGTTGAGCACAGGCATCTTAATAATACTTAAGTCTTTTGTTAGTCACTTAAACCTTTCATTGGGTCAAGCCCTAAGCAGCTCATTAAGCTGCAGTCGTACAATTGGGAAGCTGAAGCGATGTCACGTAGAGCCACTGCCCCCACATTGTCCCTGCTGAACAACTGCAGGAGTGCGGCGAGCCATCCTTAGCCACCTAAAAACGATTCCTGCAAACTGTTTCATCGCTACTCAAAAGTAAAGTATACGTTCATGATTTATGAGTGATTGGAGAGTCAGCCTCCCAATTCTCTCTAATTTTCTTGAACATTTAGTTTACTGTTTGAGCAGGTGTCTAATTTCTTCAGAGTGAATTGATAGAGGTATTTAGACAAGAAAAAATCTAGTACAAGTGGCTTATTTTACAGATTTTTATGTATTGGGAACAAATCCTTTACGTACTTTAGGTGGAAGTGGATTTGATGAAGAAACAAAAGTCTCCGAGCGTCAGCCTTAGGCAATAGCCTTTTGTTATTAAAAATAACAAATAACAAACAGCTGCAGAGAGGGGGGTAGGGTCTATATTGGGAAATTATTGGAAGATTGCAGCCAGGGGAGAGGGAGGCTGGGTGTAGGATTAGCAAATGAATTCCCCTAACTCCTCTCCCACAAATAAATCAGTGGAACGTGGATGACCCTAATTCTGCGAGGGAGAGGCAGCACGCAGTAACCCTACCCCCTCCGCCCAGCTCCCTTCGCTCCCAGTAACGGCCCCGGCCCCCGGGAGCAGAAGCCCCGGCCCGTCCTGCCCCGCGGCCGCTGCCTGCCCGGGCAGTGCCAGACGCGGGAGCATCGCCTCCGCCTCCGGCTCCCGGGCTGAACTGCTCCTCCTGACTTCATGTGTTTGCTGTTATTCCTACATGCTCTTCCCAGCGTTCATTTCTCAGAGAAGTGGATTTAGTCCAATCAAAATGCTTTGGGGTGTTTTAATAACACTTCCGTTCATTTACTGCTTGCTAAACGAACAGAGTAATCAGTATGTCCAATACAGGAAAGTGTTCAAAGGGGGTGTTCAGACTAGGACAGACTTAGAAGAAATAGTACGTATGCAAGAAGCAATTTACTTTGGCACATTTTTAGGTATTTTGCCTCCTATTACCAATGGTGCAGTGATGCCATTTAGAATATAAATGACTAATCAAATATGATTACTGTTTTCTTCATTTTCATTAAGTCTGAGGCAATAAAATATACCTTCTATAAAATAGAGCCATAAATTAGAGATACGTCTCATACCGCCCAGGCAGGTAAAGAGAGAAGGCATCTCTACATCGGGTATGTATACGGGAAGCCTGCATCTCTTATTCATACACAGGAAAATTTTGCTTCAGGTTTAAGTGCTCACTAGTTCAGGTATTAGGATGATGAACTAGGTCTAAAATGTTAAACCTATCGATTAGAATAAACATGTAGGTGTTGAAAACGTAGGTGCTGGTCAGAACATCAGCTGGACTAGACTGGCGCTGTACTGCAGCACTACAGGGGTGAGGATACGAGCATGGGTCATGTTGTCTGGATAACTTTAAATTACAGCCCCACTCAAAGCAATAGTCTTTTCTTCATGATTTCCTGTGAAACGTCATCTACGTCCGCAGCAGCACATGAGCGATAATACAATTACTAGTGCAGCACAAATTAATTTCTCCACAACTGTCTCCTCATATGAAAATCCTCTTGGAGGGAAAACGCGGATCAATAGGCAAAATCCACTGCATTCGCACCAGGCCGGGACGCATGGGCTGCCCGTGCAGCTGGGGAGTTGTAATCCAAATCCTCTCCGCATGTGACCGGAGCGAGCTTGGGGCTGCTTTGCTGGGCTCTTAAGCGTAGTCTTTCCCACAGAATGAGCAAGCAGAAGGCTGCTGGACTTGCTGCAGCCGGACTGTGAACAGGTTTCTTCGGGCGCCGAGTCTTGCTGCCTGGCCCGCTCCCAGCTGTCCGTGGGCGAGCAGGTGTCCTGGCACCGGGGCCGTGGAAGATGGGGTGCCGGGGTGCACGTCCTGGAGGTGGAGGCCAAGCCGCTGGGGGAGTTACAAGGTCTCAAGGGTCTTGACCGTCCCTCTGAAAAACCATTTTATCAAAGTGACTGGATGCTGGTGAAACGTAGCTGTCCCTTTCTTCAGCAGAACAACAGCACAGCCAGGCATCGTGGCTGAAACGGCGTGGGGTCCTCGGGGAACAGCGGTGCACCCCAGCTGAGCTGAAGGGGCGGTGAGGGGCTTCTGCAGGTCCTCTGCACCACGGGTGAGGCCAGGGCGACTGCAAGGACAGCCCTGGTTGACCTTGCCAACAGTCTGTCCTCCGGCTCGGTGTGAACGGCACAATTAATGCGAAATCACAGTGCGGTCAACCCTGCCTTGCCTACAGCTAAATTGCACAGCGCTTGCGAGGGACACGGGCGTAAGTCCCCGTGAAATCTGCCTTTCCCCAAGGCACCGAGCCCTCTGCGCAGGGGTCCCTGGCCCCGCTCCCCTCTCCAGATTTCCCTCTCCAGCAGAGCAGAGCAGCTGGGGAAAGCGCTCCTGTGTGTGTGTGCAGAGGAACGGGCGATGAGCTCCTGCGCGTCCTCCCGCCCCAGCGCCGCTCCCACGCACAGCCTGATGCTCACGGTACAGATGGAGTCTGAAAACACACAGGTAAAAAGACCAAAATAAACCATCCTCTCTAGTACCGATATAACTCTTCAGTTTAGTCTAAACCACTCAGCCAAACCACAATATTTTGAGAAAGAGAGTAAATGTAAGTACTCAAGTCCTTACAGCCAGTAAAACAAAATAAAATAAATGCAGCAGACAGCCAGTTATAATGGACAAACAGTCCTTTGGGGAAGAATTTCCCAAGCCAACCATTAAATTCAATACATTTTTCCCTGCTCACTCTGGGCTCCTAAAGAAAGGGTAGAGCTCAGGGCATGGCAGGGGAACTGAGGAAATGAGATAAAAAAGCTACAGAAATTGAATTTCCTCACAGAGTAATTCTTCCATATGCTGCGTAAACTTTCCTTACCTAAATAAATACTCAGGGGCACACAAGTTTTTACATTTCCAGTGTGACTCTGATGGTAACCTTTGCCTATGTTGTGACTGCCCAAGAATCTCAGAAAACAGCTTCGTACATTTACATATTATATACCATCTTGAGCTGGACAACCGATGGGAACCACAAAACCCTTCCAAACATTTGAAAATACCAGAGTCTTAAAAAAAATAAAAATAAAAACCAAACAAAGCAAAAAAACCCCAAACCCCAACCCCCTCCCCAGCTCTGGCTGCAAATGATTTTAAATATATAAAGAAAAAGATGGTGACTTGACCGTAAACACCTCTGCCTCTTCCTTTGTCACTGCTTAGTTGATTCTGCCTGGACAGGCCACATATAAGCAGAAAAGAAAATAATGAGGTAATGAGAAAAGTGTTTCAGACACTGAGGCTGTAAAATATCAACCTAAATATCGGCTATAGTTGCACTATGTACTACTTTCAATATATACAGTTCTATTCATTGCTGGGGTATCCCACGAGGCAGGTATACTTCATATACAGCTACATTTAGGACAAAGAAATTACAGCGTGCAGCAGTTAGGAGACTTGCCTTTGATCAAAAAGCAATTCATTACCAGAGATGAAATTCAACACAAAGCTCCTGATTCCACTGCTCCCACCCACTGTCTCAACAGGAAGATAAATGTTTTTACATTCATAAAATAAGAATTAACATTCTTTTGCTTCAAGTGCTTTTGACATCTCAAAAGTATTCCAAAAAAATAAAGCCAGCCCTCAATTTCTTACCTTACCTATAATCTAAATGAATAAAAAAATCCATCCCTTAATCACTAACCCCACATATGTGTTATACAGCGGCGTAGGGACTAATAGCATCAGCTCCTGACAGGTGGAGATGGGTAAAGTCTTACCTTCTTGCTCTACCAGACTGGCCTTTGGAGAGTTTGTTTTTAATCTCACTTTTCTCTCTATTAAATTAACAGCTCAAATCAGATGGATTGCTTTGAAAGGAATTAATTTTTTTTTTCTCCATGAGACTCTTTTATAAAGATCTTTCCATCCTTTAAAGAAAAAAACCCATCTAAATAGAAGCAAAAAACAAATAGCAGAGCATGAGCTGTGATTTATTCAGTCCAGCATCAGAGAATCAGTTCTTCACTCAGAACTGAAGATGGAGAATTTAGAACCAAATTTGCTCCTTTAATTCAAAGGCAAGACCGTGAATCAGTACTTGTTTACATACAGTCTGTCTTACTATACTTTGTGTAGAGGAAGTGCTTTAACCCACACGTTGCTCCGCCTGACCTGTTCTTGTTCACATTTCATGTAGAAATGACCTTGACATCAACAGTAACAGGAACTAAATATAGTTTTGTAGTATTTAAATTGTTTCATCAAGAGTGTCAATTAAAAAAAGATACCTTAAAGTTAACCTGCTGGGAAGAAATCCATCACCCATATAGATTTATATTTTTTTTTCCCACTCTTCAGAGCAGCCTTCAGTCCTGCATCCCTGGAGTTAATTACTTCTAACAGAATTTTGCTATCCCCTCACTTTTATTGTTAAAAATAAAGTCTTCCATCATAAATTAAGACCACCATAACCTGAATCACAGACCTCAGCTTATGATTATTGCTACCACCAATAATGAAAAAGTTCTCTGCCACACTGGAACAAATCCCACAGCCTTTTAAGTTGCCTGCATGAATAATCTGTGATGTCCCCTATTTTAAATCTTTACTAACATTGTCTCCAAGTTTTGAGAGCCTTGAGAATTTGACAGGGCAACTTCAATTTATTGCAGCCTAAAGATCTTTGTAAGACCGGGAATAAGAAGTCTCCTTGTCTAAGCGGCAGGGAAGAGACAGCTCCAGACCCACTTGCAAACGCTGCAGCAGATGATGGTGCATACGGGGGCTAAAGCCCCTTCCACACTGCCTTTCTCCCTCTCCCCCCCTCATGCATCACCTCTGCTGGGTGACTAAAGACAATATTCTCAATAAAATGTTGTCATTGAAGAAACGGGGAATAGAGCGGAACAAAATGTCAAAGTACATTTTTGGTCCTATGACCTGAAAATTCAAATGAAATCAAACTGATTCATTTATAGGATGAAGAGATTTATATTGCTGATGCTGGCTGCGTGCGTACTTCTGCAGTCCTCCTGACCAAGAAAATGCCATCACCTTCGGAGCTTGGAATAGCATAAGTGAATTTTAGATTTAGAACAGATACATGCAACAGCGTCACTCAGATATAAAAACAGTTGTAGTCAAGTGGAAAATGCTTTTTGATATTATTTTAAAAGAAGTAATTTCCTTTGTTGCAAATATTGAAGAGCGTACCAGAAAAGGTGCTTGTGCCGTCTACTTAAATTCCTTCCATCTCACATAATAAGGGACAAAACCAATGGGAAAATAGCTTTGGGGAAATCTATGAATAAAGGTAATATTTAAATAAATCAGTTCTCTGGAATGCTCTCTGAAGTCTTTTTTCCGTCTTAGTGAAAAGGTAACATCCACTTATAGGTAACAGCCTATAGATGAGGACTGTATTAAGAAACATTTAAAACAAGATGTGATTCCAACAATTTCCAACGTCCCCTACTTTGGAGAGCACTCTTTTGGCATGGACTGAGGTTATAGGAGTTGTAATAAGTATACAATTTTAAAACACCTTATATAATTTTTAGACTATTTACTATCAATTAGCAAAACATGGCCTTTGAACGAACAGAACTTAAACCATGGATTGAAACACAGTTCTCCTGCAAGGTTTGCGTGTCTGCAGCATCTGGGGAAAACAAAAAATTTTGCATCGACTGCTCTAAGATGCAGATGTAATGGAAAGGATTGGAGCAGAAGCATGTTTTTAAATAGAGATATCCCTGGAGAGATGTGGTTCTTTGGACCACAATATTCTGGCATCAATGCTTGGGGACAGGGGTCAGCAAACCTCCAGAGCTCTTCTTATGGATGGTCTCTGGAAAACAGACAAAGCATAATGCACCCGCATTTGGGGCAGGGGGCTGAGCAAGAGACATCCATATGGTAA
The DNA here is from genome assembly GCF_035582795.1 of Mycteria americana. Taxonomy (NCBI): domain Eukaryota; kingdom Metazoa; phylum Chordata; class Aves; order Ciconiiformes; family Ciconiidae; genus Mycteria; species Mycteria americana. The sequence goes on along the minus strand of NC_134365.1, from coordinate 152,891,077 downwards.
AAGCTCCTTTTGCAGGTTGAGTGGGAAACGCCACATGCAAGACCTGCAGCACCATCAGGACAGAGGGGGTTACAGCTCCCTTCCTTCCCCTGTAGCTCCATCCCTGGAGATAAATGTCAAAAAATAAAGACTGCCTCTTCAAATGCAGTCTAACACAAGAACTGATTTTGAAAAAATATATTTCCAAGTGAACCCTATTAGAATTTTGTTTCCCCAAAGTACAAGGGCAACAATGTTCCAAAAATAAGGGAAGAAAGATGAATTGGAATAAAACATTTGGGTGGAAACACTGAGTTGTTGCCATGACTAAAGGGAACTAATTTATTTACTTATACATTCTTTGTAATCTCATTTTCTCCCATGCGACAGCCAATGACTCATCGTTTGTTTACTGATGAAGAAAACATACTTTCTGAAATCTGTACATGGAGGGATCTTCTCTGGACAGTCTGCATTCCTCCCACGCCCAAAAGCAGGCTGAGCCTCCTCCACAGTGCCTGTCCCATACGGCCCCGCAGCCCCACGGGCAGCAACCCTCAGCATCTCGGGGCCGGCGGGGCAGGGAGAGGTGGGGGAGATGCGCCCGCGCGGGGGCTGCCCGTAGGGACCACCTAGGGCAGATAAGGCGGCTCGGGCTTGCTTGGCTTTCCCCACGGGTTTCCCAGCCTTGGTGGTTTGGGGAGTTTCTGGGCAGAGAAATGTAACGCTGGCAACGCTGCTGGGAGAGCTGTAAGGCTGGTAGTTCGGAGCCAGCTCTGGTGTGCTCTGTCTGCTGTATTTCTGGGCTTGATATATAGCATCTCAGGCAGCGCTACCAGGAAAGACACACGGGGAGATGTTTGCCTTATCTTTTCCTTTCTCTCTCCTCGCTTGCATCCCCATCCTGATAAAAATGAGCAGAAACTGAAATGGAAGGATATTTCTGGGATGCTTCTTCAAGTCAGCAGACAAAAGCAAAAGATCTCCACTGAAGAAAAGAAGAGAAATTCGTAATTTTTGACAAAGCGAGCCAGCTGCGAGAACTGCTGTGGTAATCTGCCAGCATCTTAGGAACGAGGACTACTCGCTCGTAGGTGCGTCATGTAAAAGGCTGCTACTTTATTGTTGTTGGTTTGCTTTTTCCTCTTCCGTTGCCTGTCCTTCGAGGAGACTTGCTGGACCTCTCAGAGCGGTTGCTAGCTGGCGGTGTACACCATCCACGCGTGGAAGAACACAGCCCCACATGGCAGGGCTTTCCCCAAACCTCAGTGCCTTTCCCCTCTCTACCATTTGAGGTGACGGACAGCTGCCATTATTGTTTGATGCGGTGGGCTTGCGTCATTCCACACCTCTAGTTATTAAAAAGTAACAAAACTGCTACCAGATAAACATATGAGATCATCAACCCGCCCACTAATTAAAAGGGAGTGTTCCAATACGAGCAATAATTATCTTAAGCGGATACAGGATATGAGCCTTGTAGTAGGACTGACTACAGCAGGGAAGCCTTTAATGCCAGGAGGTAACGTTAGTCATCTGGGAAATCCTGAGAGAGCTCTCAAACAGCGAGACTAAGCTACCTGTCTGCAGCTGGAAAACAAACGATGTCCCTTGGTCTAAGCCAGAGCCTGTTCCCAAGTCCACAAATTCTGCTCATGGCTTAGCCGTAGGCTTGCCTTTGACAGTCCACTTCATGGGCGTGTAGCTCAGCTTCTGTAATTACACCATCAAACATAAAAAGAAAGCCCCGGATTCAGAAAGAAAATGGTTCGGTGGGGTTCAGGAAGGAAAGGCAGCGGTTCATCACCCCTCTTGCCGGAGCCGTGCCCTCAGCAAGGAGGAGGCGAAGCCGTCGAGGGGGTACAGAGCCCGTCCGTGCTGGGATGTTTTCGGCTGCGCGGAGGAGCCGTTGCTGCCTGCTCCCGGGCGGCCGATGCGTTCTCAGTTTGAGATGCAGAGTCCAGGCTCCAGACTGCCCTTCCGCAGGGAGTCCCGCATCGCTGGGCTCCGGGCATCGCACGGGGACCTGTGGGCTGCACTGCACCCATGGTGCCGGGGGACAGCAGACCCCCCCGAAGCTCCTGAGCCTGGCAGTGAGCCTTCCCCGTCAGGGCTGACTGCGGCAGGGCTGGGCGTCCCCCTCTCCCAGTCACTCCATTGATTTAGCTCGCCGAGTGCTTGTATCACTGCTAACGTTTGCTACACTGCAGCAGTGAAATAGATTATTAGAAATATTTTTAGGTGACCCGCGCTCCGGTGGTAACCTTATTGCTGCTTTGGTGTCACAGGACCGAACTGCGAAAGCACGGAGCTCTGCCTAGCACAGCCCTGCAGGAAGGACACCCGGAACACCCGCAAACCTGACAATAATTGCAAGATTTTATGCATATTCACCTCTGAATCTTTGCTTACGTGAAAATTTGGAGGGACATATAATTTATCTATCTCTAACCTAAAATACTCCAGGGTGATTGTTCAGCTTGTAAAATATTCAGATGCACACACCCATGCATGGCCCCATTTTTTAAACTAGGTTTATATAGCTGTACGCCTAATTTGTTTGTGCAACTTCTGTGATTGAATGTTCAGCTAGCAAATGGACATGCAAATGCTTAGATCTATAGATACCAAACTCACCGTTTCCTCCTTTTTAGGTGTAAACAAGATAAATGTTAAATACAGTCTCCTGTCAGACCCCAAGCAGACAGCAGTCTGTGCTGCTTTTTAAAAGGAAAGTGGGCCCAGGAAGAAAAAATTCCGGTTACCCCCCCACTAAATGCATTAAGACTAAAATAAGTATTTCTATAAATATATGTACTGAAGCTGTAAGTGGGAACTATTCATAGTGGATGGTCACATTCTTAACCCTGGTCTGTGTTGCTTGTCAGATAACTACTGGAAGTCCCAAGCTGCATTTACAAGTACTGCATTGTATTCCAAAAACACTTGAAAATAAAGTTATGCTTGCTGTAAAGAGGTACTCCTGAATTTTATTTACTCGCTAACGCAAAAAAAAATTAGTTAGCACATTCCTCAAGCACTAGTTAAGTTAAACTTCATAAGGGTTTGACCAGGTACCATACATAACTCCTTGGGACTAGCTCAGAGAAGTGGTAAACTTGCATTGCAGGGACAGGTGAAAATAATGTCATAAACAAAGTGCATATATAGCCTATGTAAAATCATAAGGTATTTATTCGTCAGTCAGTGCTGTGACTCATGTTGAACTATAGCATGAACACTACATCATTGTAGTACGGCTATTACCTATGAGAGATCCCGTGCCTTACAATGCACTGTTGTTCCCCTCAGTGCTTAAGAAGCAGTCTTCCAAATTCCTTTCTGTAATTTCGTAGACGTCATCCGTATGGAATTTCGGCTCTAATGTTCACCTTAATCTCTGCAAGTTGAATCTCTTCCAGTTGCACAAAGTATATCTCTTGGAGGAATCCCCTCCCTCTCCTTGGCATTTTATTTGCCCTTCGCGGCAGTGGGAGTGGTAGAGATGTGATGCCGTATTTCATCAGGGCACAGAACTGTCCTCAGGGAGTATTCTCCACTCCCTCTCCGAAAAATCACCCTGCATTTTCTCAGCGTACCGGCCAAGCCAACTGTGTTGGTGTGGGCACGCTTCCCGCAACCCTCACCCAGAAGGAGCTGGGATTTGTTTCACCCCAAGAAGACAGCAAGCGGAGGAAGCCATGAGCCAGGGCTGCTGTGCCGTGGTTTTAAGTGATGATGCATTTACAGACTGACATGGGTTTGTTTTTAAATAAAGCTACCTCTACCTAACAAGCCCCGCGCAGGCCATGGAAGATGAAGGCAAGCGATGGACTCAATTCCTGAGCCCGGTCCCCGTTGCTGTGACTCAGGGCGGCGAGTCTCGCCTCGGGTGTCGCACCCTTGCCGGGGACCCACGCTGCACCCCGTGGGGCGCAGCTGCCTCTCCCCACGCGACCCCGAGTCTCAGGGCGAGCCGGACCCAGGGCAGGCACCGGGGCAGACGCAGCTCTGCAGGGAGGGGAGCCCAGGCGGCTGCTCACCGCGCCGTGCGGTCGCCAACGCGCCCGGGAGCAAACCGGAGCGCGTTACACTTCTTCTTTCATTTTGCCATATACAATTAGCCCTCCTAGCATTTCCTCAGGAGAAATCACTTCCAAACCCTGGGGGCGGGGGGTGGGGGGGGAAGAGCTGCTTTTCTTTTGCATGCACCAGCAGAAAGCTGGCTTCATTGCTCTAAACGCTGAGAAAAATCACTCTCTGCAGGAGCAACAAGCACTTGAGAAAGGGAATCCCTCCTATTTTAGAGGTCTGCTTTGGAGCGAGAGGGGTTGCACCTCCGTGCCCGTCTCTCTTCATCAGCTGTGGAGCGGTTAGCTTGCTCCAGCATAAACCTCTCTAAAGGAGACATCTGAAGTTAGACCAGGATAATGAAGATAACTGGGAGGAGGTCTCCCCGTGTCTCAAACAGCCCAGCCGCTGGGCTGAAGTTGTCTGCTGTGCCTTTTGCTCTAAGTGCCATAGGTGCCCATGCCTTAGATGAGCTGACATGATCTTTAGGCATGATGTTTAGATGCCAGTAACTATACTGAACTATTTGTCCACTGGGAGAATATAGTAGGAGCTCTAACATCTAGCTTAGGTGTGGAGGTGGGCATTTGGAGCTACCTCCCGCTCCCAGCTCCTGATTCGGCTGGTTAACCACAGGTGCCCGGTGCATTTTGAGATGCCCAAAGCCTGTCCCATCCTGCCTGGCCTCCAGCCCTATGCTCCAGAGGGACGTGGGTTTCCTGTGGTTCCTGTGATATATCTGTCAGTCCCCAGTGCCTGTCTCGCATCCCCCAGGGCCATCAGGCCATGCCTACGTGTCAGCAACTGAGCGAAGCCCTAAATTGCCACCAATTATAATGGGACATTTGATACCTCCATCATGTGTAGACACCTCCCTGTTTATGGGTGTCTTAAATCAGCAAGCTGAGTCTTCCCTTACATTCTTTCCCTGTCTTAATGTATTTTCCCGTTTCTCTGAGACATAAGAAATAATATGTAATTCAATAATAATCCCTTCAATATTATGGATGAATTTAGTCAGAGCAGTTAATTTACCAAATATTTTCTCGCATGCTTTTTTTATCAGCAACTAAAGTGTTGTCGATACTTCTTAATTGCCAGCACTCTGTCTTAATTTTTCTTTCTATAAAACAAAGTTTGAAAATAGTTCTGCATGATTCCCGTTTCGTAACAATTTATTTCACTTGTTTAAAAGGGGTCTGCTTCCTCTTTAGCACAACACTCCTCTTATCTGATGCCCCTTTGGCTACCCTTCACTTGTTCTGTTTTCTTGCTGGTTTTATCTTTTCCCAGGGACTTGAGTGGAGCCTGACAAGCAGGCTTTCTAAAGGCACACTGCCTGCTTCTTCCTCCATTTCATTTTCTCTTTTTTGGGGGGGGGGGAAGTGTAGACAGACATGCTGCAACCATGGTTTCTTCTAGAGTTCTCCAGCTTTCTTCGAAATTCATGTTTGTTGGGTTGTTCATTGACATACGCCATTGCGTCACAGTGACTGGTTTTCTTAATACCTTCCAAGTTTTCTTCCACACCTCTTACCTCCTGTACTAAACATCTAATTCAAAACTTCTGGTAATCAGTGGCAGCCTCCTGTACAAGGCCTTTTTGGGGTTTGCTTACTTGAACTCGAATCATTGTGAGTACCAGCATCAAACTTTCCTACTATTCTCACATGCCTAATTCCCGCCTTGCTGAACAGAAATGACTCCAGGCTAACATCTTCCTTGACAGAATTCCAGCTGCGCCAAACCCAAAAAAATCAGAAATTGCAGATCAACCTTCCTGTCTACAACTGTGTGATACTGTTAAAAAAAAAGGAACATGGGAGGTCAAGAAAACATGGAAGGAAGTTAGGTTTTGTTTGTGTTTCAGTCCTTGGAGCATGTGGGGCATGCTTTTACACTTTCCACTGCATCAGAGAGAGAAAGAGAGGGAGGGAAAGGAGAAGGGAGAGGGGGAGAGAGAAAGAGGGAAAGGAAGAGAGAGAGAAAGGGGGGAGGGCAGGAGTGACGATGCAGGAAAAGGAAGGAAGGAAGGAGGGAAGGGAAGGAGGAAGGGAGGGAGGTATGAAAGAAGGAAAGAAGGGAGGGAGGGATGAAGGAAGGAAGGAAGGAAGGAGGGAGGAAAGGAAGGAATGAAGGAAGGAGGGAGGAAAGGAAGGAAGGGAGGAAGGAAGGAGGGAAGTAAGGAAGGGAGGGAAGGAAGGAAGGGAGGGAGGGAGGAGGGAAGGAAGGAAGGGAGGGAAGGAAGGAAGGGAGGGAGGGAGGAAGGAAGGGAGGAAGGGAGGGAGGGAGGGAGGAAAGGAAGGAAGAAAGGAAGGAAGGAAGGGATTTTTGTGTGGCAGGATAACTCCAAAAGTGAGCTTTTAAGACAGCTATTAGGAAGTTCCCATGGAAGTTAAAATGGCTGGCAACACTGAGGCACTCTATTTTCTGAATCACGATGCAGCTGTGTCTGCAACTTAGAAATGCCTTGATATTTGCAGTAGCTATAGTTGTCATACTGTGGATGTCAGGGTGGGGTGGGGTGGTCCCTGGTCCCTCTATTCCCAGGCTGTGGGGCTGTCAGTCCTGGGATTGCTCGGATTCCCTCTCTGCCAGCCTCTCACCCGCCGCACCCATTCTTCATTTTTCCTAATAAAAATAATCTAACTCCCCATCCCCTGCTGCCCCTTTCCTCATCTGATTGCACCCAACGACATTAGTGTCCTCTGTCCCACCTCCGTCTCCTGCAGCCGAGCCTGGACCTGCGCAGCCAGCAGCCGCCCCGCACACCCACGATGAGAGCTGCAGGGGCTCTCTGCTGTGCTGGCACCCTCCGACACGGTCTGGGGGCTGCGAGGAGAGGCTGGGGTGCTGCAGTGGGAAGGGTGCCCTCCAGCTGGGCCCCCCCCACCGCCTGGAGCCGTGCTGGAAAGCACATGCCTGGGGACCGTGCTTCCGGTGGCCTGATGCACGTGCCTCACATGCTGGAAAAGAAGCAAACTAGGAGGTGGGGAGCTATCAAAACTAATAGCAGGTTTGTTCTGGAAGAGCTGGACAGAAGCGGTGTGAAGACAAAAAGATAGGAAAACAAGATCTTCCCACAGTAGATCAATATTGTTAATATGACTAAGATCTTTGCAAAAGTCAAGGGCACACATTTCCTACATTAGCCATGGTAGTAGCAAGTGGTCCCTACTGTTCACATTGAAAAATTGACCTTTTCATCTTTCATTACTGCCGTGGAGATCAATAATCTCATGCATGAGGAGAGATACTGGTATCTGTAGGATATCCAGAGGATAAAAAAATAAGGTTGTGGTACTCACTCCACTGTCTGCCTCAACGTCTCTTTGTGAGTGTCCCAAAACAGCCTGCTTATATTTCTTCTACAGCTCAGAGATGGAAGATAAGGCGAGAACTCATCATCATTCATTCTACATAATTAATCAGCTATGATAAGAGCTTGATGAAGCAACATTTGCAGTAATGCAGACTTTAAAAATAGATTGTATAATTCCCTCCATGTTTTCAGTTTCAGTCTACATTCGTGCAGGATTCATGCAAATCCATAATCATATCCTTTCCTCCCACACACATGCGATCATAGGAAGGCTGGCTGATACATACAGAAATAAACATACCCATGCAAAAACATGCTTGCGTTGAAGTGTATGGATTAATTTTAAATATGCTAACAAATATTTCCATTATTTTCAGCATTCTTTTCAACGGCATGTTTCTATGTGTGCTTACATACCATGCTGCCGGAACATGTCATGTAAGCACAGTGATATCCATACATTAAGCTGCAGGGACATGGATGAACATTGCTGGTGAGAGAGACAGAGTACATGTTCAGATGCATCTCCATTACATACAAATGTTCAAAAGATTTTTGTCCTCCCTAAGTATATCTCACAAAACCATTGCTGCAAAGGCATTTTTAGTCTCTGTTTGTTATCCAATACCTTTAAACAGGAAGGGGAAAAAATAAGAGAGGGAAAGAAGGAACAAAACACAAAAATAAAATGAGAGAAATTAAAGAGGGGGAAAAAAGAAGTAAAATGTACTTTCAGTCAGTCTCTCTGTAATAAAGATTATAATGTATACGATCATTTTTACCGAAGGAGTCTATGATAATTATAGGTACACTGTCCTACATTTGAAACCTCTGTCTCATATATATATACACACACATACATATATGTATAGATCCATATTTTCATACATGCTTGTATCTATACACATATGTATGTGGATATATGTGATATATAAATACCACCCCAACCCCAAAACTTTTGCAAGGGGAAGAGACCAGCGAAGCAGATTCCTGACCGTCTGACAGAGCTGGGGAGCCAGCCATGTCATTTCTGTCTCCAGTTTGCTCGAAATACAAAGGACAGATTTCTGCTATACATGCTGCTTCTGCAAGCAGCGCCTTACGGGCAGATTTACAGCACCAACAACATCAGCAATGGCAGAGCGGGGATAAAGTCACTGAAATCGCTGACACAACTCCTCAGCTAGAAAAAGCCCCGCGGTGGCCCAAAAAAAAAAAGCCACCAAACTACCCCAGCCAATTTCTTTCCTCATCATGTCCTAATATATACCGCTGTCATGTCTTGGAAGAAATTCAGGGCTTTCTACTGCAAGAAATAGCAAAAAGGAGGATAAATTGCTTTATCTTTGGCAGAAGTGGAACAGGCCTTCTGTCATATCCCCAAAGCTGCTCCAGGGAGAGGATTTCCTCACGTGGATTCAGGCAATTATTTCACATTGAATGAGGAGCAGAAACGTTTCTGCTTCTGCGACTGAGCCTCCCTGGCAGTCCTCTGCCGCCGACGGCCGGGATCTGCAGCTCCTGGGAGACGGGACCGAGGGCTGATGTGGCTTCAGCAGCCGGTGTCTCGCCGGGGTGCTGCCTCCCCCAGGTTCACTCCGGGAACATCTCCCTTCCACGGGTGGAAAGGCGGCAAGCCACCCTTCATCCACATCCCAACCCCAGGACGGCAAAAACTGGGGCACCAGCAGCTGTATTTTGGACCCTGAGCCCAGCCTGGCCACCTCCTCCCTCCCATGGCTGGGATCCTGGGCCAGCCACCCCCAAAACCTGGGCAGGGGATGCAGTCGCATTGTGCAGAGCTCCTGCCCGTGGATCACTGTGCCACCGAGCTTTCCTTTTCTATTAAAAAAATCTATCTTTAAAAAATACAAAAATAAAAATTAAAAAAAATTATATATACACACACAGAATGTTTACATAATATGTACATATATTACAAACTATACATATTTCCTACCCTCAGGAAAGCTGAGAAGCCTAAAACCAAAGGTTTTCTGAAAAGCACAGTCCTCGGCAGAGGCACAGCAAAACTTTCGGTGCTGGGCAGAGCCCCCCGGCAGCCCCCGGGCGCGGGGCGTGGGAGGGAGCCAAGCTCTGCCCTGCCATGCAGCCACCTGGCAGCCGCTGCTCCCGTCCCGGTCCTGCCCCGCTGCTGGAGCACAGCCACGCCGTGCCGGGCAATGGGAAAAACACCCACCCTGGCTGAAAGGTGATTTGTTACAATTTCTGTTGCAATAAATTAAAGGGATGATTGCAGTAAAGTGTTTTGTATTTCTGCTTAGTTTATTGGCATCGGTTTCTAGAAATGCAATGGGACGACGCAAGGTGATTCCCTCCACAGAGCGGCCATTGCATTTCTCAGCTCCGTGCAGATTCCTTGTAAACTTGATGTTGTGATTAGTGGCCCCACACATCCCTTGGCATCAGTGTCAACACCGTTAAGTGAGAGACAACTGAACTTGCATCACCAATCTAGTTTTAATTTAGGACACAGAAAATTTGTTTTCCAAACTATCCGCTTATATTTATGGGCATCAGAATTTCAAATTTACTGGAGCACACCCGCTGTGAATACTATTTTCTGCAACTTTTATTATTCTGGAGAATGAATCGGTGCAGAACATGAGAAAAATAAAACTGGACCTGTAAACTGTATGGCCTGAATCCACCCATCTGTAATTGAAATAAATGGGTGATTCAGTTCTACTTAATTGAAACTTAAACTGATTGTGAGGGTGACAAATACGATTTATCAATCTTTAATATCTCTAAATAGGCATGATCTTCATCTGAGTTTTCACGTTAATTTGTAGCTTTGAAAAAGTGGGAACATTTTAATTTTACATTTAATGTTCCCATGCAGTGGCTGAATCTCAACAGGGATTTTTACCTAAAGTACAGTGTCTGACTGACTACCACCTTACTTTTAAGTGTAATAATTAGTCTCGTGGTGTATTGAGAGCACTTGGAGCATAGTTCAGGGAGGGGGGGAGAGTTAGTCTGCTTTCACACGGTAGAAACAAAACAGATTTGGCAAGGTTGGCAATATTGCCATGAGTCATCTGTGCATGAAAGGGTCCTGCTCTGCGCTTGCTTTTTTTCCGAGCACGTTCTGCACAAGCTAATCCCACGAAGAAACCAAGGTTTTGGTACGTAGTAGTGAAGAGACAGAGAAACTTTTAGGGTGTTTGGTATGTAAAATGAGCGAAAGATATTTGCCTCTTTCCCAAGATATGAGGCTTTGCCGAGGAGGGGTTGTGAGCAGCTCTGCTAGCAGCAACCATTAGAAAAGATTAGGAGAAGCCGTTTCTAAAGCTGAAGGAGATGGAAACAGCTTGCGAAGGAGCAGGGTGCTTCAGCGGCAGGGATGTGTCTGTGACAGCCAGGCTTGTCCAACACAGAGGTGTCCTGGGACATCTGGAACACCTGGGGCTCTGGAAAAAAAGGGTATACAGTGAAGGCTTAAAACTCATATCAGGAGTGGGAATGGCAGAGACGTTGGCTGGATGAGATGCCCCTGTGTGACACAGCTGTAGGTAAGCAGGCGTTCCCCTTGCACTGTGTGCACGGGCATTTTTGGTCGTTCATCACTAAGAAGAGTCATTTCGACTCAGTGAGCTGTCGGTGCCAGACTCCATCTCAGCGCGGCCCCCCCAACCACCCGCGCTGCTGCTCGCTCAAGGCACGGCACCCAGGGAACAGCAAGAGCTACTGGGGTTTGAGCCGAACAGCACGAGTCACGAAATGCGTGACAATAAAAAGTCAACAGAAAGAGAAAAGACTGAGGCTTCAGAAACAATTAAGCCACTTAAAAGCTGTGTGAGACTCTCAGGGGGGAAAAAAAGAAAAAAAAAGTCTTACAGCCCTCAGCAGGGGAGCGGAAAGAGGTTTGTGCTGCTCCTTCTCACGGTGCTGCTCCACTGACACGTTGCAGATGTGAGCTCACCTTCGTTTAAGGTCAACTTTCCGGTGCTTGAGGTTGCTAATCCTGCTGAATAGTCAGGCCCTGAATGAGCTGCGTCCCGAAGGGAGCTGTCAAGCAATCCTTGCCCACTTAACTGATTAAGACCTGTTCCTAGTTTTTTACTGGCAATTGATGGATCTAGTAGTTGTCTTCCCCGTGCAGGATAGATCAATTGACAAGAAAACTATTTAATGACAAAGCTTCTAAATGCTTGTCGAAGTTCTTTCTGCATTTTAATAGTGGAGACAAGTTATTCAATCAAGCACGGCACTTAGCGCCGCAGCATCTAGCTGAAATGTATCAGCCTCTCTGAAGAAAATGCTTCAGGTCATACTGTGGACAGAACACCCAGAGACACATTTAATGTGACGGGCTTTCGCATCCAGCATCTATGGGTTTGGGTTGGAAGCAAGCTTGCAGAGGTACTCTAAAATGCCAGCTGAGCTCGCAAGTAGATAGCCGTATTTGTTGGTTTAACCCCCGAGGGCTCTGCTGTGATTCCAGAAGCGGTGTGAAGGTGCGGATGGGCAGTTGGTGCCTGGTAATAGCTCATTATTTGTCCTCCAGTTTCTGGTTCCAGGCTCTCAGCTTTGTTTCACATCTACACGAGCATTTCTCTGGTCATAGTTTTGCTAGGCAGTGCTTTCTCACAAGGTCTCTGTGTTTTCCCTGCCTTTACTAATTGGAAGCACAGTAGATTGCACTCTTGCTGAATAGACTAATTTATTTCTAAGTCACTGCTCTTACACATTTATGAATTTGGCAAGGAGGAGATATTACATTAGTCTGGAAAGTTTTCAACCATAGTCTGCTAAATTAATAACGCCTTTCGTAATGAAATTTGACTGATTTTATACTTTTTGTACCTTTTAGGAGTGTACCAAACTTTCCAGCACTCAAAGAGGCAGTGTAAACTCTGCACATTTTGCTGAGACTGAGTAGTACTTTGGTTCAAGAAGAGCCCATCTGGCCCCTTGCAGTGATGGCTCACTGAGAGAGGAGGTGGCATAACCCGGTCTACTTTTAGGTGTTTAGAAACAGAGTGAGAAGGTAAGAAACTATTTTCTCTGGATTAGATCCTGCTTGTCTCATTCAAGCCAAGTACTCATTTCAAAACTGAACTTTTCAAGCCAAGGAGGCTGCCACCTGCATAGGATTAGCAAAGTGGGAGAACCCCGTGGTTTGTGCACTGAGTTACGTGTCCAAGCCTTGTGCTACGATGTGCACCGAGTTAGGAGTTCACTAACAGCAGAACTGCACTACAGTACCCTGCCCTTGTTTCAGAGAAATGGCAGAATAAAAGAAACCCAGGAGCAAAATCATGCATTGCCCTTGGGATTTTCACCGCTTCTCATCATACCTGCTATCTAAGGCAGGTCATCCTTTTTAGTTTTCCATATTTATGGGTGGTCTGAACTAAAGAGCCCAAAATAAGGCCTGCTCCAAAGCTGCAAGCTGTTAGAATTGCACTGGTCTGAAACGCAACACTCTCTTGCCTTTATTCATCTTTCCCTCTCTTTTCTCTCGGGCACTGAGGTTTGTTAATAGAGGCTGTATCACCTTTTAAGCATTAACATGAAGTTTCTTTGCCTGAAAGGTAGCATAAGGCTAGTTCGCATATGATACTGCACTCCTCATACCTATCTAATTGAAAATAATCATAATTTCCCTGCAAATTTACCTGACCAAGGAAACCAAATAGTCCCTTTCACGTTCCCCCAGCTATATGACTCATGTGATACAGGACAGTAACCGGTCCAGAAAGCGCTGCTCTGTCACCACTGCTCCAGCTGAGCCTGCTGCTGTGCTTCAGCCACCATCAAGATTAGAAGTACCGTGGGTATCACTTAATCAGCCTTCTTACACCAAAGTTTTGTCAGCCACAGATTCCCCACAGTGCACCAGCTGTCTCAGTATTTACTCTGTTTTACAACAAAAAAGTTAAGGCTGCCAAAAAATCGCCAGACAACTTCCAGTTTTTGCACATGTAACACACACCTGCAGCTATATTCCCTTCAAGGCATGAAAATTCATCCGAAAGTGAATAGGAAAAAAATATAAACCCAATTCTTTTGCTATTTTTGAGGTAAAAGAGGGTGAAAGAGTAAATAAACTGAGCGAACCACTTCCCTAGCATTCACCGTGTGGTTTGCTCAGCCTTCTTTGGAGAGGAAAGGAAAAGGGCAATGGTTTGAACACATCTAAGAATACGTAGCCCAGCTGAGTGCAGGCAGGTGTGCTCCCCTTCCACCTACATTTGAGAATATGCAAAGCAAACGCACTCATCCGCACCTGTTTGTGTAGACACATCCTGACTTTTGAAGCTTGAAATTTGGTATCAAAAATAATCCCTTCTGCATGGAGCAGGTGTTCGCAAAGTTGCGTACAGCTCATTTGTAAAAGGGCGATTCTGCAAGCTGGGCAGCGTGCGCCAGCCCCGCAGAGCAGGCTGCGGAGCTGCGGCCGCTGGTGCACTCTGAGGGCACGCAGAAACTGCACGGGGTGTGTGGCTCACCGGTCTCGTTACTCATCCCACAGCTGTGATCTAGCAAGTCAGCTTCTTACGTTTCAGGGGAAGTCAAAATGATAGTAATGCTGACAGTAATGCATTAATTAACCACTGTCTACTGGGGCTCCCCGTGAACTTCTGAAGTGTGAGATTTCGTTAGAATTACTGTTTGTGTGCAGAGCTGCGGCTGCTCGGCCAGTGCGCCGAGGGGGGTGCAAACAACCTTGTTCCAGTCATGGTCATGTTCCCTTCCTCCCCTCGTTGATTGTCGTTTTGTGCAAGGACTTCTTCTGATGGCTTGAGGCCCCAGTGATTTCAGCTTTCTATCAAGAGTGTTATGGACCAAGTGGGATCCAAGTCATCGTGTTCACTAAACCCAGAGATCTTCATAATGACACACCTGCACTACGACGAGACAAAGGAACATCTACACTCCTAAGAAATTACATTCTTCTTTCAGGCTGAGTTTGTTCAGCCGCGCTGTCCCAAATCTTTTATTGGCAGTCCTGAATGCCTTCCCCATGAGGTACCTTTTCCATCCATAAGTACTTAAGCAGGCTGGCCAAGATGTCGCTGAACCCCCTCAACAATTAGCTGGCAGAGGATGAAATCCAAAAGCCATTGGAGCCAAGCACTGTGGTCTCTCTCCTGGACCTCATTTCCACTGGTTTCCAATCTTGGATCAATTGGTGTCCTTGCTTTGACATCCTTCAGCATCTCCACTGCAAATGTCAATAACAAACCTGCACACAACACTCCTCAGAGAGGTTTGCTAATGTGGCGTTCAGAAGTAAACTCCTTGTCCTACCTCCCTCCTCAACATGATTTTAGGTTGTTAATTCATGTAAACATATTTTTTCTGCTCTTGCATATTGTCTAGCCCTATTCAGAATGCCTTTTTTCCCCCCACTTGGGAACACCTTGCTTTTCTAGTTGAGCTGATCCTCCACAACCCTTAGCATTTAGAATAGATGAGTAACATGAATCCTAAAGGCTTTCTCTGAAGTCACTTTCAAGGTGCCAAAATGTTTGGTGCCTTTAATTATCCCAAAAGTGGATGTTGTAACATGACCGCACCACCTGCATGGCTTGGGATCCAGAGCTGTGTTGGCTGCCTGTATGGTACTGGCAAGGCTTTGTTCCACAGCAGCATCTATTATACATGCATACATACGCATTTCTGCAAGACAGGGATTGCTCTTTCCAATGCATGCCGTGCCACGCTGGAGCTCTCCGGGCTACAAGCCGGTATGTCTCAGTGGTGCAACGCAGCTTTGATCCCAGAATCACTGTAATTATGTTACCCTATTGCTCCCTCCGAACTGCTTAGCTAAGCCGAGAAGCCATCTGCAAGATGGCTTGGGTTGGGTGGCATCTGGCTCCCACATCGCCGCCGTGCATCAGGTGGTGGCGCAGGCTTGCTCCCAGCCAGCCCTAGACCTGTCACGCGTCACTCGGCTGGGCCCAGCGTCAAGCTCCCCAGCTGCGGCTGCTGCACCGCCGTCGTTTGCACCACAACACGGGCACCGCTCAGCTTGTCAACCAGAACTGGATGCCTTCGCTCTGCTACCGGCTGCTCATCTGTGCCCGGGCTGCGGCTCACCGAGCAGGGCGAGACCGCAGGGTTGAGTGGAGCTGGGAATGTTCCTCCCACGCTGGACGGTGCGTTTCCCCCATCACCCCAAGTACCAGCTGCTTTTCCCGGTCGCCTGTCCCAGTGATGGACATTTAAATTGGATTTTAGAAATCATGAAGGCTCCGAAAGGCATGACTCTTCACGGCGGGGACTTGCGTGCTACATAACGGGAGACTACCCAGTTCCTACTCACATCTGCAATGATAATATTTGTTTACTAGCTCAGGCAGAGAAACTGAGCCAAGTAAATTGTCACTGTCTCATCCCTGCTTTGAAAAGCTCACTGTGATGATTATCATCAGGACAGTGCCTGAAAATAAACCTGTCGAACACAGGCAGACTACGTGAGGGTGAGCCCAGATAAAGAGGGGATTGTTTGGCTTCAAAATCCCAGAATGGGAAACAATAGAAGGAATTTGGGGAACTGCAGATGTTCAGCTGAAACGTTTTCTGCCTTAAAGGGAGAGGAAGAGAAAGAGAGAGAAGATGCACAGAGTGGGAAGGATTGCCTTGTGGTTGAGGGTCTCGGGAGCTCTGGCCTCATTTCCCGGCTCTGCTCAGGATTCTCAAATAACCTTGGCCAAAGTCACTGCATCTCTCTGTGCCACCACTCCTCCCCTATTACAGGGGTTGCCCCTTGCTAGCGCTACCCCCTCTCCCTCTTTCTCTCTCCTCTGTCTGCCTCACCTGCTGAGACTGTAAACTCTGCGAGGTACAGACCACCTCTGATTTCGGATTTCTCTCTGTTTGGATTTGATTGTCTCTGATTTGATTTGTTTCTGTTTGCACTGTATCCAGCAACCTCAAGCAGAGCCTATGGGTGATACCATAACACAACCAAAATACACGACTGAGTTCTTTAAATCTTCTGTGTTAAAAAAAAAATCAATTCTGAAATAATTTGCTTCTTATGAGCCAGTAGTAAATTTTAAGAAAGATTGGCTTATTGTAACAGTGTAATGGGTTTGCTCTAATGCAAACACTAACTGGCAGGTTCCTATGGTGTTACTATATGGATTTTCACATAATGTTTTTAAACTTGTAAGCTCTGTCTGCTGCATTTAAATATTTGAACAAAGTCCTATGTTCAGGGACTGTAAACTTGATTTTGCTAACAGTCAGCAGAGCTGTCTGCAGGTGCAATTCTGGTGTAAGCAGTAATCCCTGACATATGGCTGTTATCTCCATGAACTGGGTGCCAATTACCTCACTGGTGATAGCCTTCTTCCTGGCAAGATGCAGATTTCCATAAAGTCACAACGTATCAGTCAGAAGATACGTACATTGTCTGGATTAGCAATGTAATTTTTGATAGCTAGCAATTCACCTTAGGAACGAATAAAAATTAATTCAGAACCTAATGTGCATTGGTAAACAAGGAGGACAAAAATTAGAAAAACTTATTCTCTTCATTTTCATTCAGAGTGTTTGTTTTCCATTATCAACAAGCTCACTAGCAGTAAAACCTGATGGTGTTTCATTAGGGAAAGAGAAGATGTAAATCAGAGTGTATGGGTACATACGGCTGTCATTGAGATTTTATGCAATATTGTTCTGACATACCAGCAACATTTTCCAGGCAGTAGCAGCTTTATTTAAGGTGAATTCTATAATGATCTTTGCAATTGGGTAGAGCTGTCGCATCTGCCCAGAGATATATGAAGAGCTGTCGCTGTAGCCCGTGCCCCCCCAGCCGGACCCCTCTGGCACCCGTGGTACCTCTGGGCTTACCCTAGGTGCCAGGAGCCCCCTCCGCGCAGCGATGGGATCCCGCCGGATGAATGGGGCAGACACAGCCCCCCAACCTCACATTTCAAGCTGTTTTGCAGCTGACAGGCAGCAGGTACTTTCAGGCTTACCTCCATCAGGATTAGAAACAGTGTCTTGAGATTTTGATCTCCAAGGGATTTACCCAGGGCCATATTTCTCATATTCTTTATTTAGCCCTGCTTAGGTCTCTTCCTACTTTCCTTAGGTCCACAGGCAGGTGGAGAGCTGAGTATAAAGCCTCACATGTACATTCACTCTCCATTTTCAGCTGGGGAAATAAAGAGTTTCTCAGTGGAAGAATGACCAGACCCGTGGTGCAGCCAGAGAGGGTGAGCTTGAGACGCTGGGCAGAAGTCCCAGGAGCACGACCCAAGGGAAACTCCGGAGACTCTGCTATTCAGCTTTTCTCTGACTGATAAGAGGAGAGGCCTGGCTCTATGGCTTACAGTGTTTTATTACTTCTGTCAGGTGGGAAAGGGATCTAGGGGCTGCCGTGGCTTTCCAGTTTTGGAGAGATAACAATACTATTCACAGGCCTCCTGAGCCAACAGCAAGGGCATCTCCACCAAAGCCACTTTACAGTACGTGTTCTAACACAAACCTTGCACGAACAACTTAAAATGAAGTGAGATAAGCCAGTCCCTTTTATGTGCTTTATTTATTTCTCTATAGATCCGAGATAAGCACTTGGCCAAAACAAGATCTCGCATGGCCCAAATTCAGCGTCTCAAAACAGGAGCAGGTGAGAATCCGCCAGTCACCAGTGCTGGAGTCTCCTTGCCAGGTTCATAATTACATACAGGTACACGGTAGATGAAAGCATGCTACAGTGCTGAGGCAGTTTGCTACCACTGAGACGTGAGAAGCAGCTAGTGCAAAGCCAACTGTAAGGAGTCAGTGAAGCTCATTTGCAAGGGAAATGCAAATACAGAGCTGATTGCATTCCCTTAAATGGGAAAGTGTGTTAAATCTGATAAGCGTGCTCTGAGTGTCTCCTAAGCGTGGGCTTGTCTCAGCACTTAGTTTCTGTTCTTCAGCGGGTGAGGGAATGAATGCTGTTCTGAAACCCTGCACAGGTGAGAGACAGCAATTATTTCCCTCTACTTCTTCCACTATCTGCATAAATTAACATCTAGATAGCCTTTATAACTCCAAAGCACTCCACATATATTAACTAATTAATGCTCGCTGTATCCCTCTATAGCAAAGAAAGAATTATCCTCATTTTGCTAATGTTGAAATTCAGGTAGGAAGATTAAGTGCCTAGGAGTGAATCCAGCTAAGCAGTTTAGTCACTGAAGTCAAAGGGACTAAAAATTAATCATATGTTTAAGAGCTTCGGTGGACTGGGACCTGGGTCTTGCACAATGCCGAGCACCTTGTAGGGTCAGGCGCACCCAAAGCCACAGAGGCATCAAGTATGAGAACCCGATGTGAAATTGCTCTCCAGGAGCTCAGATCTCAGTCCAGCGCGTGAAGCCATCATACGCTTTCTAAAAGAAACTAAAAATGAGCTGTCTTTGGAAATAATGTGGTCATATAAGGTAGATATCAGAAAACAAACTTGGAACAAAACGATGTTGCCCACGTGTAAATGGCGCATGTTTTCTTCGCCACCACATTTCCAATAGTGTAATATACGAGTCTGGCACTTTCCAAAACCACGCTTCTCTCCGTCATTACTTGCAGTGCCTATGGCAGAAAACACGAAGTGCCACCTGCCTGTTACGTACAGCTCCTGACAAAAATCGCCACACCTCCTCACACTTATAAAAACACGGAGTCTATTCTCCCAGAATTTTTAAATCCGTTTTCCTGGCTTCACAGCTGCAACATTACCAGCCAACAGATCTGACAGTCCTCTCAGGAAGAAATTCATTGTAAAAAGGCTTTAGAGGAGCCATGCAGACAGTGGAGTTTGATTACCTTCACTTGCATATATGCAGAAGAACTTTTTTAGAGGCAAAGAGGGGGGACCTGTACCTGAATCTTTAGCAAGTGCCAGTTTTATCAAGTTCAAGTTCAGGACTAAGCCCAGATCAGATACCCAACAAAATTTACACACAGTGTTCCCAGGGCTGCTTGAATATGCCTTTCCCTTACGGATTTGCTGCGCTTTACTGATACTGCACAAGATGGCAAGGTACTCTTGTAAGCAGACCTCAAATGCTCATATTAAACATTATTTTGATAAGGAGGGGCCTTATTTGGGGATAATTATTCATCAGCGCCTAAATATGTTGAGTGGGACATTGGGGCATTTTCCTTTTCTAAAGAAACGGCTCTTTTGTTGACATGGAAAATAAACGGTGAGCTCCAGAACAGGCTGGTCTATTGTAGAGTTCCCCAAATTAGGCTAAACGGCTGGTGACTCACTGTTGGGATATTAATCAGAGCAAGATAAATGTGTGTGCAAAGCAAGGGACATGGCTTATCTGATTGGGTTATTGCTTGATTTTGGATTAATTTATGAAAGAGACAGGTGTTGATGGGGGTGAGAGCGCAGTCGTAGAAAAGGGTAAGGGCTCAGCTCAGCCAGCCCTTCCTGGTGTTGATAAGCCAAAAGGAAAAAAATGCCTGCAAAGGCAGAGGAGGGATAAAGGCAACAGCAGGGCAGGGCAGCTTGTGCGAGCCTGGCGCTGGCAGGAGGCAGCCTTTGTGCGTGCAGACAATAAAATGGCATGTGTGTGAGGGCTGCAAGGGTCAGCGATAGGGAAACCTGGGACCCGGCAAGCCTCGTGTAAGGAGAAGACCTTTTTTTCCCTACACCTACTCTGTGCCAGCCGTGCTGCCACAACTGCTGGCAAAAGAAGCAGGTATTGCTATTAAACAACCAAATCCCAGGGAATCAGATACAGTGGATCAGACTTCACCTGCCTCTCCTTCTCACGGGCTGCAAAACTGTCAAGCTCAACGGTAACGAGTAAGATGGAGCGAAGGCAGGGCAGGCAGCGAAGTGTGGAGGGAGGAAGCCACGGCCGGTCACAGGGGAAGGAAGCCAGCAACGGAGGGAAGGGCTGGTCCCTGCGGAGGCACATTGGCACTGCTCTCCTCGGGCTTAGTGGGGCCACCCGCTAGCGTGATGAGGGCTGGAGAAACACCAGGGCGGAGAGCGAGCACTGAGAGAATAACTTTTAGCAGCTCCTGATGAAGCTGGGAAGCAAATGAATGGAAAGCATAAGTATTCTTCTTTCAAAAAGACTGCTTAACTTGAGCATTTTGGGGGACTGTAGAATTTCTCTGCACAATACAGATGCACTAGATAGGCATGGCATGAAGGCGATCTTTGTTATTTAGCACACGTCTCCACAGTACAGCTATTGATGTGTTCTCCCCCTCTGAACTATGTAGTACTTATTTTTCACATGAGTAAACTAGCTTTAATATTGGCTTAGAATGTAGATAAATACACTGAGCGTATAGATTTCTCTCCGTCCCTGTAATACTGCATGCATCTCTGGCCTGGATCTCTGGCTTTTCATACTGGTAGCCCATCTCGAATATTGATTTGGAATGTAGATAGATAGTACACACATTATGGATTTATTTCAGTCTTTGTTGAATCTCTGTTGGTTTGGAAAGTACATAATCTGCAAGAATGAATTTCTCCCATAACATTGCTTTTTGTGCATACAGAGTGAGAAAATAATACAACGAATATCTTCTAGGGCTCTAAGGAACTTCCCTTTTGCTGACTGTAACTCCTCCTCCTCAGCATCTGATGTCTGCGGCTGTCTCCGTGAAATGGCTGTGCACTGTTATAGCAGGGCACTTTCACAGTGAGACGTCCCATCTGTCTTCCTTTCCCACAGCATTGCAAGTGTCCCTTTGCTTGAATACCAGTTGCTGAGCCTGCCTTTCGTCTGCTGCTGCACGCTCTTAAGTGGGGATGTTGTAAAAATGTCAGGCTGCTGGGGTTTGGGTTTGCTTTTTTTTTTCTGATGGCTTGGAGGTGGCATTTGGATTTTACTCGGTGGTGGGACATAGTTTGTGACAGATGGTGTCTGTAAAGCTTGCAAGAGCGTGGTACCATTGAGCAAACCAATGTGTCCACGTCGTACCACACAGCCCTGGGTGGTGGCACAGGTTCAGGTCCTCAGCACAGGACAGCCGGCGCTGCGTGGCACTGCACCTCGGTGAGGGTGCTCTCCCCACAACAACGTGAAATATGATGGTCGTGGTTCCACACCAAACCACAGCTATGTGTGCTCACGGCCTGAGCTCGTTGTGTCAACGCGGGTTCAGTGAAATCTTCAGTAGATCTGCTTACCTAGCGCAGGCAGTTCTTGAGAGCCAGGAGCCTAAAATACACAGGCAATAACCTCTATGTTTTGTGAGATCCCCCTTTTCAGCATAAAGGTTGAATCCTCTAGCTGTATTTTTACAGTCCTGTTGGGTTTGGTGTTTGCCAGTGTAAGAAGGCACCAAGCTGTGCAGCACACAGGTAGCTCTGGGTGGGACCCCTCTGCCCACCTCAGCAGGCCACCCAGTATAGCTGCTGGAGGGGAAGAGGCACTCGTAGGGCCTCTTTCATCCCACCCTGAGGGGAATATCTAAAAAAGTGAGGGGACTTGTGTCCTTGCTGTGTTGGTTTATAACACAGGGTGACCAGATGTCTGCGGTATGGACGTTTGATGAATCCTGCCTTTGGTGACTAATGGTCAGGCTCCTGCAATTGCAAAGCAAATAAGGCATATACAAGGGCTAGTCACTTTGTCTGCCATGTCATTTCTCCAGTGTGATCATGTGCAGTACCAGCAACCACAATAACTGAAGTGAACTGTTAATAAGCCTTAACACTCATCCTGTGTTAAGACTTGTTCTGTGCTCACTTGTTTTTGGCCTACAGAACATTTTCCACATGCCCATTTCATTATCAGCCATGCTATTTGTAATCCACGTGCTTACTTTAATAGGATTTAGTTGTCAAATAGGATTCCCTTTAATTTATAATCAGTATTAGCTTCTTTAACATCTTGCTGTTCTTTGTTAGCTTCATCAAAATTGCTTAAGGGTTTGGTGTAGGTTTGGACTCTTGGTGAGGACCCCTACATTTTGGGGTCTCCATGTAGGTGGCTGGCTACATGCAGGTACTGTTGCAGTCAGTGGCAGTCTGGGCGTCTCTAGAAGTCTATTACTAAATACAATTGTCTAATGCTGTTGGAAGCATGTGGATGGATAGAAAATGTGGGGCTGGGAGGTATCACACAGGGCTGCTGAAGAGCTGTGCTCTTTTGGAGCAGCAGCTGGAGATGCTGGGAGAGCCCAGGGCTTCTCAAATGGCACCAGACCCTTACATGTGTGCCAGGACATCAGTTCCCTAGTAGCCAGTTGGTCATGCCCTGGATGTGGTCTCAGCAGAATATACCACCTTCACCAGAGACAGGCTTCTAGGTAGCACCATGTCTCCCTCATCCAGGTCTTCATGTTCTGTTTTTTTGCTATTTTTGTACTGCATTTAGGGGATGCTATCCAGAGCCTTTATTTGTCAGTGATATCAAAAGCATAATCACATCCCTTCTTTCTGTTAAAAAAACCCTACTTATGCAAATAGCTGTCAGTGAGGGGTTTTTTTGTCTTCATATGTATGTGTATTTATTATATGAATGCATATAAGGCTCCCTTTTCATCCCAGGTCACCAAACCTCACCAGGCTGGTCATAACTTCAGCCTAATGTCATCAAACCTTCATTTCCTGCCTATAGCTGCTCTTATACTGAAGTTTAATAGGGGCTTTTATGAAATTTTTGAGCACAATGGAGATAAAAATAGGCAAAGCACAGGATGTTCATCAGGACTTCTTTGTAGAAGAGCCTGAAGCTGCTACCTCTCTCTGGATCCCCATTGTTTCCTAACTTCACCCCTTCAGGGGGAGATGTATCCTTAGCCAATTGACGAGAGGGAAAACATGCTGCTAGAGGAAGTCTCTTACTGTGATTTCTCTGCATGAAAAATATGTTTCGTTCACTGTGATCCTTAGCTTTCATGGAGTGGAGAAAAGATAGGATTATAAAATCCACCTGTCTGCAACTCTCTTTTGCTAGAGGGATGACATACAGGAAACCTATCTGCTATCTATATATGGATGCCAAAAATATCTAGGTCATAATAAGCTCCTGATTATATCTCTATCCGTTCCTTGAGAGTTAAAATTTATCTTCCTTTACCAAGTTTTTGATAGATTTAAGCAAAATTCTCTTAAATAAAGCTGGAGTTGAACTCATTTTGCTTAATTAGCACTTTTTTAACATCAGGGAATAAGAGCAGAATGCAAAGAGACTGCTTTAATAGATTGGAAATTATGAGCATTTTATACTGTGTAATAGGACTTTGTGCAACTACAACTAGCAGGCTTAACAGCTGAAACTCTCCTGGCTTTGAACACTGAAAATGCTGTTAAATTATTAAGCTTAGTCTCAACTGGCAAGGACATTCAGTGTCTGAAACCTTACCAAACCTCAAGGCAGTTGATAGCAGATAGTATAATGAACAGAACAAAGAGAAATTAGGTTTTTTTAAAAAATTGATTCTTCAGTTCATCTCTCAAACTGAAAAATTTAAAAACAGCAGCTATGAAACGTGAGCCAAAATGAAAACTTTTAAAAATTTCTCTTGTAGAAGCAAATGATAACAATTATCACTTCAGGCTGAAGGAAAACATATCAAATCTATTTCAGGCTTTTAATCCCTTATGAAAATGAAAATGCAAAGTACAGACGTCATTCAAAACGCAGGGAAAGAAGTAAAGAATGTAGTGCTTGTTTTATACAAAGGCTCAGTGGTTAAATATAAATTGAGCCAGAGGCAGACAAGGAGAGAAAGATGGATGGAGTGGAGGTCAGGGCATTCATCTGGGACTTGTAATACCACGGCATCAGTTCCTACCCCAATAACCTCTTAAGTACGAAGAGGAAGGCATTGACAGGAGCATCCTTATACTTACACAGCCTGGGGTTTAGGCACTGCGGGGAGGTAAGAAATGTAAGTTCAGATCCACTCTGGTTATGACAGGAATGAAAACTGGATTTCACATATTCTAGGGATTGCTTTAATCTCTGGACTTTGAGCAAAACACGGGAACACGAGCAGCGATACTTTCTTCTCTGTCATGGTTTCGTGCATGCAAACCACCTGTTGTTCAGTATAACCTGTTCTTCTGGTTCAAAAGCCTAGATACTAACATTTACCAAAATGTTAACTTCATGTATGGACTTTCCAAAATGGAAAATATTTCTGGGTGTTGTAGATAGAAGTAGTGACACATTCAGACTGTGATAATGAAGAAACCTTGATGGTACGCACACCAGCTTCTGAGAGTTGGCTAAAAGGGTGTAGGTGGGGGAAGATTATGCCAGTTGAATTTGGGCCTACTTCTAAAAGATTCGATTTCTGCAAAATCAAGTGAGAAAAATGTTTCATTCACACGGTGGAAAACTATGGTGTACCTACTTTCCTGTGTGAGTATTAGATGGAGACTCTGCATCGTATCACATCACATCTCTAACCCTACCAAGAGATTTCCCCCACCTGGTGCCCTGTTCCTGCCGTGGGACCTCAGCGTGGTCTCCGTGAGCTGCCGCCGTTCCTCTTGGCTCTTTGCACTCGTGACCAGGAATAACTTGGAGTAGCAGCCTAAAACACTGCCACCCTACTGCCAAGAAGCACCCCGTGAATCTCAGTCATGTTGCATTTTCTACACTCACAGCTAGTCAAGGTCAAGATGTCCTAAATATTTACAGGAGATCACTGATGAATGGAGAGCTGTTCAGACATGCTGAATTGCAGATAGCTACTTTAACTGACTTAATTAGAACATGCTCAGTATAAATGCTGCGTGAAGATGAATTTTGCTTCTGCTAGCAGCTAAGTGGTCTTTATCTAGAGGCTAAATAGGTTGGAAAAAAATTGAGGTATGGACAAACTTCAAATAAATCATAAAAGGAAGGTGAATAAATGGAGAACTGAGTGCAAAATTGAAATACACACGGTGTTTCGACAGTATGCATATATACTGTGCGCTCCTATAGTAGTGTCAATTTTCCAGGTCAAGCGGAAAGAGTTATGAGAGTTTGACCCAGTTATTGCTGAGACCCTCTGAGGCAATTCAATATTGGATTACTGCTAGTAAAGGGCATGCAGTACAAAATACAATCTTTCTGCTAATTGCTGTGAGCCTGCAAAAGCAATTTTTTTACCGTAATAAAGAAAGCCAAGTGTTATTCAGGACTTTTGGATTCTACTCAAGAGCTGTCACCAATAGCAGATGCCAGTAATAAATACAGACGCATTTCCAGAAATGCAATAAATATGGAGGTACGCTCTGTTTTTCCCATCAGATCTACTTTGGAATAGGATAAATACTGTAAACAAAAGGAAACAGAGTATTTCAGTATTCTTCAAAGACACACCTGGAATTTATCAATCAGTTTTAAATGTCTTGTTGTTGTTTCTTTTCCTGCCTCCCCCTCAGACGACACAAATCCCTGACAACACTCCACTAGCCCACCTCACCCCCCAAAATACACAGGGTGCTGAGAGGAGTACGGAGGGTCTTTGTTCTGAATGGTGCTGCAATGGTTTCCTTTCATTTCTTCCTGGGATACAGAAAGATGAATCCTTTGTTAGAGCAGCAGGGTGCAATTTCACTGCAACCCTGCATTTTTATGGAGACCACTTCTGTCTTTTATGTTTTGTCACTGCAGGAGAAGCCCTATTTCAGTTCTTCCTTCCAGAAAGAAAGGGACCGTGCCCTGTAGCGAACTATTACATGGGAAGATCCTGTTTTGAATGCAGACTTCCTCTTTTAGGACAAATTATTGCTGTCTACTCTACCAAGGACACAGAAACACTGGAGAGACGCTTGGTAGCATTCGTCTCACCTAACCTGAGGCATCTGCCAGGTAGATGTCTCCACCTGAGCTAGACTAGGACTCCCTTCCTAGACTAATGGATAGAAGCGTGCATTTCTAGTTCATGAGTCATCTGATCTGGTTTGGATGATTACCTTAGGACAAGATGAATCACAAGGGAGAAGGGCTCATTTCTCTCTGCTGATAAGAAAAGAAGTGGCTAGGAGAATAGCTCTGATGGAGACATCTCCTTTGTAGATGAGTACGTTTAGGTGAGGTGAATTGCACCCTCTGAATCAGAAAGATCAGGAATTAGTGTCTGGCACTAATTCCATAAAATATCAAGGACAACCCACTTTGCTGAGACCATTTAGACAGTTTGGCAGTGGTTGCTGGGGTTCTGTCAAAAATTTTCTGGTCAGTTAAGGCTCTGCTTTCTCTGTGTGTATTACTCCAAACAGGAGAAGAGTTAGCCTACTAAACAAACTTCCAGGAAAAAAAGGGTTATTTCTTTAGTGCTGAGGTTAATCTATTGTTTTGTGATTTTTAAGGAAATCTTGAAGCTTAAATGCTATAATGAAAACCTACACGAAGATCACGCCAATAAAAACCACACAAAAAAAATAATTTATGTAGCCTTATTCCCGAAAGTCTAGCTATACCTCTCAAATCATTAGTGCAGAAGAAAGCATTACAATTTTTCCTTGCTCTGTCTTAAAAGACTGTCATTTTGATGTAATTTTATTACTGAGTTCTACAAATTGCTGGTACGTACTTTAAATATCAAGTTAACTAGAAGGCCTTGTAGCTTTCATGAAAAATGCAGGATTAAGATATTGCTGGGAGGTCCTGTCTCAGCTGCAAGGTGCCTGGGAATTTTGAATGAAACATGGTAATTCCTCCTGCCTCACCTTTTATATGAGATAAGCCTCTGGGAAATAGCCACTTGACCAAGTGGGGGCAGGTACCAGCCGTGTTACTCAAGTATTAGCTGCATATTGACCGTCCATTAACAAAAAGGATAAACCAGAACCGCATGACCAGCCAGCACTCAGAGAGATCAAGAGGGTGTGATCCAAACAGCACGATTCGAAAAGCTCTTTTCTACTCTTTGAACACGTGCATAGAGAGAAATATCGCTCCTCGGTTCCCGTACGTCACTGGGGAAGGACTGTGAGAGCACACACGAGCCTAGTGGCCCTGGAAAGTGTATGCTCCAGGGAAAGAGTCCTCATACAGCTTACTATAACATAGCATAATTTACTGAAGTGGTCACCATTCGGATCACAGCATTTAGATTTGTGGCTCTCGGTAAATTCTGCAATAGGTGCAGAACTGAGCTGGGAGTAGGAAATGCAGGGATCTGTGAGAGCATATTAATGCAATGGGGAAGTCAGTACTAGGAAAAACATGTTATTTCTAAATGTACAGCTTTCATGTACGTTCAAGGACATCAAAGACTTGTCTCTGATTCTGGAAACACATTGGGATTAAAATAACATTGAGCTAAATTAATACTATTGGTATTAATAATCGTAATGATACAAAAAAGGAGACAAATCCCTCTGTTCTAAATTTATTCAGCTGCCTTTGAAAAGATGCATGTACCCTTATTAAATCAAATGTATTCTGTTTTCTCATCAATTTTGCTTCTGTTTTTTGCCCACTTGTTTTCTTTAAGAAAAACTCTGGCATTCCTATTTAAAATCATGTAGCTAACTGAATTGTGTATCCAGCTGATACAAATGCTTATTAATTGCCTGTGATAAATTCACTGATGATGTAGGACACCCAGATGTTAGATGAGAAAATTATTTTCATTCTTTGTATAAAGAAGTGACTATACAAAGTATTTTTAATGAGGCATTGTCCAGTTGTAAACAGATCCTTAGATGAAGCTTCATTAAAACACATTGTAACAATTAAAGACCCTACTACTTTAAGAACTTTGTAGAACTGTGAAGCTAATATTGGAAAGACGGTGACACTGAAGTTTCAGTGCCGTACATAGCCCTAACTGCTATTCTTAACACTGGGGAGCCCGTCCCTCAAAAACTCCTCCCAATGAACTGTCCTTGGCCAACCTACGCAACACCTCTTCCAAGTGACAAGTGCCTACCCCAAAATGCCATCTCCCACAGTCTAAACGAAGAGGTACAGGCGGCTTTGTATGAGACAGATATGGGATACTAGCTGAGCGCACGGTTATCTCCACTTCTACATGACGCTCGTTGACAGCACAGCACTTCTCCTGTCTCGGCTGTCGCATAGGTTCCATGTACGTTCAGAGCCCCCCTTCCAGCATACATGCGTTCAACTCATCTGTGTTTAATCCTTCCATGTATCCCCTTCCCCCTCCCTTATCCATTTCCTGAAAAACCTTAAATATATACTCTGAGCCTGTGAACTCTGATACTACGCCTCCATCGCTCACTCATACAAGTTAAATGAAGTATGAATAGAAGGTAAGTGGGAGGTAATAGGATGGAATTAATGTCATTTTGGTGGATCTCGACTTCCAGGCGTCAAACCTGTGTTTCAGTCTCTAATGCCCTGGTCCTAGGTGCACACAAATGTTATGTTACTGCTTAAGACAAATACAGCAGGAAGACATATTACTAGTAAATCTTTTATCGATTCATTTAATAGATAAAACAATTGAACTGTTTCTCAACTCCGAAAAAGCCGTACAACGCATCCCATCTGATCCTGATTTATTGGTATTCATCCTTCCCAATGCGTGTGGAGTCCTTTTGGCAGGGGCTGACATTCTCTCATCTGTTGTATCCTGACACACATCTGCTCAGAAGTGTCACATGTAGGTCAGGCACAGCCAGAGCCACAGATAAATGGTGCAAAGGCAGATGGTTACCAACTGCATTCTGGGCAAGATTTTGGCTGAACAAGGTAATCGCTTGCTCTGCTCTCAAACATGTTCCCCATTTCTCTAAAGTTTTTTCCACCATTTTTAAAAAATGGTGGTAAAATCTGGACAAGGAAGATTTCTCTACTGTGTGCTGCAATTTATCATTGCCAACAACCTTTGTTATTTGCCAGAGTTTTAGCAGCATCGTATAATTTAGCTATAAATTGTTCACATATCAGTCTTCAGAGAGGTCATGAAGGGGGCCATTTTTTGATAAAGAAGAATTGGATGGAACCCTTCCACCCTGATCTCTAGTGTAAATGTTAAACCCATCACTCACACCTAATCCGAAATTAATAACATAGTCTAGCAATACCACTGCTGGAGTTCGCCTCTCTGTTGCTTCCCATGTTTTATTATCTTGACAGTTTTTCTTCACAGCAACATAATAGTTTACCCCAAAATGTCGGATCATGCTTCTATTTTAAATGCAGAACAAGAGTTGCAGCTAAATATACTAATTTTAAATTACTCAGTAACCTGAATGTGAAGGTTGTTTTATTTCTGTTAGGACGCTGCTTGAGGTTTTGGTATTTTGGGATTTATTTCCAGTGTCTACGTGATATGTTTAACAATACTAATGATGACCTGATAATTATATCTTGGGCTATTGTGTGATGTCTAAAATGTGATGGGTGTTTACCCTGTAAATCTTGAGTACAATTCTGTATCAACTAGCTATTATTTAGCTTTATGAAAGGCTACTACAATTAAATGATCAATCATACGTAAAGATTAATGCTAGTTTCATGGTCATTGTCCTTTTCTCCAGAGTCATCTGTACTGAATGAATAAACTGGTAGAAACTAATTTCCCCTCACCCGTTATAAAAATCGCTTCAATTTTGTTGATATGGGATGTGCTATTGAAATAATATTTCAGATGAATATTTATAGGCATTTCTGTTCTGTACACATACATTGATTGGGTTCATCTGCACTGTGCAGACATGCACTTTTCTTGTTGGCTCATGATAATAGTAATTATAATAGCAATACTAATACCGCTCTTCTTTGTAAGGCATGTTGATATCTCTGCGTGAAAAGTGCCATATAAGAAGTAGATAATACATAGTTATATCATATATATTACATCATATAGGTTATGTTGTAAACACTGTTGTTGTAAGATGCTATTACAACAATAACAATACCCTATTTCAACAATTTTTCAAAATTTAGGCTTCTTAGATATAGTAATACTCTGAATATTTTTTGCACTTTCTTTTGTTTAAATGCACAGAACCCAAAGTGTGCAGAGAAGTCAGGTTTATATGAGAAGATGCCATTATTTACATGTTCATTTATTTTCCCATTCAGAGCATGAGTGCGAATGATTGGACTCAAGCCTTAGATTTTCAGATTTCAAAGCTGTGTGATGACAGGAGGTGCAGTTCAGCCAAAATTCCTATTTACTTCATTGCTGTTTTTCCTGTGTAATGTGCAGGATCTGTGCCCCACGCTAGTTCCAGTTACTTTGATGTGATGAATAATATCTGCAATTTTTGCACCGCTACTAGATGCCAGGAGGTGTGCTATTTAATTGTCATGATTAGGACTACATCTGACTGTGTTACTCAAGAAAAGTCATCCTCCTGCTTAACATCAGCTCAAGGCTGCCCACCCCTTTACAAAAATCTCTTCTCCAGTGAAGTACCCCACATTGGTAAACACTAGTTGAAAAGATGCCCATCTGCTCCATGAGTGCCCCTGTAAGCAGTCAGTCTTTGTAAATACTGCAAATCCTTTTTTTAATACGTTGCAATCACATTGTGAAATCAGTTATTTTGTGAAATGGCTGTTTTATAATATGACTGCAACACATACATAATTGGACTCTCTCAGAGGAGACAAACTGACAGGACACATACTGAGAAAACTGAAAGGTCTGTGTGCAACTCCAGATTTCCTGAAGAACTAAAATGACTGAAAAAGTTCTTTTTTTCCATTCTTTTGGCAGCTTATTCAGAATGATGAGACACCTGATATCTAAAGCCAAATGCCTTCTGCTTAACGATGGCAGAGACACAGGGAAAAAGTATTGGCCTCATTGAAGTCTACAGGATTTTGGCCTTTGATTTCAATGGGTGAGAAATCAGTCAGTGATTTCTAAGGGGCATAGAGGATTACAAGCTACAGAGGAGTGGAAACTATGCTCGGGATGACTAGACATTGCATGTGCACTTATGGAACAGAGCACGAAGAACTTCAGTGGCACGCGGGAACCTTTGCAATCTTTAAGAGCAAGAGGAAGGCAATACATAACTGAGCAAAAAAGCACAGAAATTATCTAGTTTCCACATAGCTAATGGGGATTTTTTTTTTTCACTGTGCTTTTGTGCAAATGCCAGTATGTTCTGCACGCAGGAGATGCACAAAGGCAATTGCATGCCAGGTGTATGTGTATGACTCCAAGGTCCTGACAAACAAACGAGCTTTCTGGACTGGGGACCTGGCTGGAAGGTGCCGTCAGGCCCGATTAGGTGTTAGGTACCAGGGTCTCATCCTAACACACCACCAAGGTGTGGTCAAAGGCACTCCTGTGTCCCTCCGTTTGGATGCAGCCAGATTTCACTCTTTGATCAATTTGTGAGGATGCTGCATGCTCAGAGTGCTGCTACCTAAGCAAGTTGCCAATTAACTAATATTCCCGGAGACAGGTTGCAATCCTGCCCGTTTGCTTGGGACCCAAAAGGATTCTCCACGAAGAACAGATCCCGTTTACAATTTTCTCCAATGATATTAAGAGAGGAGCTGGCTTTCTGTGTCTGGTCTGAGGTCTGAGGATGGGCTAACCAGGGACAGCACGACTCTGCATCAGACCTGCTGTGGACTAGTGTGAAAGGTTGGGGCAAAGTGACAGTTCACTAAATTGTTGGTGCCTCCCCTTCCAAAGATGAGCAAGAAGATAAACAGCTGTGTTTGTGAAGTGCTTTGAAATCTATAGATTAAATTTATGTGCCTAAAGTCATGTGCAGTGCTAAATACTATTATTGTCTTCTGAAATTAGAAACACCTTCCAAACAATTTCGAACCCTTCTCCCACATAGTCAAATAAAGGAAATTAATCTTGGCCACAATTAACTTTCTACCCTCATTTCTCAACCTGCTCCATCTGCTACTTCATCTGACCTGTTCCTACACTTCACTGATCAAATGCAGTTGCGAGCTTATCCATCATCTTACAGCATAATGAAGTGTAAACATTTTCTGCATCAATCTATCATGTGAGCCATAATTTGAAGTTCAAAAGATTGCATCCAAGACCATTTTAAGCTTTAATCACAACCATGCTGAATGACGAGCTACTTGCCGTTAGCAAATACGTTTGCCCTTTGCTGCTGGACATTCTCAATGAGTCCAGAAATTCTATAATTTGAATAAATGTTTGGAATTGACCAGAATTAAAAAAGAAAAAAACAAAAAAAAACCAAAAAACACCAAAAACCGAACCCAAATCACATTTCCAACATGACCTTGCTTAATAGCTATCCTTAATGTCTAGATTGCTATTTGAGGTCAGTAGAAGGGAAAACATCATAGCAAAATGATCTCAATGACCTGAAAGCAGATGCTGGAAGCAAAGATGCAAGACTAAAGATGATTATACCAGGGGTACTGCCTATATCCTTCAATTTTGCCTCATATCATCCATTGTTACATAAAGACTGTTTCAAAACAACCTGCAAAAAAGCAATCATACACCATTTCATGCATACAGCTGAAGTAATCAAGCAGCAACATAGCACTGGTACACTAAAGCCAAAACCTGACATCATTGGTTTTCAATACTCTTGTCAGATAATATTAATAGTAACTGAATCCAGCATCTGGTCCTCAGGAAAGAAAAACAATCTTTCTCCACTAGTCCTCACGTCCACAGTATGTAATATTACATTCAGAATGGCCAAGCTGTAAAATGTGTTACAAACAGCAAGGGGCAGGGATGACGCTGAGGAATACAGGGAAAGCAAGAGGAGGACAATGGAAAGCGCAGGTCCAGCAGCTCACAAGGGAGAAGGGCAACAATGGCCAAAGTATTCAACAGCCTCAGTCATCACAAAACGAGGTTAATTAGGACTAGATATTTATCACTCTTTTAATAAGGGAATAAAAATGCAGGATGAACTTTCAAAAGAAGAGTCTAAACAACATTTAGATAAGTAGAATTATTCAAATTGGTAACACCCAATGAAACGCACACTGGAGAACTTGCAGAGCTTGCTGAAGCAATTTCTGTTTAACAACTATCTTCAAGAGCTTATAGGATGTCTTAGAGAAGTGTCGAATGGCAAATATGGCACGTTTTTAAAAGGTGGGGAAGAGTCTGAGGGGCTAGAGCTCAGGGAATGTAATTTTAGTGCTTAAAACAAATTATTAAGCAAACACCACCGAAGAACCTAGAGGATAATACAGTGATTGAAAACCAGCAATCATAGAGTTATCAAAAAGAATCATGTCAAATCAATCTAATTTCAGTCTTTGCCTAAATAATTGGCCTAGGGGATAACAACAAACATGATTTGCTTTGACTTTCATATGGCTTTTCACACTGCTGTACATGGCATTACCCTAAGCAAAAAATGAAGATAGGTAGGACAAGATTCAGCCTCAGATTCGTGCATAGAAACATCTCATTTACTGTGTAGGTGTCTACACGTAACCTAGCCACCTAAGCTTCCCTTGTAGGGAGGAGATCTAGGGCTCAATGCAGTTGCCCACATAAAGGCATCTAGTACTATCTGAGGTGCCTCCTGGCTGACCTTCAGCTACCGCTTCAAAGGGGAGTGGACATCCCATAGTTCCTGTGTCAGCTCTGCCAGCCCGTACGGCTGCCCCGAGGGCATCACTGCACAGTCCAGAAGACAAATTCACCTTACCACTCATTGCCCACCTGCGGGATGAGCAAAATAACTCTCCAGCCTCCACCCACTGTAACAGCAGCTTGCACACCTAGCTCATAGGTGAATGCGTACACTGAGGGAAAACATGCTTAGAGGTTTAGTTTTTTGTCAAACCGGGATGTATTTCAAATAACGTTCAGCAGGGATTTACCTTAGGTTTGGTCACGTTAAACAACTTGTAGGATGGAACAGAAAACATTTTTTCTGCCATTCATAGATGACAGCAAACTGGGAAGGGATGCAAGTACTTTGGAGGACAGGGATAACATTCTAAATGATTTTGACAAGCTGGAGAAGTGATCCAAGGTCTGCAGGGTGTTCAGTAAAAAGAAATGCAAAAACCTTCCTTTAGTCATAAGATGTGAATACAGAAATACACAATGGAGAACGAATGGTAAGTCACCAGTAGAGTGGAAAATAATTCGGCAATTACTGTGATTCACAAGCTAAAAATGTGTGTGTGATGGTGCTGCAGAAAAGACAACTCCCATTCTTGGGTTTACTGGCAGGGATGTCATGTGCAAGACACCAGAAGTATTTAACATGCTCTGATCCATAATGATAAGGTCCCTGCTAGAGTGTTACTCTATCCAGGGCTGATAACCACACTTTAAAGAAAGATATGACAAGCTGCACAGAAAGTAGAGGAGAAAAATAAGTATGACAAGGGAGTTACAAGGTATTATTTCTCAGGGATTTTGCTCTGCCTACTGTGGGGAAGACTGGGGGATAGGGGCGAGGGGAGGGCAGGAACCCATACCATCCCCCAGCTCGTCAGAGGTTATAATGAGAAGGAGCGAGGTCAAATTTCCTCTGTCTGCTCAGGGCAGGACGCAAGATAATTGGCCTGATTTGCATCAGTGAGATGTATTTAAATCCTGGAGCCTTTTACGGGAGGTTTTTAGGAACAGGTTTGACAAAAAGGGAAGGTTAATACTGCTTCAGAGCGACAGAAGGTGGACCCGCGGCTTTTCTGTAGGGAGGTGCTAGAAATGGCAGAAGTGTCTCAGAAGCCATCGCCTACCCCAGCAGCCTGCTGCTATGGGGAGGCAGAAGGAAACCCTCATTGATGGAGGTGGCTGAGAAGCGCTTGAAGGAGGTGGCTGAGGGGCAGGAGAGGAGAAGCCCTGGTCTGGTGGCCTTTCTCTGCAGGAGGCAGGCACGTGCCAGGGCCCACCGCAACCCCACCGTGGCACCGGCTTGGGACCTGGGGGCTTGTGTTTCTGTGACTGTTGATCGAACACAATATGTAAACGGTCTGTTCGTTTTATCTTTCTTTTGCTGCGAAGGTGGAGTGATGGCAGTTTTATTATAGCACAACCGTTCTTTAGTAAGGTAGTTAACGAGCTGTCAGGATTTCTGTAATAAACTTCTCTTCCAGAGTAGTAAGTAATAACTCACTGCAAGATGAAGCTTATTTTTAGTCATTGCTCAGAAATGTGTTTTACCACTTTTGAGAAATAAACCTCATCTTTTTCGAGAGCCTTATCTCTCAGTAAAAACAGACTGTGGGACTTTCTCTGAGCAACTGGGTGGTTTTTTTGAAGCATGAATAAATTACTCCTTTTTACTTATAGTGAAAGTATGTGTGCTATAGAGTCGTAAAACTGTGGAGGGAATTGGGAAATTCTGGCTCGTCAGTACCATTCTTTCTGCCTCATGCCATTTCTCTTTCCTCGTGCGTGCTCCTCACGGGAAGACGGCTGATCCTGGCCACCAGTGACTGGGAGTGCACGGAGCTCTGGCCAGGACAGGATGGTGCTTTGCAGAAGAGCACGTTGCTTGGCTTGACATTTTCTGAATTAAAAAATGACAATTTTGATTTGCTACCCTCAGTCCTTTCCTTTCCAACATACATTGCCCACAGCTGTGCTCAAAGGGGCAGGGAGAGAAGATGAAGTTATTTGTCATAAATAATTTGTCTGAAAGCACATTTCCCTTTGCAAACGATGTGCACACAGTTTACAGTCCATGACTTTAATAACTGTTTAAAGTTTTACAGTGTGGATATACTTGAGCCGATTTTCATCCTAAGCTTTCTGCTGCCTTTCCAATTTTCGTGTCTTATGGCTGGTCAGAGAAATCACGTGCTCGTGTTTCTTGTCCATGAGCTGATCCAGGCTTTATGGCCAGGAAAATTCCCTCTCTCCGTTGCTGATTATGCTCAGATGCTTTTTTAGTATTCCCGAAATGTGTCTGCAAATAGTAAAAGCACATTTTAAGGAAAGCTGCAAGTGCCTTTTTTGGATATTCACACAGGTTTCAACAGGGCTTTTAGATTCTGCACGCCTCTTGCAAAACGCAGAAAGTTTCCTGCATTAGTGTTCATGAATAAGCAAACACAAAAGGGCAACAAATGTCAACAAATCTGTGTTGCATCCAGCAGCGTACGAGCAGCCCATCTTCCCGCTGCCCGTCTCCAGCTCCCGCGTGGGCAGACTGATGGTTGCATTGCTAACCTTGCCGCCTTCCCTCTCGATGCCTGGGCATCCTTCCTGTACCGCCTGCATTTTACTTACCCTGAATGAAGCAATATTTCTGCTGACTCTTCCACTTCCCTCCCTCCAGGAGAGTGACTGAGGGACTGAGATGTTTTGCTTATGACCTCTGGTGGTAAAAGGGAGGCTCTACAAACCCATTATTTGCACCAAAAATGACCATGAAAAAAGCAGGCAGCCTTGTTTCCTGTCAAGAAGCAGGCTGTAGCTTAGCTGGGGACGGGTTTTAACCAAGCACCGAATTTCCCTTAAGTACACCCTGACGTGTCCTTGCTCCACGATGTTTTATTTTACTCCAAAATAATGTTCTAAAAATTATACACTCTTTTAGCATTGAATACTTTGTTTATAAAATTCAGTTTATTTGCACCAGATAAGTCGTGATCCTGTTTACACCCATACAAATCCATAGGCAGGACAGAATCCAGCCAGATTTTGGTTAACTAATCTGTGGAACAGCAGTGAAGTGTGTACATATAAACTGTGCATTAACTAAGTATATATAAATATTAACTGCCTATTACTGAGGAGGAAGTTGTGGAAAATGGAAATTAAGTAACATACACAAATTTGCATAAGAAAGGCAGTGCTGGGTACAGGACAAGATATCTGCAACGTACTCTTGTCTTCAGACAGCTGTCAGCTCAAAGCAACAACGAAACTGTTCTCCTCCTTTGTACCAGCCCTAGCTGCTGCCCCCATCTCCTGCCCATGCTCTGGAGACGGGTTGTTGTGTCTCTGTTGTCCAGTGAATTAAATCTCAAGGTTTCCTTGAGGGCAAAAAAGGGAAGGTTTTACCCCTGCTCAAGCTGTGGGGCACTTATCCCAGACCCCACAGCAATAAGGTTGCTCCCTGACGCAGGACGAGTCGAGGTTCCATCTCCCTTCCAGTCCTCAAGCTGCATGGAAAATCGCAGGGCAGGTTTTTAGCTAGAATCAAACAACCCTCTCCTAAACTGCACAGCAAAAATGAGGTGTCGTTTCCCAGACCCTCAGCAGGGCAGCAAAATCCTTCCCCTGTGAAAGGTGATGTGGGAGAAACAGAACTAATGACACCGAAGGAAGGGGATGAACTGCAGGAGTGTACATTTCCCCTGCAGAGTCCTGCAAAGAAACTGGGTCAGCGCGGTGAGTCTGACAGCAGGGATTCACCCTGCCAAAGCACGTCAGCCTACTTTTAGCCCTGTGTACGTGTAGATCCCACTAGTCTGTCCTTAGTTTTAAGCCCACTGACTTCACTGGGATCTTTCCTTTGCTTAAATCTTGGTGGTTTTTTGAGCTAGGTCAGCAAAGATGGCTTTTTGAAGGTCTTGGTTTGTATTAATGAGGCTAGATGCTTTTGAAGTAGCCTTTTCAAAAGTTACTTTACAAGTCTTTATCTTGTATTATCTGTGCCCTGAGAAAGGCAACATCATTTTGAGTACGATGTGGTATCAAAAGGGATGTCTGCGCAGTGGCAGCCACAGGAAGAGACACGCTTTCTTCTCTGGGAAGTCGGGGAATATACAATTTATTACTGGGCTAAGCAATTAAATTGCATTTGGGAAGGGTTTCATTATAGACTGCAGACAAAGTCCTCTCAACAGATGGATATAAAGTCTCCACCGTATTTCAGACATTTGGTTGAAGACAGTCCAGTTCTGAAGTCACTTTGACGACTTGTACCATACGTGCCCCTGCTTCAGCACCTGTACAGTAGGTGCCATGGACTCAGAGAAGAGGAGTTGCAGCCCAGATCCATGACAGATGAGAACATCCCACCTCAAATCTGAATTGGCCAGTGAAAGTGCCTGTCTCTGGCCTTCCAGTGACCACAAACAGAGATGATGATGAGGACGAGCCGTTTACTAGGCACTTCAGTTACACGCATGAGTTTAAGAAGGACAAATCCAGACTGAAGAGTCTACAGTTGTTGCAGAGGAGGAGAGGTACTGGAGAGCTAAGAAATGAGCTCCATTAAATGTGGGGTGGTGGGGAGGGGTGCTGGAGAACTTGAGGACTCATCCAAGTGAGCTCAGGCAGTCTGGGTGAGAGCCAGGGATGAACGCATGACTCAGTGCCTTTGTCCTAGCTGTCTCAGAGAGGCGTGAAATGGGTGGCTGCAGTCTGACAGTGTCAGCGGGGGTCGGTCTCTTCTCCCAAGTAACAAGCGACAGAATGAGAGAAAACGGCCTCAAGTTGCGCCAGGGGAGGTTTAGACTGGATATTAGGAAAAATTTCTTCACCGAATGGATTGTCAAGCATTGGAACAGGCTGCTCAGGGAAGTGGTTGAGTCCCCATCTCTGGAGGTATTTAAAGGCTGTGTAGATGTGGTGCTTAGGGACATGGTTTGGTGCTGGACTTGGCAGTGTTAGGTTAACGGTTGGACTTGATGATCTTAAAGGTCTTTTCCAACCTAAACGATTATATGATTCTGTGATTCTATGATTCTATGACAGCTCTTCCCAGGAGTGACTATGGGAAAGGAGGATGAAAAAAGCCATCAGAAGAGAGGAGATGCCTAGCCAAGTGCCCATCTTTCCACTGGCTAGCACTTCCAAAGCCAAGATATTCATGGTAGAGGAAGTTTACTGCATTTGTGTCAGACCTCTGAGATCTCCTACTGTGTCATTACCCTGCCAGAGTTTTGTCCCAGGGGCTTCACAGGCTTTGTATGTTTAAAGTATCAACCATGGCTCTGCAGCAAGATGGAAGGCAGGTCCTCCTTCCTCCTGGGCACACGCCACAGCATCCCGCAAAGCACAGGAGCAGGGTTCGTGACCTCGGCTCCACAGGCCCATTGCGTGGTAGCCCAAGCGTGTTGCAACACCAACGGGAGCCCTGTATGATGTCCTCTGCGGGACCATGGCCCACACGGTGGGTGTTGTCAACAGACCCGGTGACGAGATCAGAGGCCAGACTCTGGTCAGGAAGAACGCACCCATACCTGCTCCATCCCAGCGCTGACAGCGTGAAGGCTCTGCCACGCGATGCCGCGGAGTCCGACTGCCGCTGCTCTGCTGCTGCTCCTCCGGCAGCTGCCCTCGCACAGGCAGCGAGGGGGAGCAGGCAGGGTGGCAGGGCCACTGCAACAGCATCTGCCTCGCTCTTCCATCAATGCCGTGATGACGCTGTGCCACAGGGAGGGTTTGGTCCCATTTTTTGGTTTATGGCTAACTGGGAGTAGCAGAAAGAGACAAGAAGCCCTGCAGTTGCTCGGACGACTCCAAACCATTTTCCAGGTGGACAGAAGGGCCAGAGAAAGAATTTGCATTTTATAAGATGAAATACTTATTTTGTCCTGAAAGAAAAGTATTCAGCTTCCTTCTTGAACTTTGAGTATTCAAGATGTTTTGAAGAGGGGAGTTTCAAAAACTCCACCCAAAGAGGAACAATATAGAGAAATGAAAGTGCAGGAAATCCTTTGATATTGCTGAGTTCAGATTCAACACCTGATAAGAGTTTTAGGGGTGAGGAAAGGAGGGGAGGAGCTGAAAAAAAGACTTTTTTCCATTTTTACATGCAATATGGGAGGCACGTGAAAATGCTAAAACCCAAAGACCATCAGCAGGTGTTAGGTATTCACCAGACAGCGAGAGGAACGGAGCCAATTTTAGCAAGGAGCAGGCAACGTTCCTGTGCCGGGCTGAAGGCCATGAGGGGAGACAGAGACAGGCAGCAAACTAAATTAGAAAACAAACGAACTGTCCAATATATGTGCACAGGCCACGCTACAGCCTCCTCAATGCCTCTCCCAAACCTAACACCATCTCAGCATGGGAAGCACAAAGAAGGGCACGAGGGAGACGAGAGCAAAAAGACAAGGGCAAAGAAAAGAAGGGGGAGAGCAGCGTGCGTCTCCCAGCAGAAACAGGCTTTCCTCTTCTCTGTGTGCTTTTCCTATCTTAATGTACAAAGCTCGCGGCCAGTCGATTAGATCGCTCTTTCCCCCTTGCCATTTGTATGTCACTTCTCTGCTTATCTCGGATCTTCCCTAGGGCAGGGAGTATATCTTCATGTACACAGTCTAGCTGCACTGCAGCGCAGAGGTTAAGAAAAATAGGAAAGTGCTCACAGAGAGAAAACAGCGCGAACAGACGGTTGGGGTTTTTTTTGTGAACAATGGAAAAAAATAAATGATAGTGTCTGAACTTGTTACATTTAACTGCATAAACATATTGAAAGTCTGCTGCCCTCTGTGCTCTCATTATTCCCATGCACCTATTTCCCTAACCTCACTTACCCTGCGCAGCTTTGTATGGTGCCCTTTTACTGGAAATAAGCCCTGCCCCTGTCAGTGTTGAGAAAGATCACTGTAATGCTTGCTGTAGGGGAAAGAGAGAGGAAAATCGGTGCCTGATGTGCTAGC
Source organism: Mycteria americana (assembly GCF_035582795.1). Lineage (NCBI taxonomy): Eukaryota > Metazoa > Chordata > Aves > Ciconiiformes > Ciconiidae > Mycteria > Mycteria americana. The sequence goes on along the minus strand of NC_134365.1, from coordinate 152,850,298 downwards.
AGACAGTAAAACTCGAGGGTCATAGGAAGCCACAAATCTGCCAGAGATGATTAATTCAGTGGAGAAGGTGGAAACCTAAAAGTTTTTTCTGTTTCCTTTGTACTGTCAGATTTCTTTTTACTTGATGCAAGGGACAACATGGGATTAGGAGAGATGTCTGAAATGAGGTCCCAGGGCATGGGAGACACTGGGATGCTGGGCTGTTGCAGGGCAGCGTGCCACCGATCAGGACCTGTTTGAGCACGGGTGACACGCACCTGCCTGACATGTCACGTCCCTGTCCCATCCTGTGGCATGGCATGCTTGGTGATGTTAGATGCAGCCTTTTGGCTGATCGGGCAGGAGCCATCTCCAATAGGAGCCAGGCTGTGGTGCTACCTCCTCATCTCCAAATTCATGGCTTTACCTCTGTCTTTGGAGCAGCACAGAGATGAGTTGTGTGAGACTTGACTGTGTGAACAAGGGTGGAGGATTATTGCAAATATTAAGTGAAGCTGCAAGAAGCAGATCTTAAGAATCCCACAGTCCGTGGGATTTCTAAGTAGCAGCATTTGTTAAGAAGGAGGGAATCTACACGTTTGGACCAAAACAATTTCTTAGTTGCTGACCCCCTTCTGGGAATGGATTAGCCTCCATCACGCTGGACACACCACCTCTCTGTCCCCTCGTCTTCCCACCCTGCCTTCGCTCCATTACACAGCTTAAAAAATACATCTCCCTTTAACTATCAAGACCCTATATAGCCCTGCCCTGCAAATACCCTTCCGATCCTCCTTTCCCATCCCCTTACCCCGGTAAAGCCCCTGGCATCCTTTCACTCTCCATTTCCCACTTTCATTCTGCTGCCATCCCTTTTGCAGCTTTCCATGCATGAAATAACCTCCAGAGAAAGCTTTTTGCATTCTCATCCTTTCCCATCAGGAAGCTCACTTCTGTCATGGACCTGAGAAGTGGTGCAGTAATACGATAGTAATAATACACTAGATCTTCAAGATGTCCATGATGGACATATATATATATACACACACATATATGAATGCAGGAGAGCTGTCAAGAGGATGTAACCAAAAGGACGCAGGACATTCTTCTTTCTCCTCCTGTCTCTTCATCCATTTCCCCCTGGTTTCTGCATTGCCTCTTCATTTTGTCAGTGAACTCTTTTAACCAGGGACTCTATTTCTGCCACTGGAGAGTACTTAAAATGAAAATAATAACAGACCAAAAACAAGACAAAGAAGTTATTGAGTAACTGGTGAGAAACTGGGATGTGGAGTGAAGGCAAGGCTTCTCTACAGCTGTGGTGTCTCTGGTGGCAAGGAAGGAGCAGGGAAATACAGCAGCTGGATCTTAAACCCCCTCTCTCACAGCTTTGGGCCCTCCCCAGAAAAGATCATCACTGCAACCTCTTCCAATTCTTGTCTGTCACAGTGGGCTGCTGGTGAACCCCACACAAAACTGTTACTTTTATTATCCAGTAAGATAAAATGCTGTATGTACAGCTTTCAGACTTGATTTTCTTTAACATCTTTAAGACCGGAAGAGCAAACTAAGTTTTCGTGCATTTTTCTTACAATTTTCAGTGCGTTTACACATACAGGATTCTCCTGGAGCACTGATCTAATAGAAGACAGCTTTCTGCAAACAAGGATATCCATTAGTGCCAACCCAATGATGACCTAGACGTCACACAAAAAATCTCTTGAAGGGCTGGGAATACAAATCTCACAATTTTTAGGCCCATAAGCTATGTTTATAGTTAATGCAAAATGGAAAAGGGACTAACTCCAGCTTGGAAGCCAAGGGGCAGGGCGCGACTCATATCCAACCAGCTAAACTCCATGGCCTCTCCTTCCCCTTTCAAAAATCCCCAGGACGGCCATGTCCAGGCTCATGCTGGGGTGGTTCCTTCACATCCTAACCTCTGAGCTGCACCCAGGCACTGTGTAGGGGACCGCTGGTTGACTTGACCAAACCTGTTTAGGGAAAATGCTACTAATAAGCTGCATGGACATACGGAGGAATAGTGCTCAAACTCATGGCCTGGCCCTGTTTAATTTATCAGTGCAAACATGCCTATATTGCATCTGTTCCCTAGCAAATCCTTTTTCTTGTCCTTACTTTTTCTTAACAAGCTCACACAGCATTTAGCTGTGCATCGAAAGTGAGAGGCTCACGTCCCGCTCTGTCCAGTCGAGCCTGCAGAAAGTGCTATATTGAGAAGCAGATCTGTGCAACATGAAATCCTGCAAGACACTATTTGCACACCAGCTTCCTCTTTGCTTCTCCAGACTGACTGAGAAGGCATTCTCATGCACATGAGGCTGAGCTCCCCAAAAGACCCAACAGCAGCATCCTTTGAACACAAACTCTGAGACACACCATTTGTCAACCCATGAGTTGTATGCATGTAGGCACAAACAGAAGCAGAGGCACACTTTGAAGATGTTGTTCATAATAGAAGTGGCTGAAGAGACGATGCCCGTTCTTCTGCCCCTTCTTCCCCACGTGCATTCCTAAGCCAAGGTGCTGGTCTGCCAGTCTGCCTTGGGCAAACAGAGCTGTCAGATGTGAGGCACACAGAACTGTCCTATGCTTTCGCTTTTGAGTGAATGTAAACATGGTAACAACAGTATTTTGTAATGGACAATCAGGTTGCAAATAATTTCGACACCCTGAACTATATATGGTCAGAACAAGCTTCAGGAATCTGGGCATGCATTGGGGTAGGAAAATGAATAGCTGGAAAGTGACCTCTGATGAAATGTATCAAAACCTTGGATCCAAAACTCTCTGAATCTTTGACCGTGAACTGTCGTGCTCAGGCTGGCTTCTGGTGCCTCTATTCTCCTGACTCTACAAACTGATGAATTCACTGATCTTCAAAGCAGAAGAAACTGCTATGACTGACAAGTGTGACCTCTTCCACTCTGCTGGCCACAGAGTTTCACCATATAAAACATGCCCAGGAGGTAATTCTGTGTTGCTATTTGTAGGTATCCATGCAGGGAAGATCTGGTGTGTCATTTCTTGCACAAAGTTTCATCTGGGATGGAAAAAATTTGGCACTTTGTGCCTGTGTAATTTTGAGGTTAAATACCTTTCCTGAGTACTAACAACAAGTACACATGCATTTAGCTTTGGATTCACAACGACTATGTGTAAACCTTTCTCCTGGGAAGGAAAGAGGTATACCTGTGATACCCGGTGCTTACCACATCCATAGCAGGAATCAACTGGAGCTCACCACATTCTTGCACAGACACGTTTCCTTCTGTGGAAAATACTGGTGGGAGAGGTGGGGTTAGTGGATTCCTAGGCACAAATGAGGGCACATGAGTTTGAGACCCTCTACAAGACTTCCTAATCAAGACAAACCTAAAGTAACTTGGGCTTATGCAATATGTTGCAGTGTAACTGAGGAGCCTCAAGCAGTGAGAGTTTTGGTGGGTTACTCTGTAGAAGTTAGGTACCGTAATGAAACAAAGCTTCCCCCTGCTTTCTGGTTTCTAGGAAAGGAAGATCAGGAGTCTGAGCACAAAGGGTTCCTCAGGGTGCCCCATGTCCCCGTGACTGGGGAACAGAAAGTAGGACCAGGTCATACACTGCATCTGCTCTGCAGTTTGGATGCAGCTCTTCCTATAATTTCCAGTTCATTCATTTATTGCTTGCCATGATTGATTTCTGTGGTTATTTGTTCAGTCATGTGACAGTAACTGAATATAAGCTGGCCATTTGTCTGTTCTGTATGCTATCCAATATGTAAGAACTGTCTTTAGCTTTATGAAAGCTTAACAGGCACAAGGCATCGTTTATTAAAGCAGGGAGGAAAATAATGTTAGATTGGATGTGGAATGTGTCTGGGGAAAAAAGACAGAGTTCTCCATTTATGAAAACTGAAGTCCTAGAATTGATATTATTCATTTCATCTGAATAATTAAGCAGTAATGACCATGGCATAGGCTATTTCAGGCAATTAATGATCAGCTCTAGGGGTTGATGGCCTGTGAGGAAGCTAAGGGACATTAACCTCTGCTGGCTGTAAGTCATTCAGATATTGCCATGTGCTGACTCTATTGCAGATTCCTCCCATTTTAAAAATATAGACGTTAAAAGTTACACTAAAAGCATCTGCAGTGTAATGACTGTAAGTGAGCCAGATATCTCTGCAAAAATAGCAAGCAGCAGGGTCAGTGCTGTGATGGCCCAAAGACCTCTTGAGGATGTCTTGGCTTCTGTTTGAGTCCTGGTTACCACAAGGCTGTGGTGCTGCCGACGGCCGATGGCAGCAGGGCGAGGAGGCACCTCTGCATGCTTCCAGATCTCCTGGAGTCAAGGGGGTCCTCTCTCTGGGGGCCACTTTATGCACACCTGCCAGCATGAAGTGTCCTGAGAAGAAACTAGAAGGGGAACGTTGCATGTTTTCCTTTACTTGCGCATGAGTTTCAGCCCTTTAGGAAAGAAAGAAAGAAAGAAATAGGAGGAGGATGGAAGATACTTGGGAGGTTTGTATATGTGTATGTATATATGTATACGTATATATACAGATATGAAAGAATGTATCCAACACCAAAAAAGGAAAGTTTTTGCATATTGTTTTGGTAAAGGGTACTTGTAAGGGATATTTATTTAGGCCTTTCTTTTAATGAAAACTGGTTAGCAGAAAACACCTGATCTGCCTTTCTCCCAGCCCGCCCAGACTCTTCCCTTTGCAGCCTGCTAAACTGTCCCTAGGCTGGTCGCACAGCGCAGAGATGGCCAGAACAAAGATGAAACAGAGCTTCAGGATGCGTTTGAATAGTTATGTCCCCACCAGCATTTCAAACTGTAACCCCAGATGTTAGACGGAGACTAACTATGCAGTTTTATAGCACAAACAAGTGTAAAAAGCCAGAGACCCCCAAATCTGCAATAATCAGTTTGAAGTGGGTAAAGGGATGGATCAGTTGACCATTAGCAGAGAAGAAGAAACCAGAATAATAATTGTTTTTATTTCAATGGCAGAAAATTTACTTTTTTCACTTTTTTATTCTTGTTTGTCCTGGGGTAAGGAGGGGAATCAGGTTTTTTTATAATGGAAGTTATATTAGATATGGTCTACCAAGTCACATTTGTTGGTGTAATTTTGCTGCAGACAAAAGCAGTCTAATTCCTGTGAGATGGCTCTATTGCTTATCTCACTGGGATACTTACAAAAACACTCTGGAGAGAGTCAAGAGTGCGAAAATTGTAGGAAAATGCACCTAAACAGTATCTACCACTTCTATGGAAGATGGAATTCTTATACGCTGCAGAGTTTATTCTTTTTTTATATATATTACTATATCCCCAGGCCCAAAGTATAATTGCTTTTTCATTGTAAAGAAGAGAAAAACTGATGCCATCAGATCTAATGTAGCATTGGAGCAGTGGTGACAAATTGTAAATACACCTTTTGCTGTGGCCCATGTTCTAAAACTGCATCCAGATTTCACACCAAATTGGCCTATTCAGCTGTAAATCCATGGTCTACTGACAGGTTCCTCTGTAGTGCTGCCCTTTTTTTTTGGGTGGGGTGTTGGGGTGGGTTTTTTTGTTGTTTGTTTTTTTTTTTTTTCTGTTGTAATAAAAAAAAAACAGGAAGAAAAAAAGGGGAAGAAAAAAAATCTGCTCCTAGAAGGCCAATCCTGCTTTAGGGCTCTCTCCACCCCCGAACAGACGTTACTAAATTGTTTGCAAGCAGAAAATGAGCAGCAGGTTATAAACTGGCAGCTTGGCCTGCTAGTGCCATGGAAGGATAAGACTGAGCTTTGTGCTGGAAACACCCTGTGCTGCATTTTCTATTTGCCAAGGGTCTGATCTTTTGATCTTGCTGGCCAGGGAAGCTGTCCAGGTTATAATTTCTTAAATGTGTCATGTCTAATACATGGGATTTAGGAAGATGAGGGACTAAGGGAACTGGCCGTGAAGTTTCAGAAGAAAACAGCTGGAAGGAGGAGGACATGGAAGCTTAGTGTGACCTTACCAACCTTGTGAAGTCAGCTGCCCTGTGTCCCTCTCTGGTTTAATTAAGGCTGGCAAAATAGGCTTGCCTCAGCCCAAACCTCCTTTCTCGGTCCTTACTGCTGTGATGACTGCAATGAAAACACTCAAGCTATTTTGTTCCCTCATTAAAAAAAAGCTTATTTTTAATGGGTAATAATTTTGCAGCTGGTTGAGTTTCCCTGGCAATTAGATTTATCCTCCTTAGAGTTTTTGTACTAGTCATATTTTCATAGTCTCTAGTTTGATAGCCTAAGTGTTCAGAGCAGCTTCTCCTGGCCAAGCTACTCACATTGGTCTCTTACCTTTGGGTCTACAAACTAATTCCTGAGAATAAATCACCTCAGCCTTCATCCTTTCTTTTCTTGTTCTTCTTTTTATGGTAAGGTTAAAACACCCAAAGCATTCCTATATTTCCCTCATTTATTATTACAAGGAATAAATTAATTTCCAATTAATTTAGAAAAAAGATGCAGTAGATGCCTTGTACACAAGAGGGCAGATCTGCTTCTCCTTTCATCACCAGCAGTCCCCTCTTCTGCTTTGTTCACCAATAACCTCTGCTTTCAGCCAGGCATCTGGGGCTGGATGTCGCAGGAAAAGCACGGCTGTAAGGCAGGGTTTTAGTCTGAAGAGACAACACCATCTAGGGATGGTCTAAAGGCCTTTTATGCTGCTAAAGCAATACCCATGGGAGTATAAATACACAGTTATAAATGCTCATTTATATTATTATCACTGCGGTTACTGAACCTAACATTTTGGTTTGCAAGCCTGAAATCAACAGACTCTCAAGCCTCAGGAGGCAGGGTTCACACCTGGCTTTTTCATCCTGTCCCCCACCCTCATTCCTCCCTTCCTCCCAGTACAATGGTGGAAGCTCAGACACCAGGTACCAGTTTCCACCCCTCTCTGCTGGCTGAGTATGAAGATTTCATTTCAAAACCTTTTGACAAGGAGGAAATATCCCTGACCTGAGGGCAGGCTGGGGGCTCTGCGGCTCCGTGGATCCGGAACCCCGGCACGGGTGACTTGCTGTCCCCTCAGCCCTGCTTCCCCAGGGCACGCTCGCTCGGTGCTGGCAAGCCTGGCTGTGGTTTAAACCCGAATTTAACCTCCCTGAGAGGAAAGGACAGCGTGTCTGCACCCGGAGCATTTGCTAGCCCCTTCCCAGGCTCGCTCTGGGTACCGAAATGGGGAGCAGCCACCCCAGGAGACCCGGGGTGTGGGTCTCATTCACAGAGAAGGTTTCCACCCACGGAGGAAGAGAGGTTTCCCCAAATTGCCAGAGTTCATTCATGGCCAGCGCTGTGCTTCCCAGGAGAGCTGGACGCAGCCTCTTACTTCCCCGGGGAAGGACTGCTCCCCTTTCCTTTGGCTCATAAAACACTGCCGGCTTTTCTGGTCGCAGTGCTGCCGGAGGAGCCAAGGCTGTAAAACACTGTAAAACACTCCCGAGGGATGTAAGCAACCCAGCAGAGGTGGGTGAAGTACGGTCCTTCTCGAATAAAGTCTTGATTTAACTTAAAGAAACAAAAAAACCCCAAGGCTTTATACAATGATACGATGTCACACGACTACAGTGTCTCCACTCAGCCGTCCAAAAACCAAAAGGAAGTTGTAAATTTTGAAGAGCACCAACAGGCCTATTTTTTAAAAGTGAAAAGGCACTCCATAGTAAACATCTTTCTTGTAGCACCTAGAGTCTTTTGGCAGGAGGAATGAACACGGTGTTTGCCTTCCAAATGCCCTTGGAGAAGGGCTGAGGCGAGCGAATGGGAGAGCAAACCCAGGCTTTTTAAGAGAAGAGCAAAGGTCAGAAAAGCTCATCTTTAAGAAAGGAAACCAGGGAAAAAAGAGAACTGGCCACAGTTTATCTGGATGCTTTTCCCTCGTACTTTATGGTGTCTCCTGACTCTGTCACATCCCTTATATTTTATGTACAGGAGCAGAATATTGCTGTCACCAGTGTCACTTGGTAACGGTCCAGCGAAAGGCCACCTGTTGGAGAACATCTCCGAGTTGAATGCCAGCTTTGAAAAAAACAGGGATATGGTTAAAGCCACTCATGTCAGACGTAATTAGAGATTTACTGGGACATTGCTGGAAGAGCCTCTGGAACTTTCCAAAATGCTGGGTCGCTGACGAGCAAATGTATTTGCTTTTCCATTTTAGCAATCGATGAATCTGCGCTTGTGGAAAAGCTGCTGGACTATTTCTCACGTCAATCACAATTAGAGCAGTGTTAATCATGTTCAGGAGTTGTTAATCATACATTAAATTAAATGAGTGACACGTGCTCTTGTACGGTGCAGTCACCAAATGGGAAGCTCATCTTAGACGCTCTCGCTTGCTCTCTACGGTATGCCTGTTTGGCCTACAAGTATATAACAATTTATGCTTTTAATTAGATTATTACAGTGCATAAATAAGTAGCATTCCTATCATCTATTAGTCATCTTTTTCCTTTTACAGAGACCTCTGCACAGTCAAGTCATTAATGGATCTACTTTATCAATATATTCCACGGTGCTGCTGAAAAACTGTTCTAAGGACTCGCACCCATTCAATGGGGAGGAAAAAAGGAGGATTGTGTGAATGTGCCCCCTGAACAAGCCAGCAATGGAAGACAGCAAATCAGTTGCGTTAAGCTGGGGTTTGCATTTCCTTGGCTAGGTCGGTACAGGGAAGATGCATCCACAGGTATAGAAGTGGCATAGCCAAAGGTTTTCTCAGCCCTGGCTGAAATGTGCCTCTTCTGCAATCGAGAGAGCTTTGGCAAAAGTATATGCTTGTTAATAGTGAAAGTGGGAGCATATGCGTGTGAGAGTGTATACACCTATGTGTGTGTGTGTGTATATATATATATATACATATATAAAAAAGTGAATGTAAGGAATGTAAAGACAATGAATACAAATTAGAAAAGATACTGTGCAGCAAAACAAGAGAAAATATGAGTACACTGGCTGGCTGCTGGAAGAGGACTTGGGGCTATTTACCTGTCCTTATCAGCTCTCCTCAGCCTTTGCTTTTGTGCCTGCTGGTGCTGTGCTGGCTGCCTCTAAGCCTCCTTGCTCAAAAGCAGTACAGCCCGTCTTCTACCAGGGTCACAGACTGTTAGAGGAATTTCAATTCTACCAGGAGCAAAATACTTGCCGTGATATCAGCCAATTGCTAGAGGGAGACGGCAAATTATTTAAGATGATAATTCAGTGGGAGTTTGTATTAGTTTTAGCAAAAAAGCAAGATGGCCCATTCTGATACTAATTTTGTAGAGGTCTTGGAGCACCATGCAAATCCCAGACGTGTGGGAACATGCTGATTCTGTATCAGCAGCAGACTAGCTCTGGCTGTTGAGCCTGATATTAGCGAATAGAAAATAATAAAAGGCCTTGAAAATGAAAGAAGGAGCAAAGGCAGAGAATTTAATTCATGCTGATCTGCATGTCCTTATGGAAAATCGATCTGTTTATAAAGAAAATCTGAATTCCTTCTTTGATGAGGTTACAAGTTTGTGTGATAAAGGAGCTTGACAGCACAATAAGTATTCTTAGATTCTCCTTAAAGAAATCCCCCATGACACGTGGGCTAGTGCTATCAATACAACACACTAAATGCCCTAAACTCTCTGTATGACAGATACCAAAAATTGTTTCCTAATGGGTACTCATAAGTGGTCATTTCTAGTCATGTTCCGCAGGGATCTGTATTAGAGTTGAACTCTGCTCATCACTTCAAATTGACAAGTGTACATAAAAGTATTTCTAGTAACAGGTATAGATGATGAAGAAAGGCACAGTGGTGAGGGAAAGGCCGGTGATCCAGAATGACCTCAACTGCTTGGGGAGGCTGGGCTTCAATGTCGACCTGCAGCCTAGGGCATCCATGAGCACTTCTGGCTGTACCTGCGGTGGGGATCACACCTCAAAGGACCACAGCTGGAAAGGAGCCGGGCCATCCCTGCGGGGTGGGGAGCCGTATCCTCAGAAATATCAGCTCCCTACAGCAGCTTGAGAGGTGACGGCGTACAAAGACCAGCGCAGTCGCCCAGGGCAGTGCCAGCAGCCGAGATCCTGGGTAAATAATCAGGGGAGCAGTGAGGCAAATTTAGCTCTGTTGTCTACATAGATACTAGCATGTACTTCTGGTGTCTCTGTTTTCAAAGGGACTTGAAAGGCTACGGAGACTGCAGCGAAGAGCCGCCAAAATGAATTGAAGGCTGGAAAAACATGTACTTGGAGACAGGAAGAATCTGTTAATTCTTCAAAAAACAGACTGAAGGGACATTCAGTTGCTGTGTGTGATTTCCTGTGTGAGGGAAAAAAAAATACGGAGTCTTAATATCTGGAAATTAAATCCAAGTGCGTTTAAACCAGAAACAGCGACAGACATTTTCAGCTGCGAGGCTGTTAGTTGCTGGAACAAGTTACAAAGGAAACTGCTGCATTTGCCATCATTAGGTGTCTTTGAGTAAGGGCAAATCTTTCTGGAGAAACTACTTTTTCTTTTCTTTTTTTTTTTCTTTCCCCAGAAAGATATGGCACTGTGGCCTTTGTTGTGAAGCGGATGAGAGAGGTGGTCAGATTTTAAAGTCTGTGAGTTATTAACAAGAAGTTACCTCTACACATCAGGATGGAATAGAGGACATGGTGCTATGAAGGCAGCGCAGGTCACAGCCATGTAGCCATTAAATGTCACTGCAGTGTCTACCGCTGAGCCTCAGGGACTGATAGTTAACTTTAAAACTGGACTGGATTTCTTCCCGCATGGTGGCTGTGTTATAGCAGCTAGAATAGGGTTGCTTATAGGACGGAATTAGACCTGGGTGCGGATGTGGGAGGCAGGTGTTGGCTGGAAGAGCATATGCCGGGAATGTGTTTAGATATCCCGGATAGCACTTTCCAGCGCGAAACAGATACACATCCCATCCAGCCTCGCGCTCTCACCTGTTTACTTTAGTGCTGCTGGAAGCTAAACACACTCCCGCTTTTGTTCAGTTGCCACGTAACAGCCCTGGCTGTTGTCACAACCCAACTCTTGCGCTTGACCAAGACCTCTTGGCTGTTTTGAACCGCTCTTGGCTGTTTTTCTCTCTGCTCCATCAGATGTTAAGTTTCAAGTGACTTAGTAGGCTCTTTCTGGAAAAGGTAGACTTGCTTAAATAGAATAATTTCTCTAAGTATTTCTACCTCTAAGTTGCAAATGTCATTCAACCTAAAGTGACTATTCTGTGTTTGCATAGTAGATTTCATGCACACTAGGGAGCATTTCAGACCTGCTGTGTTTAACTGCTAATAGGATTTGCAGCTATGTTTGTGAAGTCCAGCTACCCCTTTTACTTCACTGAGGTTCAAGTTTATATACCGCGAAGAACTAGAATGAAATATTAACACCATACAGCTAAACAGAGAAAGTTTGTATAGTATCCTGCACTACATTTTTCTCCATTTTCCATTGGAAAAAGGACAAAGGCACAATGAGGCTAAAAAAACCCCTATAGCAATGTAGGGGCTTTAGAAAACATTTTCTTTGCTTCCAAAATACCCTGACTCACATATAATTTATGTGGGGCATGCAGTTGATTTAGAGAAGACCTTAAAATGACCCATTAATCCAAATTCAATTGGAAACTGGAATAGCTGTAACTGATTTGTTGTCACAACAGCAGTACACGGAAGTCATAGGAACAGACTGAGAAGATAACACTGCTAAAATGTAGATTTTTTCCCACAGGATCTTCAGCCAGCTACAAACACTTTCATAGTTTTCAAAGAGATATAGCAAAGATAAAAATTATATTTGAGGTATTTTCCTTACCTACTTTATGTGAACAAAAGTATTACTTTTTTGTCATTTAAATGATCATTTTACCTTATATTTCCCCTTTTTTTGATTCCTCTTGGTCTGTTTATATTTCTAGACCATCCCTTCATTCCCATACATCAGCACATTGCCTACATGTTAGGATTTACAGCATAGGATTCTGTTTAAACCAGCAAAGGATTGAACCTTAATTGGATCAGTTCTAAAGCAGAAAACAGGGATAAAGCTCTTATTAACTTGAAGTTTGTAGGGATTTAATTTAATAAATAAGTAATTTAATAATTTAATAAATTATTGACCAAATTTAATAAATAAATATTTATTTGTATACCAGAGTTGGTTTTTTTAATCCCCTAAATATTTGGTCATACCAGCCATCGGTTCCAGAAGCATCTGCAGCCTGGGGACTGCTGGAGCTGGTCAGTCTGCAGCTGCCAGGCTTGGTACGAAACCAGAGGGAAGCCGGGAAACTCTCCCTCAAGGTGGCCACGACATATATGGAGCCATCTGTCTGTCTCTGTCCCTTCCTGGAGGGAAGGCACCATGTTTTGTGGGTACACACGCCGTAGTGGCAGGAAGCATGCTCTGCAGTGGCCAAGAGGAACACTTTTCTGGGCAGCCCCTCTCCAGCTGACCGAAGAGGGGGAAGTCCTGAAATGATTGCAAGCCAAAAATTATCCAGATGTGCCAACCAGGAAAAGCGAGTCTGCCTCATGGCGTGGGCAACTCTGTGCCCACACAACTGCCAGAGACCCTGTTGCTGATTCTCTTCCAGAAGAAGTTTGTCCTTAGCCCCAGGTCTCCATCTTCCATGCACCCCTTCAGTAGGGGAATACGCCTGTGGTGGCCTGAATGCCCTCTTACCCTTCATGGGCCTCCTGCTCTTCGGGTGGCTCCAATGGCTCACCCATGCTGAAGGGCTCACGTGTCTTCCTTGTCTGAACTTGTATGACCTTCCTACTGCAGGCAGGGGTTTCTCTGCTGCCTGAGAAAGCCCACCATGAAAAGTGTAAGGAAGCACACAAACCATCAGCATGATAAGTACCTGAAGTCTGTGGTCACCACCAGGATTTTTGTCTTTTGCAATGTGAGCAGATCCATTTCCCACCACACAATTTGCTTGACTACAAAAGGCTAGTCTTGTCTGGGCTGGTCACATGGATGCTTCCATATTTGTTTGCTGCGTTTTTCTCGTTATTCATGATTTGTTTAGAACCAACCCCGTTCAAAGTCAAAACAAAGACAGTATGTTCAGTCACTCAAATTATAGGCCATTCCCCAGAGCAATAACCCAAGACTACAAGAATTCATACAATGCCTTCAAAAAAGAAGGAAAAACAGCGGCCTCATTATTTGGCAAGCAAGAGCTATGATTTTGTTGAGACTTGCTTAAAAGAAACATTATCAGATTTTGTTTTGTCCTCTCACCAAGGAATTTGCGCATAAGCATAAATTATTCAAGCATTCAGGATTTAGGATATGCCAGAGTAAAAACGTTCATCACTGTACCCTCCATTTGCCCTATGTTCCTCAAAACAATCCTCCTGTGGTGGGCTGCCTAATGATCCACAAAATGTTGGCCTGCTGATTGCATGGAGTGACTTTCTATCCCATGGAAAGATGGTTCATGTCAGAGTTATGAACCACAGAAGCGCAGGCTAGGAAAACCGTTCAGAAAGCTCTCTCAGTTGAGACGATAGACATCTGGATGTTTACAGCTGTTGAAAGATTCAGCAACAAACTTCAAAAAAGAGGCCACAGGATTGTGGTTATACTAATAAAAATAAAGATGTTTTTCCTGGAGATGTACTTGCTGACTTGAAAGTGGCCTCTCTGCAGGCACAGGGGGATGATGCTCACTGTTCACCGTCCAGCAGGCACTCGGGTACGGCCTTCTGGTTGTTGAAATGAGCTATAGGATGAGGGGGAGGTAGGGGAGGTGTGCCTATGGAAATGTTATAAATGCCTAATCCCAAGCAAACGTCCTCAAACAGACTCTTTGTTTTTTTGCTTCTTATGAGTTGTAGTCAGAAGTACACAGAGTTGCAGATCAAAGGAGTATTTCCTGCTAAATTGTCATTCTTGCTGCTACTCCTACAGTGCAGCACATCTAAACTTGGCTAACTGTAGCCTCTTACATTTTTTTTTAATTTATTGCTTAGATGTACCATACCTTTCTTTCTTAAGATCAATGTGATAGTCATTTTTGCATACTGGGAGTATACTGTGGGGGAGGATTCCTGCTCTTCTACTCATCTCTACATATCTTTTTTCAGCCACTTTTGGAGGCAGACTACCAAGATGATTGGACTTTTGGTCATATGTCATTATACTTTCCTCCCCCCAAAAGAAAGCTGTTTTCTATGTAACAGCAAACATGGACGGACCCTGATAATGAGTAGTTTTGTAACACTTCTCCAAAGCAGCTGTAGTTTTGGCAATTTACGTAAGTAGTACAGAAGCCTTATTCCCTGGGTACTTTTCCTAAGTGGATTACCTGGAGTAGTGTTGTGGGTGGATCAAACTCTTTTTATTTCACAATGGCTAATGAGTAGATATGGTATGGCAGAAATTTTTATGACCTCCACCTCTGCAATCAGCTACCATTTCTTAAGTGAAATTGCTGACTAAAGTTCAGTCCTATGGACCATTTGAAAAGCTTAAGTGCATTGTTCACTGGTGACTTTACTTCTGGACTGTATGTTGACCTTTGTGTGTATTCCATCTAATTTGTTAGTGAAGATATAAAAATAAGCATCAGAAATAGCTAAGCAGAAAGCCTTAATCATACCTTTTATCCCTCATCGAAAGCCTTAAAGCATTGTCATATAATTAGCTGAGGAGGTGCATATGACTGACTGTTATGCAAACTTTGTGGAAGAAGCAAGAATAAGGAAAAGATAAATCAGTAGAACTGTAAGAAATAAAAAGGCTTAGTTACCATGCTTTGTAACCTGAAAGAAAACCCAGTAAAAGCAAGAGAAAACAAATCATATGATCCAGTAGTTCAGTAAAACCATCTTTATATAGAATGGGTTTTTTCCCAATGTACTAATTTAAATCACTTCTGTAGATGAAGAAAAAACCTACATATCCTCCCTTATGAATTTAAAGAGAAAAGGCCGTTCCCTCATTCTCTCCCATGACACAGCAAAGCACTGCACAATGATCAAAGTTTTACCATAAATCGCAGTCCGTGGGACCTTTTAATTTATTTATTTTTAATAGCTATCAAAACCAGAGGAGGACTTTACACTATGATCTGAAAGGGCAATGAGTAAGGGTCAAGCCCTTCTTTTTCTGGAATCAAACAGGCCGGGAACTAGTGTCTTCTGCACTGGTAGAAGAGAACTGAATTTCGGGGACCCTGGCCATAGTCTGATCAGGGAAGAGATTTGGGGTCTGTTGATGGCTGATGAGTGTTTGACCAACACTGCCCACGCTGCTGCCTGACCCATCTGCATCTGCTCCGGGAACTATTGACTCTTCCTTACTCAAAGAAACAACCATATCAAGTTAATTATCTCTCTCTTTCCTCTCTCTCTCTCTCTCTCTCAACACTTGAATGAGAGATAGGATTCTTGTCCGGACTTGACTTAACGTTTGCCAGTGAAGGCCGTTAATCCCAGAGACAGGGAAATCTCCCATCTCATTTTCTCTTCTGCCTGAAGACTCCCCTCCTGTTCCTCCTCACCTCTCTCCCGAACACTGTCAGAGAGATAACAGCCTCTCCTCTGGGGTGGCTGGGACTGGCTGGGACACGCAGCGGGGAGATACCCCCAGTCCATTTAGCAGGTCAGCCACAGCACAGGTATGAACTTGGCAGAGGTATGGTCTGTTCTACCCACCCTGCCTTTTCTCCTCCAGACATCAGTGCGCTTGTTTTGCCTGCAGCATCTGAATGACAAAACTAGCAAGGTTGTGGAGATAAAACAGAAAATTACCGAGCAGATGAGGGCTGAGAAAATCCAAGGATGAGATAGAGAAGGAGGCAAGAAAAGCTAGAGCTGAGCAGCCAGCAGGGAACTGGAAATAAAAGCCCATAGCTCTCCTCGGGTTTGCACAAATTTCTGCTTTTATATCCATGAAAGTGACTCACGACTCCCTCAAAACTGAAGTTCAGGATAATGAGGCAAAATGTGGCAGACAGCCTTCCTGTGCTGTTCCTGCTCTTGCTCAGCACTATTTCTCCCCTCCCACATGGCACTTTCTTTATAACACTAGAGCTGGTTCTGAGGAAAGTTTTGAAATGCCAACATGAAGGCAAAAATAGCCTTCCAAATGCTTCTCCTAAATAATTTGGTATAGAGGAGCCTGACAGGTAAGGTTTTCAGGCTGCTGGACTCTGCAAAACTGATTTTTATAGGAGGGCAGCTTGTTAGGTACATTGCTGCAGATGTCTTTCTGTCCAGTCTTATTCTGTGTGTGTGTGTGTGTGTATCACCCAACAACCACAGAAACCCCTTGATAATTTCCATATACATTGTTAGCAGGGTAGTGCTCTTAAATGTGGTGGGTTTTTTTCTACAAGAGTCAGGAAAATAAGCAGCTAGCTAGAGAAACAAAACCCTAGAAGCATGTAGGTTTGAGGTGGTCTCCTCATTAGCCATCAGAGAATCCACAACAAAGGCCCCAGACAAAGAGAGGTTTCAGTTTGAGCTTATGCATTATTTGATAATGCTGAATCTAACACAAAGCCATAAAAACCTACTTTTTCCATTTTGTATTTGTATAGAGCAGTAGGACCTTGTTCTTGGTTTTAATTGCTAAAAAGTCTCTGCTTCTAGTTGTATCTGGTATACATGTTGCATGTGTACTGGCACTTTTTCAGATTTATTATCTTATAGATAAGAAACGTCAACACATCCCTACCTTAATATGTCTGTATTTTAAATTCTCATCATAGTCTGGAAGGTACTAAGGGTTTTGTCAAACAAATGTTAGGATTTGCTATTTGTCAGCTAAAAATCTGTTACCTCAGCTTCACGAAAGAAATGCTGGTCTGGTTTGTATGAGTTTCTGCTCTCTGTCAGGGCTCCTCGGCCCTATGGCAATACAGATAAATAATAAGTGCATGTAGTGCCAAATGGCACAGGTGCAAAAATAGTTTGTACCAGCTGAGCAGAAAATGGATGCTTCGCCCTTGCTTTGCAAGGAAAATTTGATTTTCTGAAAAAAGAACAGAAACCTCCAGGTTATCATTTTTTATCAAAAAAAAACCCTAAAGAAAACACTACCAAGAGCAAACATATTTTAGAAATGCCTCTGCGGTGACTGTTGAGAGTTGTTTATTAGCTCTCTCACATCCCCATCCTTTCCACACACAGCAGGCTCGCTCGGCAAGTGGTGCCTATAGCAGGCCACGCGACTCGGCTGCTGAGGAGCCGCGTTCCCGGGGGAGCGGTGGGGCAGGGCAGGAATCAAGCTGAGGGAGGAGAACCACTGAACCCCAGCTTTCATAAGGTCCTAGGGTCCAGGTTTCAATGAATTTAAATTGTTTTCTCAATAAATTAAACATTCACTTCGAAAAGCAAATATTTAATTGGAAAAAAAAATGTTACATTGGTTTTCACCAAAAATAATTTTGAAGGAAAATTTTGGACTAACCTAATCAGTAAGTAGAGTATATCAATCCTATAGGGATGGTTTGTGATTCCCAGTATCTGGCCAAAGGAAGCAAGAGTCTACACAGCTACAAAATCTAAAACGGAGACATTTACTGCTGCAAGACTGCATGCTTCTCCCAGGTCTTAGTTGTGGTAGAGGATTATTGTATGTTTTCATCAGCAACTCTCATGTCTTTAAGAGAAGGCAGCCAGAACGTGTTGCACTTTGACCTTGACACCCATTTATCATTTTGTTCAGTGGTTAAGTAATATTTGATCTTTTACTTCGAGCTCCAGATCCTGAAGACACAGGACTGAGTAAGAATCTCAGATTTCATTTTTTTTAAAATGACACCTTCAAGCCTTGTGATAGATAAAGAAAGCCTGTAAAGGTAACACCTACTCCTTCCCTTCCCACGCATATCCAACCTTTCCTTACACCACAAGCTCAAGTATCAGGAGGCCATTAACACAAGCCAGAGGCACTGTTTTTAATCTCTAGTTTGTTGAAAACTGCCTCATTGTTTGTCTTTTTCTTAACACTTGGCATTGGCAATGATTAATGCTGCCAACATCTTCCTTGCCAGGAAAGATGTTTCTTTGCTCTCTGGAGTGCCAGCGAAGCCTGGAAACACCTCCCACTCTGGGGCTGCCTTTCCTCCTTCATCTATAGGGAGAGCAGCTAAGGAGAAGGACAGAAATCTCATGCCCCTTTCAGGAGAGGCATTTCCAAGTGGGAAGGAAGGAAAAGCAGCAGTTTACAATTTACTTGTGGGTCAAGAGCAATGGGAAAAGAGTCAAGGAGCTCCAAAGGGTTTTTTCCTTTCTTTTCCACTCCTGCTGAAATGTAACTCAGAAGGTGCCAATAACCTTTCTTCTCCCCTCCTCAGGCACAGCACTATACCTCCACAGATTGCCCCAAGAAATGCTGCTTGGCAGAAAGCTGTAATCAAAGTCATTCGTTTGACCTACAGCCTGCTGTAGGTTGATCCACAAAGGGAGGGCTACCAGGATGAGGCTAGCTGGGTTAACTCTGTACCCGGGCTGTGGGCTAAGACACCTCACTTACACTGACGCAGTGACCTGGGTCCAGCTTAGCTCTACGTGGGGCAGATCGCCACCTGCTTCTTCTCAATTTTTGCTCTCCCTGTGAGGTGGGGTGACCGGGAGAGACATTTTTGGCTGGTCATTTGCAGCTGGATGTTTGCCAGCTCCTTTTCACCTCCTGAACACCACAGAAGTGCCAGATCTGATTTGAGAATCTGGCCTATTATTTTTTGATTATTGTCCCAAGGATAGAAGAGTACCCTCTTCACTTGTCAGCAACTAATAGGTCACAAGTTGGCTGGTTTACCAAACATGAAAACAATTTGCCCACAGCAGGGACTTACACCCTAAAAGGAGAGAACACGCTTTTAGCTGGCAGCCTCCTCGCCACCCCGAACAAAGGAGAGATATAGGGTATCGGTAGCTGCTTTTAAGTTGTCCCAAGTGCTAACTTGTTTCTGATTTTTAGGCTGTCTGTCTTTTAGGTCTTGCTTGTCTATTGCTAACAACTGCTCAGTGAGCTAATACTGCTTAAGAGCTGCTATCAGTCACCCACGCTGCCCGGTCTGGAAAATAGATGTGGAGTTTTTGGTAGCTCAATCCTTATCCCACTGCATCAGTGGGATCCTGCCACCGATGACGAAGGGCAGAGGATTAAAGCCAAGTCATTCTGCTGCCCATTGTCAGGCTTCAGCAGTCTTAAACATGCTGAAAGGGCCTAGTTTTATTTCATTTCAAATGACTGTAGTGCCAGCTGCATCTTATGTTAATATTGAGACAAAAATTCCTGTTTATCTCGAATGATATCTTAGTATATTCTAATTGTATATTCTTCCTTCCCTCATACGCAGCAGCTACGGAACTCGGAAAGAGATGCCAGCGGTAGACGAAGAGGGTTTGGAAGTTATACGGAGGTGTGGAGGAGGGGAGAGAAGGCTTAGGATGGACTGAAGGGAATTGCACCCCCTTCCTTGCTCAGTGCTGACAGTCCCCAGCCTCACATCTCTGCAGCCCTTCCCTTGGATCCCCCGCCACTTTGCAACACTCTTCCACTAAAGAGACGCTTAAGGTGGGAGGGGAACTTGTAAGGCACTGAAATGTTGCCCTCAGCTGCGATTCACTCTGGGAACAGTCCTTGGCCCTCACATTTGGCCCTATAGCACATTTTGGCAGAGGAGCAGGGGTGAGGCTTGGCTGCCTGAAGTTCATGGAGTTATAAGAGGAACACTTTTTTATTCTTATTAAGGGAATGAGCCGAGTGTGGTTATTTAGGGAATTTGTGGGAAGATTCACCAGCCCTGATATAAGGACCTGCAAGTTAGGGAGATGATTCAGCTGCCCACACAGAGGTGGCTGGTGGGCTGGGTGGTGCTCCGGGGTACCCCAGGTGACCCAGCGTGGGTCACCTCCAGCTCCTGTGTCCTCTCTCCTGCCCCGTACAGGTGTCTCGGAGACCCCAGGGTATATCCAGCGGCACTAGACAGCTCCCTGTGGGCAACTGCCTGGAGCCCTCAAGGGCTGAGACTAATATAGTCTCTTTTTCTAGGAATGAATAGGCTGCTCCAGAGGACAATTAAGCATCTGAAGGAGGTCAGATGAATTGCCCTCTGGAGGTTCATGTTTCACTTCTTTGGTCATGCCCACAGACTTCAGACTTACGACTTTCTCGTATCTTGTCTAAAGTGAGACAAATCCCACTTACGCTGCAGCAAAACATGGTGCGGGCAAAGTAGCTGGCAGTCATCTTTTAGAACTTTCTTTTAGGATCAAGTCACAGATCAGAACTATTTACAAACCTCCATTTATCCTCTTTTTCCATTCACACGTTACCTTTCTATTTTTGTGCTTATCTCTCAAGTTCCCTTTTTGACGACTGCCAAAAGGGCAGCTACTGATATCACGCACTGTGCCACAGCTGCTTCCCGGCGCACCGCGTTTGGCCCCCAGGTGCGACTTCCAGGAGGTGAAGAGAGAGCAAGCGTTGGCGCGTGTGTGAGCGGGCGAGCATACGCTTTATAACAACGCCGAGATGCTGAAAAGCAGTAGCTGCAATGTTGATCATATCAAGGCAGCGTTACCAGGAGACACCTCGCAGCACGGCAGACGCGCGCCGTTGGAGTCTCTTCGCCCTCTGGAAGGTAGTGGGTGTAACGTTTTACATCCCTCTCTCGCTCAGACGTGAAGGACGAGCAGCCTAACAAGGTCACATTTGTTAGAGGCATGCATATTTCCATCTGCTCAGGCGGATGGCAAACAAAGTGCCTGGCACAAAGCAAGACACTCTAAAAAGGAATTGTTTAAGAGGGAGTGTCTAGGCAAAGCTAGGAAGATGAGTGGTGTTTAGATACCATACATTGACACAGGCACAGATACATTAAGTCAAAGCCTCGTGTATTTATCGAGCAAAACAGCAAAAGCGACTTTTGATTTTCAAAATCCTTCCAGCTGTATTGCTTTCCAGGGCACTATTAGCAAAGTGGCAGAGGAGATGCATGAGCCTTAGCAGTGATGTACCCGCGAAGCTGAAAGTTCACTCCTTCACTTCTAATGCAGAACCTGCGCTGCAAAATGGTTGGTGGCTACTGCTGAGCCTTTGTTAGACTTGACTTGAGTGAGCACTGTTTCATCTGGTGAGTCTTAGACGGGAGATCCACAAAGACATAATGCTAGTCTAGGTTGCAGCTTGAATTTCTTTCACAGTGCACGAAGGTAGGAAAGACCTCTCTGCCTTTGAGGTGAGAAGGCTGAGAAAACTCAGATCTGAATATTATTTATGCTAAATCCCTTTGAGATGAAAGCTATAGCTCCACTTGTTTCATATCCTGGACTCGAGGATCTTCAGAGCACAGAAGTTTCAAAACCTAGTATCTTACAAAATCTGGTATCTTGAATCTACCATGATAATAGAAATGAAGATGTCCATTAGGTTCAATGTTAGAAACATTTTCTTTGCTTATATATTATTTTGGCTAAACATATTAAACAACTGACTGTTTGCACATGCTTAGATAAAGCATGGGGATTGCAAAGGAATAGAAAAAAGTGGTGTGTCTAAAGAATAAAATTAGTCTTTAATATTTTTCTTTTCAGACTTCCAGGAACATTTAGTAATTAATACGGAAAGGACATGAGAGTAGAGAATAAGGAAGGCACAGATGAAATTTTCCTTTGAGGCATCACTAGGATGTGTTTCAGGTTATAGGTGTGGGTGACTCCCTTCTGAAGGGAACCGAGGGTCCAATATGCCGGACAGACCCTCCTCTTAGGGAAGTCTGCTGCCTCCCTGGGGCCCGCGTGAAGGCTATCACTAGGGTACTCCCTAGCCTGGTACGGCCCTCGAGCTATTGCCCTTTACTGCTCTTCCGTGTGGGGGGTGATGAAGCCACAACATGTAGTCCTAGGGCAATCAAAAGAGACTTCAGGGCTTCGGGACGGCTAGTAAGGGACACTGGAGCACAGGTTATTTTCTCCTCTCTCCTTCCAGTTGTGGGCAGTGACACTAGAAGGAACAGAGGTACGCAATCTATTGACACATGGCTCCGTGGCTGGTGTCATCGCCAAATTTTGGGTTTTTTTGATAACAGGATGGCCTACACAGCACCAGGTTTACTGGTGTCTGATGGGACGGCGTCCCATCTGCTGGCGTCTTGCAGGGCTCATCAACAGAGCTTTAACCTAGACTTGAAGGGGGAGGGGGATAATGTCAGGCTTGCCCGAGAGAAGCTGAGGGACGACGTGCCAAGGTTAGAGGGAGCGGGTGCCAGCGAGGGCACTCGGCCTGTGTCTGAGCTAGGGGATACTGAGGCAATAGGAGCCAAGAGGGAAACACCAGTGAAACACCTCAAAGCACACAAGGGGTGTTCCTCTATGAAGGAGACACGGACAACAGCCCAGCTGAAGTGCCTCTACACCAACGCATGCAGCATGGGCAACAAACAGGAAGAACTGGAAGCCATTGTGCAGCAGGAAAAGTATGGCATAGTTGCCATCATGGAAACATGGTGGGGTGACTCACACAACTGGAGTGCTGCAATGGGTGGCTATAAACTCTTCAGGAGGGATAGGCAAGGCAGGAGAGGCGGTGGGGTAGCCCTGTATGTTAGGGAGTGTCTGGATAGTTTAGAGCTCGATGATGGTGACGATAGGGTTGAGTGTTTATGGGTAAGAATGAGGGGGAAGGCCAACAAGGCAGCTATCATGGTGGGAGTCTGTTATAGAACACCCAACCAGGATGAAGAGGCAGACAAAATATTCTATAAGCAGCTGGGAGAAGTCTCACAATCGCTAGCCCTTGTTCTCATGGGGGACTTCAACTTACCAGATGTCTGCTGGAAATAAAATACAGCAGAGAGGAAACAGTCTGGGAGGTTCCTGGAGTGTGTGGAAGGTAACTTCCTGACACAGCTGGTGAGTGAGCCAACTAGGGAAGGTGCCCCGCTGGACCTGTTGTTTGTGAACAGAGAAGGACTTGTGGGTGATGTGACGGTTGGAGGCCATCTTGGGCATAGTGATCATAAAATGATAGAGTTTTCAGTTCTTGGAGAACTAAGGAGGAAGGGTCAGCAGACCTGCTACCTTGGACTTCTGGAGGGCAGACTTTGGCCTGTTTAGGAGACTGGTTGACAGAGTCCCTTGGGAGGCAGTCCTGAAGGGCAAAGGAGTCCAGGAAGGCTGGACATTCTTCAAGAGGGAAATCTTCAAGGCGCAGGAGCAGGCCATCCCCATGTGCCGAAAGATGAGCCGGTGGGGAAGAAGACTGGCCTGGCTGAATAGAGAGCTTTGGCTGGAACTCAGGAAAAAGAGGAGAGTCTATGACCTCTGGAAGAAGGGGCGGGCAACTCAGGAGGACTACAAAGGTGTAGCAAGGCTGTGCAGGAAGAAAATTAGAAGGGCCAAAGCTGAGCTAGAGCTGAATCTGGCTACTGCCATAAAAGACAATAAAAAATACTTCTTCAAATACATTAGCAGCAAAAGGAGAGCTAAGGAGAATCTCCAGCCTCTATTAGATGGGGGGGGGGAACATAGTGATGGATGAGGAAAGATGAGGAAAAGGCTGAGGTACTTAACACCTTCTTTGCCTCAGTCTTTAATAGCAGGGCCAATTGTTCTCTGGGTACCCAGCCCCCGGAGTTGGAAGATAGGGACGGGGACCAGAATGGAGCCCCCATAATCCAGGGGGAAATGGTGAGTGACCTGCTGCACCACTTAGACACTCACAAGTCTATGAGGCCTGATGAGATCCACCCGAGAGTGCTGAAGGAGCTGGCAGAAGTGCTCACCAAGCCCCTTTCCATCATTTACCAGCAGTCCTGGCTAACTGGGGAGGTCCCTGCTGCCTGGAGATTAGCAAATGTGACACTCATCTACAAGAAGGGCTGGAAGGAGGACCCGGGGAACTACAGGCCTGTCAGCCTGAACTCGGTACCAGGGAAGCTGATGGAGCAGATCATCTTGAGTGCCATCACGCAGCACATAGAGGATAACCAAGTGATCAGGCCCAGCCAGCATGGGTTTATGAAAGGCAGGTCCGGCTTAACCAACCTGATCTCCTTCTATGACAAGGTGACCCGCCTAGTGGATGAGGGAAAGGCTGTGGATGTTGTCTACCTAAACTTTAGTAAAGCCTTTGACACGGTTTCCCACAGCATTCTCCTGGAGAAACTGGCTGCTCATGGCTTGGACATGCGTATGCTTCGCTGGGTAAAAAACTGGCTGGATGGCCGGGCCCAAAGAGTGGTGGTGAATGGAGTTTACTCCAGTCGCGGCTGGTCACAAGTGGTGTTCCCCAGGGCTCTGTGTTGGGGCCAGTTCTGTTTAATATCTTTATCAACGACCTGGACGAAGGGATGGAGTGCACCCTCAGGAAGTTTGCAGATGACACCAAGTTGGGTGAGAGTGTTGATCTGCTTAAGAGGAGGAAGGCTGTACAGGGGGATCTGGACAGGCTGGGTCGATGGGCCAAGGTCAATTGTATGAGACTCAACAAAGCCAAGTGCCGGGTCCTGCACTTGGGTCACAACAACCCCATGCAACGCTACAGGCTTGGGGAAGAGCGGCTGGAAAGCTGCCTGGTGGAAAAGGACCTGGGGATGTTGGTCGATAGCCATCTGAATATGAGCCGGCAGTGTGCCCAGATGGCCAAGAAGGCCAATGGCATCCTGGCTTGTATCAGGAATAGTGTGGCCAGCAGGACTAGGGAAGTGATTGTGCCCCTGTACTCGGCACTGGTGAGGCCGCACCTCGAATACTGTGTTCAGTTTTGGGCCCCTCACTACAAGAGAGACATGGAGGTGCTGGAGCGTGTCCAGAGAAGGGCAACGAAGCTGGTGAAGGGTCTGGAGCACAAGTCTGATGAGGAGCGGCTGAGGGAGCTGGGGTTGTTTAGCCTGGAGAAGCGGATGCTGAGGGGGACCTTATCGCTCTCTACAGCTACCTGAAAGGAGGTTGTAGTGAGGTGGGTATCAGTGTCTTCTCCAAGGTAACAAGCAATTGGACAAGAGGAAATGGCCTCAAGTTGCGCCAGGGGAGGTTTAGACTGGATATTAGGAAATTTTACTTCACTGAAGCATTGGGTTATCAAGCATTGGAACAGGCTGCCCAGGGAAGTGGTTGGGTAGCCATCCCTGGAGGTATTTAAAAGACATGTAGATGTGGTGCTTAGGGACATGGTTTAGTGGTGGACTTGGTAGTGTTAGGTTTATGGTTGGACTTGATGATCTTAAAGGTCTTTTCCAACCTATATGATTTTGTGATTCTGTGATTCTGTGATTCTGTTTTGTCATGTTATGCAGTTAAAGATAGATCTTATTGCATCCTCTTCTGGTTTTACTCAGGTTTAAGACAATGGCGTTATCCTCTGTTGGCTCCTGAGAAATGCAGCTCTTATTTGAATACACACCATCATTTTGAATCAGCAGCTATTTCCTTTCCATAGAATGCTTTCTGCAAATTTTGCAGATTTGGAATTTTCCAAGAATGCCTATATCAAAAGTACACACTAAACTCAACTAATGCATGCTGAGACTGCTGTCTGAATGGCAGACAACAGGAAATGTTTGTGCTTCTGAGGCCAAGATCCCTCCCTGCCTGCCTTTGATGTTGATGTCTCAGTGAAGAGGAACAGCATGGCCCGAAAAGAGATGCTTGACTTTTAGACATTAGAGTAATGGTCAGTGGTACCAGAAGGGAACCCACTGACACAGCAGCAGAAAGCCAGAAAAAGCCAGGCCCTTTGCTAGGAACTAACTAGGGATACGTCTCCATGGCTGGACACAATCAGATGGATCATGTGGTGATGGCTCACCTGCAAAAATGACTCAGGCACCCTCTAACTCCTGGGATGGATGGGCAGAGGCATTGGCGCATTAGCAGAGGTCTGAATGAGACCCAGGCTGGTAAGCAAGTCCACAAAGTGCTAGCACTGCCACCCACATGTCCTAGCTCAGTCTCTGCTGCCATGGGCACCTCTGCACTTGGAGACTGGAGACAGTGGGTGAGGATCAGAGTAACAGGCAGCTGGGCTGGAAGGTGCTCATGTGGGCGCATGCATATGACCAGCCTGTTCCCACTGGGTTCCCGCAGCCGAGGGACTGCTAGGAGCCATCACAGGTGCTGCAGGAGGGGTGAGGAGCAGCAGCTGTGGGGAAAGCCCCATGCCAGCCAGAATATGCATTTGGCTTCAGAGCCAAGATCAGCCAGCACCGACTCAAATAATGCGCTGTATCATCCTACCAAGGGTTTTCCTGGAAATCCTTTTCAGACTCCCAGACGACTCCCAGACAGCTCTAGTTGCGGTCACTGGTGTAGACTGACAGCAGGCAGATTGCTAAAAATTGAACATGGCATAGAATTTCAGCCATGCCAGAAGCAAGATGACATTCTCTAAAATTAAGAGCAAATATTGTTTGACACATGTAGCCAGAGAAATTAAGAGCTACCTAACTTGCTTTCTGCAGATGCTGGGGTACGGATATACAGTAAGAGCAAACTCTTAATGCCTGGGAATGGCTCCTAAAGACAATGTTTATCTTTTACTTAGCTTAATTAATAGCTAATGACAGCCACATGATGGTGGATAACCACAGCTCGTCTTAATCAATGTCAAAGCCTTACACAGTTCCTGCTGGTTTGTTTGGCTCACTTGAAGAGGACTATCAGCAGCAATTCATCACCTCTGAAGAGGGGCTGATAGGCAGCAGAGAGTGTTCTCAGAAACTCAGCTCCTGGGGAGGGACGGCAAAGTTTGGCTCTGCACAAGCAGCCCCGAGGTCAGCAGCAGTAGTCAGGAAGGCATTTCAGGGGCCAAAGTCCCCTGCTGTCATGCTGAGGGAGCCGCTGTAAGATACGGGGGAACAGCACGGCAGAGCCTGTCTCCAGGATGAACTCAGTGAAAAGGGACCACTTTGCTCTCCTGCTCTTTCACGCAGGATTGCAGGCACTTCGCGAGGAGGTTCACCATTCTGGACTCGCCTTTTATTTGTTTCACATTTAGCAACCAGAGGTCTTGACTTCTTGACCCTTTGGAGGGCTTCAAAAGACTCGACCACAAGAATAAGTAATAGCCAGCTGTTCAGAGACCATGATGGTAACCAGAGGAAGAAGCTGGGCCCCAGGTGGTTGCTTCCCTGGACTGAACCGGTCAGGACGTGAAAGGGGATAGCGATCCCCTGATGCCAGAGGTCCTGAATGGCAGGACCTGGTCTGCACAAAGCCATTTCACAGTTTAATGGTAGCCCTCTACATTTGCCAATGTATGAAAGCATGAGATATTGAAGGTGTAAATAAGGAGCGTTAACATCCTTTAATTGGCTAGCAGGGAAATTTTTAAGCAAGGATTCATGTTCATTAATAAGTCTCATAATTATTCTTCAGCTTAAAAAAAATATATTTCAGGAGCTTTTCCATGGTACATGAGACTACGCTGAAATAATCTGTGCTAAATGGAATCCTCTTAAAAGCAATAGCCACATTTATTTTTAAACAATAAATATTTTAATTACTGCAGCACTCAGGAGCTGGCCAGGTCAATGGCCCAGTTGTGCTGAGTGCTGTGCAAAAACAAAGCAAAATGGAGCACTCAAAATCTCACTGCACCGTTAAATGCCAGCCTGCTCCACGTTTTAAGCTGGGGAGAACCATCCCTCTGTAGTAATCCTGTGGTTTGCATTCGTTTAAAAAATGTCTCCTGTTATGTGCCTTGGCTAAAATTATGAGGGAAAGACTTCAGAGGAAAGACTCCTGTACTCTTTTCTGGGGCGTGTGGTTTCCTCCTTCCATACACACCTCCTGATTCTCTTCTGAAGAACAAATCAGAGCTTCATCTGAAAGCTTGTCCACTGACTGACTTATCTGTTAACTGAACAAGCACTCTCCCAAACTGTGCTCAAAATAGTATTGCTCCCCATGCACAGATTATTCCCAATACTTTGTTCCCCTTAATCATGAGACTGAACTCTTCTTGTTACTTGAGTCTCTTGGGCAGATTGCATGCCCTCTTATCAAGAGAAAAAAGGTGAAATAAGGATCACGTTACAACCCAGATGAACCAGGAGGCTTCTCTTGAGCTCTCCTGTTTATTTTAGTTATTTGGCCACCTTCCCACACTAGATAACACTGATCTGAAGGTGTAAGTTGTGGCTCTGTGTGGTGTTAGACATACACTAGACAAGAAACTCTTGTGGGGGAAAAGCCCACAGATATGAGTCATGCTCAAAATTCTCTGGCCACCTCCGTTAACCTGTCGTACTGTTTTTCCTCCTGATCTCTTGGGAGTGGATGGTTGCAAACACAGAGACTTAGCCTGAAACCTTCTGATCATGGCAGCTTCCCGTGGTGCGGGCAGCTTTCTGTGATACCACAGATTTCCTTTCTGTGGCCACTTCAGCTAGGAGATCCTCTGCCAACCTCCCCACCTTCACCAGTAGTTTCCAATGCCATGCTCCCACTTTACTTGCACTGCTACGTTTGCTTGTGGGGAGTACGTGCTGAACCAAGCAGGGGAACTGGTTGGGTTATATATTTTTTTTAAGAGTATTTTTAGGTGGCTCAGTTCTCTCAGTACAGACTCAGGCACAGCTGTATCAGCCCAGCTGGGCCAGCTGTGCTCTGTGTTGCAGTAGCAGGGGTGAGCATCTGGGGGCTTGGGCAGGAGGAAAGAGGGAGTGGGTTTTGCTGACAGTGGCATGGTGAGGGGGAGAGTTACCCATGAAAACACGCACCATACCAAAGAGATGGGCTAGATTTGCCACCTGTGAACGTTGCTTTGTGAAGGGAAATGAACCTGTGAATGAGCAGAGAAACGGATTTAGGAGACTGGAAAAAGGCAGACGAATTACCTCAGGAAAACCTCCTCAAAGCTTTCCTTTTTGGGAAGTCGAGATATACGCAACAGGGGTATCTAGACTTGCACAAATAAGCTATACAAGCCTTTGCGGTAGCGAGCCCTAGCAGTATGTCTTCATGCAAGGGGAAGGTGTGATGCTTGCATGAGCCTGCATACCTGTGCTTGTTTAATCCAGCTAGCTTCTTACACAGAGGCAGGGAAGACTGTGGTTGAGAGTACACTTCTTCTAGAGCACATCCCTGGAGAAATTAAGCATTGGCAGTCCATCTAACCTTCAGGCTACCTTGTACCTACACTGCTTGTCTCCACGTGAGACAGATTGAGCTGACAAATGCCACAGTCACACCTTCACTGCATTTTTTTTAATGATAATTTAACCCATCCCTTCTTCTTTATTTGATAGTCATGGGAAGTGATTGATCCCTCAGGCACGTGGTCACTGGGAGCGCTCAAGGCTGCGTTTCTGGATGCAGAAGGCAGGGCAACTGAGGCAGCTAGAGAGTACGACGGATTACTGTAGACAGACTAGGTTACAGCTGCTACCTTAAGAGGCAGTACCTGTTGGCCCTAAATAAGACAGATGTAGCCTGGCAGGTTAGACCAGGGTCGCAGGTAGCCTTCTGCAAGCTCTTTCATTTGTCTGTGGGGTTGACGTTGCTCTATCATAACTTACAAATGCCATATGTGACCTGCTATACATCTCAGGTCTCCTCACACTCTTGCTCCCTGTCATGTGCCTGTAGCTATAACTTCAGTTTTAAAGTGCTGAAGAGCTGTAACAGGCATTTCTGTGACACATACATATGTCCGAAAGCCTGGGCCCCAAAGTTGTTTATTTATAGGCTACTAGACATGCCCGGCTCCTATTTCTGAAACAGACACTTCCCCATCACATTTGTGACCATCATGACCCACGCTCAGCTCACGCAGCTTAGGTTTCCTGCTCTCTTGTGCCACCCCGTAATGGAAGACCTAAGGTGATGGAACCAAAATGAGCTTCTCCAGCAGGGAAGAACCATGAGCAGAGGGTTAGCTCTCGTATGGGCAGAGATTTGTAAGGGCAGGGACTCAGCTCTGTCAGCAGTAGGTGGCTGACCCTAACACCCCGACTTAAGCCCTGGGAATCTTTGCAGCCTGGATCTTTGCAGGCAGGAGCAGAGCTATACAGTGCACAGCAAATGAGTAGATCAAGGAGAGGTATGTCGGGCAGTCCCCGAGCAGAGGCTTTGGGGTTTTTTTGGATCACTGTTTTGGACTGATGATATGGACACCACATCTCCGGATCAAAAGGGACTGAAAACCAATCCAAAACCAGCTCCAAACCTCCCTCAGGTACTCCAGTATTCTCAATGAACTTCCGTGAAATGAAGAAAAAAGCAAAAATAAAATACAGAGAGCTGAAACAGAGAGCCCACATAATTCTCCAAATACAGGCCGCCTCACAGCTGAAATTCCCCAAGCCAACCCCTGTTTCACTAGCAAACAAACAATGGGGAACATTGTCCTTTTTGCAAGCGTGTGGGTGAAAATTCTGCTGCCTCTTCTCTTTCTGCCTAGCAGATGGGACACTGTGATCACCCGTGTGAACACTGGGGTCACTTCACCCAGACCTGGCAGGGAAGACCCCGGCCGTAACGCTTGTTCCCTGCCTGCACGCTGCCGTGCCTTAACAGGGTTACAGAGGAGAGGGGTGCAGGCGGCTGCCTCTGCAAGAGCCAGGCTTGCCACCTTGCTGTGTGCTTATGAAATGGTCTTAAAGCTCCAGGGAGCTAGTCATTGCAGGGCTAACGGCTGGTGAAAAATGCAGACTTTTTTCCCAGAATATGAAAACTTGCACAGTATTAATTGACTGTTCAGATAATGTAAAAACACATTTTAAAATCACCTAAGCATATAGGTGGAAGTGGTTTAACTTCTTTCAAAATAAAATGTACTGAAGGGTGCCAAGATTCCCCAGTAAAAGGCTAAAACCCCCAGCAGAGGCCTGAGAGGTGTTAAATCACCTTTAACCACGATGCGTGCCCACGGGTGACGGGGAGACACGGCGGTGCTGCTGTGACCGAGGAGGCAGGATCACGCCCTCCCGAGCTGGGCTGAAGAGCTCCTGCCGGGAGCATCACCTCGCTGCGGACAGCCGCCTCCCTCTGCTCTGAAGGGAAAAGGGCTGTGGCCAAATGTGAACATCTCAGTGGTTCCCCCCAATTGCATCATTCGGCCACCCCAAACTTGTACCTGAGAGTCCTCTTCAGGCTGAGTATCAATAACTCAAGGAGAGCAAACGTCCGAGTTGTGCTGGGAAGCGGCTTCCAAATTACGAAACCAATTCCCTGGAACCGATCCTTAAACTCTGAGCATGTGCTTAAGACCCCTGGGTCAGGAAAAGATTTAAATGTGTGTGAATGTCCCTACTGTCTGAGACATGCCATGAGCATGTACAGTTCTTGGAGCTGAGCACAGGTTTATTTGTCTTCCTGGGGCTGTGGGGTCACGGGCTCGAAAGCCAGGGTTGGGAGCTGATCCCAGAGGGGGTGTGGGGCGGGCACGGATCCAGGGACCAAGAATATAGTGAGCCCCTTCTCCTGCAAACCATAGATGTTTCCTCCCACCTCCCTCACCCCTCCAGGCCAACCCCTGGCACCTCTTTCCCACTGTGACAGGCGAAAGATGCAGGTTTAATCTCAGAGAGAGGGTGGAGGAGAAGGAAGACCCATGAAAGCAATGGCCTCCATGGGGAAATGTCTGTCCCCGGTACAGTCTGTCCATCTGATAGCTACATTGCTATTTACCAAACCCCCATTGCGTATGGCTGCATAACACGAAACCCAGGTCCAGCTCGAGGAAGACAAGCTGAAGAAGAGGAAGGCACCTGCGGAGGTCCCTGGGCTGGACGGCACTCAGAGCAGCCTCACCGGGGCTCCCACAGGCAATGCACCAGATTTCCATCTAGACCCGGCTTCGAGAGCTGCCCTCCCCAAAGGCAGGGCCTTGTCCTGCCCCAGAGGACATTTAGACTGGATATTAGGAAATTTTACTTCACTGAAAGGGTTGTCAAGCATGGGAACAGGCTGCCCAGGGAAGTGGTTGAGTCGCCATCCCTGGAGGTATTTAAAAGATGTTTGGATGAGGTGCTTAGGGACATGGTGTAGTGGTGGTCTTGGTAGTGTTAGGTTTACGGTTGGACTCGATGACCTTAAAGGTCTTTTCCAGCCTATACGATTCTGTGATTCTGTGATTCAGAG
Organism: Mycteria americana; assembly: GCF_035582795.1. Lineage (NCBI taxonomy): Eukaryota > Metazoa > Chordata > Aves > Ciconiiformes > Ciconiidae > Mycteria > Mycteria americana. Next base: position 152,818,220 of record NC_134365.1, on the reverse strand, counting down.
ATCGGGCTCGGCCACCCTTGCAGAAGGAGAAACCGCGTGGGAGCCGCAGGGCACCTGGCTGGGGCTGGGTGAGCCTCACCTGGGGAAGCAGGCCACCGCCCTCCGCAGGGACAGCGGTGACGCAGACAGAGAAGGAGGGCGTCCTCGCAGGGAGCCGTGCCTGCCGGCCTGGCAGGCTTGTGGCAGCGTTCTCCTGTTAAGTCCCGATTAACTCAGCCTTAAAGGCTCAGCCCAGGCAAGCGTGTAATGTAGAAGGACTCCTCAAGGCAGCTCAGGTAAACTATATGCTTTATAACCTCTGCTTTTCATGTCTTATTTTAAGAGTCTGTTAACTTAGCATATAAATCACATCCTTTAATATAGGAAAGTGAGATAGGTTTGAATTAGAAAATGCCTGGAAATTCAGGTTATGATTACTATTCTTCCTCTGTACTTCAAATTAAGTGGGCTATTAATGGCAACGCGGAAATTCCCGAGTAATGCAGTTCAAGCTGGATGCTTTAAACGATTGAAACATAAAGGACCAAATTGTCCTTTATACAAAGGCCCTAAAGTGATAGAAAATAATATTTAAATCTTCTTTCAGACCTAAACATTTTCATTAAGAGTAATTTTTATAGTACGTGTCTAATCCAATCTTGCAAAAGATGGTTTAGTGCATTTAGTACAAAGCATTTACATGATAACAGATAAAGTGAATACATCATTTTGCCAGCTATTAAAATATAGTTAATAATTCCAGTTGGAGCACTCAGCTGTAAGAGCTGCTTTCCATTTCAGTGAACTTTCTGCTACGGAGAGGAAAGAAATGAGTCCTCCACATGGCTGAGCACCAGGTTTCTTTGAGCATGAAAGCAGGCTTGTAAAGGGTCAGTGTTCATGGTTGCTTGTCTCCACCAGGAGTGTTTTCTGACATGCACATAACTTGCCATCCGCTAGCAGGCTTTAAGCAGCTCTGCTTTAAAACCTTCTCCTGTAAGCCTGTGTCAGCCCAGCCCAGCGTGTGCATGGATTATCTTCGTTTTAGGAGGTGGGGTAGTAGTTTCTTTGGTGCTGTGCTGCTGCAGCTGCTACAGCTGTGTGAAAAGCACTGAGTGGCAAAAGGGAAAAATTGAAAAAAGGTATCTGCGGATCACGGGAGGGCTCTCCTGCCCTTCTCCCTCTCTGAATTCAGCTCTGAAGACAACCTCTGCTAACTCAGAAGAACACCAGGGGCTGATTTTCAACTGGAGGTTGACTTGGAGCAGCTCTTTTTCTGAACCAGTCTTTACAGCTAATAGCTGGGGTTTTGTCTTGTTTTGTTTTAGCAGTGCTCACTGTTTAAACAAGTGAAGATGTTTAAACAAGTGTGGATGTCCTCATACTTTTGGGTAAGCTGAATGGTGCTCCGGACACCATGGGCTGTACATGGCACCTGAGGTGACTATCTCAGATGTAGGTATTTAAGCTGTAGTGTCCGTATGTCCTCAGCTGGTACCCTCCCTTCTGTATATGTGTACATTTGACTTTACGTTGCAGGAAATAAAATGACTGCATTGCACAACCAAACTTACACCGTGAGAAACACACTTTTGTGCCTGGCAGCTCAGCAATAACCTCAAGCTGAAGCCAGAGACTCCCTCTGAATTTCAAATACTTAGGAGCAACATTGCTTTTACACTCACTCAGTGGGGTGGGGTGGGTCAAGGGCTCCCCTCAGCCCATCACGTTGCTGACCAGGGCTCTGCTTTCCACATGTGGCAGCCCTGCTGCAGGACCCAGCTTATAAAGTCACCCCCTCTGCCTGTTCCCACAGCTCTGCTCCTGCTGTCATGCCAGACCTAGCAACCAATCTGGATGAAAAAAAAACCAAAACCAAAAAGGACAACATTTTGAAAAAACCCACCTTATTTCAGCCTAGTGGGGGAGGTAGTTTGTGGGTAAGAATCAGCAGCCAAGACAAGGGCAAGGCAATAGTTGTCTAAGCCATCTGATAATAGTAAGCTAAAAGGTGCCTGGCAGATGACACATTAAAACGGGCCAGACTGTAATCTGGAGTGAAGGGAGAGGGAGGAGAGAAAGGGCAAAAGAAAGGGCAGGAAGGAGAGGACTTGTATGCGTCTGGAGTTTCGCCCTGGGTGGAGCATGATGGCCGAGACCCTCTTTCTTGGGCAGCCACCTGCATCCCTGCTCCCTGGAGGCTCTGCAGTAAAACATGACCTACCTGGGGCACACGGGGAGCAAGCCCCAGGTGCCCTGCACTCCAGTCACACCTGCACGACAGGTAGTACTTCTGCCATGTCACTATTCATCTATGCAAAAATAACTGAGTGGATGTTCTGGGGGACAGCTAATGTTACAGTATTTTTCTGAAAGGCAATCTACCCACATAGTTGAACACCAGGCTCCCATAAATAATTAGTATCGCAAATCTTCGCCTTGCCTTTATCTTTGTTACAGTGACTGGAATGCACCCCGCTACCATCTGTGATTATAATTCATGCGTCACTAAAACCACAAGGTATGCTTTTCACACGCCTGATCTCCACCCCTCCACCCACCAGCACTGCCCATAAATCTCCTTTTTTTCCAAAGATGCTAGGACCCACTGGCAAAATCTAAAGACTTGCCAAGTATTTGCTTGAAATATTAATATATTGTTAAAATCAGGAGCTCTTCAGAAAAGACATATCTGACGTTTCCAAGGAGTGTTTGGTGAGCTAGAGTATCTGGAAAGTGCCTGTTGTGAGCGTGATGGAAGAAGTGGTTCACAATAATCTTTTGCAGCAGGAAGCAGTTTCAGCAAGGACCTTGCTTCACTAAAAAGGGAGGTGCTGATAGAAGCTAACCTAAAACAGCTGCTATATTTATTACCATTGTTAGCAGTTTTGATAATAATAGCAATAACAACAACAACAATAATAATAACAATAATTAATCAATGCAGGATAGGCTGCCCACAGCAGGCTCACTGCCCCACAGCCTTCCTTACCTGCTTGTTTACTGGGCTGTACAGTGTGTGATCCCTAAAAGTGATTGCATATTAAAGAAAAAAAAACCCAGCTCTGCATATTTTTAAGATCCACTGCAAAGTCTGTGTAGGCTATGAAAACACGTACAGTCTAAGTACTGAAATAATAATTGAAAAAAATAAACCCCCTCAGACAATCCAAACCAAGAGCCTTTCCTTGAGTACACAGCAGTGATCCTAAGCAAAGCCAGGGACACTGCTTAGGGCAGAGGCTTTTTGTGCCATGGCACTATGGAGAAACAGACCATTCCCCAAGGGATCAACAGCATTTCCACAGGTATCTCACTTGTCTGGGTACACCCACAGGCTGACAAAATGTTTTTATTCTGAAGATTGTTTAGGCACCCAAAATTATTTGACATTATGAAATACTTAGCTCAGTGTGGTCCTGTACGATGCTGCCAGCTTGTTGGGAAATCATAGTATGCCAGCCAGTAGGTTGCAAAACCTTGCTTAGGAAATTATTTTTTTTTCACCTCTGCCACAATGATGCAGGTGTAGTTAACCCGTCCACAAAGAAATCACAATTACTTTGTCTGAAATTGCCAGCATTAACGCTGTAGTGAGAAAAGGACAAAGATTCTTCTGCCATACGATGCAGAGGGCACAACAGCCCAGACTCTGATAGCAGGGAAGGGAAGACATAAGGTGACTGAGGACCAGCCCGAGGTCAGACTCTTATTTTCTTGTGTGCTGGGGTGTGCGTGTATGGGCAGCTTTCATAACAACTGGTACCAAGAAGAGGAATTTTGGCAAACAGCTTTGATGGAAAAAACAATATCTCTTCTTGCTTATCTTTGCATGTCTTCACCTGCGGTGCCGCCATTGGTCACCTTCTCTGAGTGCCCACAGCACAGCTGGCCAGATGTGCTTCACCTCTTTTGCCTTTACCACACCGTGGGGGTTGGGAGAAGATCCTTAGCAGAGCTTTATTCCAAATCAGTCTGGTACAATGCAGAGATGGACATAGCAGGGTATTCAGGCTGCCTAACCTAACCTGCCCAGGGCACACGCACCCCTACCTGAGCCACCTCTGGTCCACTCCCTCCAGGGCCTCCACTGACCACAACAGGACTCATGAGTTTTTATTGATGGGTTGAGCTAAAGGCTTGAGTCAGTCATGAGTGAAAAAGGCTGAAATACTTCAGGAAAGCTGCTGAATATCACACAGGCACTATGCGTGTTTAAGAACAAGCTAACATTTTGTCAGGACATCTGTCAGAAATGGGATGTCTGCAGCTGATCTTGCCCAGGGGCAGAGGATTCAGCCCTGCTTTTCTGTGGCTCTGTGGTATTCAGTGAGTCCCATGGTCAGGAGGAGTAAAGCTAGAGGTAGCCACAGAGATCCCGAATTTCTCAGGAAGCTGCAACAGCTTAGGAAAAAAAAGTTACAGAAAAAACAGCTTTGGAGAAATGCAAAGAGAATCAGAAATTTAAATGTTGAAACTTGCTTGAGGCGTCGTTTCTGGAAAAGTCGAGATACTGTAACAAGTACTCACTTGATGTGGGGTTTTCCTTACAGCTATGAGATGTTAATTTTCACTAGAAAATGGTGCTAAGTGAGGACAGGAGTGTGTGGGTTTTGCTACTACAAGATTGAATGCCTTTTTGAAGGGGCCTGGTGAGAGGCTTTGGTAAACCTCATCCTCAGCTGTGCCTGACAAAAGCTGTACCAGAGAGAGCTTATGTAGTCACTAGTAAGTCTTTAGCCTTCACTTCGACTATTTGCAAAGTAAGCTCTGGGAAGCAGAGCTGGTCTAACTCATAGTAGTTCGAATGAATCAGAGGGTTTAAAACAGTTCTCATCGTCTGAGCCTCTATTGCTCTGTCTGCACGTGGGACTGTTTTTATGGCCAAATCCTCATCTGCCTCTTTAATAGCCTTGATGCAAGGGCTCACATGAGTAGGCACTCAAGTCTGTAAAGTTTATCCATCTGTGGCATCAGCCAACGTCTCATCTATTAGGCTGACTCTGAAAAGTCAATCTAAGGTTGCTCTGAAATAAGGTTGACTGAAAAGTCAATATCTAATCTGCTATCTAAGGTTGTTTTCATATCAGAAAATAAAATTTAAAGACCGACAGTTTAAAACACAGATGGCCTGGGCCAAATGGACGGTTTGGTGACTATTTGCAGAGATCATGTATAGTTTTTCAGCGACCCAAATCAGATGGTGCGTTATCCAGAGACCTACAGTGTTACCAGGTAAAGTGTCATACAGTTACAGTCACCGCCACAGGGCTTCGTGTGAAATTATGCAGCCAAGGACCAGGAGAAGGACCACTCCTGTGACATGCAACTCCATTGCTAACAGCAGCTTCATGGCTAGAAGGGAGCAAGACCTGTCCTCCCTTTCTGCTGGTTGACTCCTTCTTCAAAAGGAAGAGAAGAGGTTCAACTACCATATCACTGGAGAGACCTGTTCATGTGATGGGGAAACAGGGAAAGGGAGAGGACTTCTTACAGAGCTGTAACGTGCAAGACTTGTAGGACGTGTGTGTTTTCATCCTGAGTGTAGGGCAGGATGCTCACACTTTTTACTACCCTGCATTCAGGGCCTGATTCAGAGACCTTTAAAATTTTCCATTGACTTCAGTGGAGTCTGGATCATTCCTGAAAGCTACCCAACAGCCTGGAAGGGGGAAAAGATAGACTGACTTTTTCCCCTGGAAAGATCCAGGAAAATAGTTCAGGCAGAGAGAAGTAGGATATTGTGGTGTTTTGGTTTTTGTTGGGTTTTTGTTGTTGTTGGTTGGTTGGGTTTTTCTTCCTCACAGCAGCTCATAATCTACTGCCTGGATTATTTTTAATGTTACATTCTTCTTGTTGTTGTGATTTCTAAGGAGAACAGCCTGCAGGGCCTTTGGCCACGGGGTCCGGCAGGAAGCTGAAACGCAGCAGCAGGAGCTCCTGCAGAGAAACACGGTCCATGGCCCAGCTGGCAGCCACGGCTCCTGAAGGGCCGGGGAAAGGGGGGCACTGGGGCAGGACGAGGTTGCACAGCCACGCTCGGATGTCCTCTCCCCAGAGCTGTGCTGGGCAGACGCTGCCGTGGGGGGCAGAAGGTGGCCGGCAGCCGGTGCAGCAGCACCAGATAATGGGGTGACCCCCGAGCCCATAGATTTGACAGCAGTTTACAAACCCATCGTGGTCCTTGTGACTATCCCAGGGGCTGGTGAGCAAGCTCCAGGAAAGATACAGGTTTGATCTGGGCTATCGTGAGCCATGCTCTTGTTTAGTCTGGGCCTGGTCCAAAATCAGTCTTAAGGCTCTGGTTTGTGTTCTGGCTGAACTAAGCTCTGCTCTTCCATTTTTGAGGGAGCCCAGAGAGCAGGCTCCCGGTGTGAAAGCCCTATCAGTCAGGCTGCTGATGTGAAACAAAAGTCTCACATTTGTTTCCTTTCACATCCTTTTGGCTTAGGAGCACATAGACACATTTAACAGGAACACACACCCTAAAAATAACATCTTTGGAACAGTCAGAAAATCAAGATTCTTACTTTTTAATGATTACCTTAAGCAGCCCTGCTTTATGATCTGGCCTTGGAACTGACATCGCACAATTGATCAGCCTTACAAACAAAAACAGTTTTCACACCTTGCCACTTTTAAGATAAAATGCCTTTTAATGGCTTTTCTACTAATTAGCTGCCATAACTTCCCAATCGCTTGGCAGAGGCTCTTTTTAATGTATGTCAATAAACCCACCAAGCATTATGGTCTTTTATTCAAAGTATGTCAATAAGGGATAAGCAAGCATAACGGTCCTGCTTTCACCCCACTAATGGGCACCTCCATCTGCGTCCCTCCAAACATCAGACGTGCCTGGGCAGGAGTTGCCAGGAGGGGCTGAGGATGGGGAGACCCCTCAGTAGGGCTGAAGTGACCAGGAGGATGGAGCAGAAGGCTATTGCTACAGCCCTGTCACAGGTTTCTCTGCTGCTAAACCAAAATGCAAAGCCCAGAGGTAACCACACAGCATAGCCCCCCACCCGGGACACAGGGGACTGATAGAACCGGTGGCTTTTTCAGAAGTGGAGAGCGTTGTGCAGCCGCCATGATGCTCCCTTACAGCTCTCCTCTTTCTCACAGGAGAGCTCTTCAGTCTGAGCGATGTGCCAATACACATGGTGTCAGTAAAGAAAAAAGCCATCTGAGTATAAATAAAAGCGGCCAAAGCCTCCTTAGCGGTGGTCAGTCTCTAAGCATCTCTGTGATCTAGATGTTGCCAACAGTAAGTCCAGCTCTTGCGCTCTCCCTCTTACAAATGACTTTGCTCAAGCAGTATCAAGCGCTGGCCGGGCTAATACCAATAGTGGATATTAAGGGAATACACAGTCACACCAGGGAGTAACAAATGATCCAGAACACGCCCTTGGAAGCCCATTTTAAAATAAACATTTAGGTCTCAGTTCTTCAGCAGTCCACAACAGGACCAGCCTAATGCCATAATCTCAGGATTTGCCAGCTTGGATCACACTGAACATTGGCCTTTCCAGTCTTACACTGCAAGTTGTCTCATTATTCCTAGCTAATGCAATTATCTGTGCTTATATTTTCCACACGGTCTCAATAAAACACTCAGACATTTCAAACTGATAGTTTAATTAAATTACGGCAACTGGGGTTATTTCAGTTCCAGGACTATCTGAGGCACAGATGCTGAGGATAAACGTGGCACTTGTGCTTTCAGAGAAGGGGATAGACTCTGTTCTATGTGAAGATGAAGCTTTCAGAGGACTGAATTTTGTTAGCATCTGAATCCTCTAGAAATCATGCTCCTTTCACGCATTTCAAGTTGGACGCTCCAAGATGGAAGCCATCAAGCTTACTTGTGGAAACTTTGTCTTACGCATGCAAGGAGACCTGGAGATCCAGCTATTCCTCTGTGCTAAAGAAGGATTTTTAAGTGGTTTAGATATCCTCTGTGCAGCCAGGCATGCCAAGACAGCATGGCTCCCTATGGGAAGCTCTGCTTGGCCTCTACTTTTACTAGCCACCCAAAAAGCAACATTAGGTTTCTATGTGTTATGTGACTTTACCACAGCAAGCAGTAAGCAGTAAGACCAGCAAGGATCAATGACAGATGCAGGCAGCCTAGTGACCTGACCAGTGAAAACAGGCCCCACTGAATCGGCAACTCCCTACGACCATCAAAGGAGAGGATTAGACCATTACCAGTGTGAAACACCCCATGATGGGACAGCCAAATGGGTCAGATAGCCATGCACAGGCAAGGGAGATACTGCCTAACAGGATGCAGGACTTAGTGTGGTATGCACAGGAAGGAGAATTTGAGGACTGTATAAAATTTCTTAGGGGAGGTTTTCAGGGGACTGTGGGAATGTGTGGGTCTCAGTGAGAGATGCTTATGGGAAGGACCAGAGGTGGAAAAATGAAGGCATCAAGGTGAATTGGGGGGACAAAAAACATGAGGAAATGTACTCAGATTACTCAGATTACTAACCGTTATTCCATATATCCATATCCATACCTCAGATTATGATCCATTAGTGATTTTTCAGGTAGGCAGCGATGAAGCTGCAACTAGAAGTCCGAGGGCAATCAAGAGAGGCTTCAGGGCCTCGAGACGAATGGTTAAGGGGTCAGGAGCACAAGTAGTGTTCTGCTTTATCCTTCCAGTTGCAGGAAACAATGAGGGAAGAAACAGGAAGATCCAGCAGATCAATACCTGGCTCCAAGCCTGGTGTCACCGGCAGGATTTTGGGGGTTTTGATCATGTGTTGGTCTGCACGACACCAGGCCTGCTGGCAAGAGACAGGGTACACTTGTCTCAAAGCGGGAAAAGGACCTTTGCACAGGAGTTAGCAGGGCTCATTGACAGAGCTTTAAACTAGATTTGAAAGGGGAAAGGGATAAAACCAGGCTCACTAGAGATAAGCCTGGGGGCAGCACACCAACATTTGACGAAAGGTGTGCTAGCAAGGTCCTTTGGTCTGCTGTCTCAGTGGAGATAGGGGATGGAGATCCATGTGGCAGCAAAGATGCAAGGGTGATGGATGTGTTAGAAACCACAGAAGTGCCTGAGAATGGTCAAGTAGGAATTAGGGCTTCTTCCCCCAAAAAGGTGGCAGGATCAATAGCCCAACTGAAGTGCATCTACACCAACGCATGCAGCATGGGCAACAAACAGGAAGAACTGGAAGCCATTGTGCAGCAGGAAAAGTATGGCATAGTTGCCATCATGGAAACATGGTGGGGTGACTCACACAACTGGAGTGCTGCAATGGGTGGCTATAAACTCTTCAGGAGGGATAGGCAAGGCAGGAGAGGCGGTGGGGTAGCCCTGTGTGTTAGGGAGTGTTTGGATTGTCTAGAGCTCAATGATGGTGACGATAGGGTTGAGTGTCTATGGGTAAGAATGAGGGGGAAGGCCAACAAGGCAGATATCATGGTGGGAGTCTGTTATAGAGCACCCAACCAGGATGAAGAGGCAGACAAAATATTCTATAAGCAGCTGGGAGAAGTCTCACAATTGCTAGCCCTTGTTCTTGTGGGGGACTTCAACTTACCAGATGTCTGCTGGAAATACAATACAGCAGAGGGGAAACAGTCTGGGAGGTTCCTGGAGTGTGTGGAAGGTAACTTCCTGACACAGCTGGTGAGTGAGCCAACTAGGGAAGGTGCCCCGCTGGACCTGTTGTTTGTGAACAGAGAAGGACTTGTGGGTGATGTGACGGTTGGAGGCCATCTTGGGCATAGCGATCACGAAATGATAGAGTTTTCAGTTCTTGGAGAAGTAAGGAGGAAGGGTCAGCAGAACTGCTACCTTGGACTTCTGGAGGGCAGACTTTGGCCTGTTTAGGAGACTGGTTGACAGAGTCCCCTGGGAGGCAGCCCCAAAGGGCAAAGGAGTCCAGGAAGGCTGGACATTCTTCAAGAGGGAAATCTTCAAGGCGCAGGAGCAGGCCATCCCCATGTGCCGAAAGATGAGCCGGTGGGGAAGAAGACTGGCCTGGCTGAATAGAGAGCTTTGGCTGGAACTCAGGAAAAAGAGGAGAGTCTATGACCTTTGGAAGAAGGGGCAGGCAACTCAGGAGGACTACAAGGATATTGTGAGGTTATGCAGGGAGAAAATTAGAAGGTCCAAAGCCCAACTAGAACTTAATCTGGCTACTGCTGTAAAAGACAATTAAAAATGTTTCTATAAATACATTAACAACAAAAGGAGAGCTAAGGAGAATCTCCATCCTTTACTGGATGTGGGGGAAACATAGTGACAAATGATGACGAAAAGGCTGAGGTACTTAACGCCTTCTTTGCCTCAGTCTTTAATAGTAAGACCAGTTGTTCTCTGGGTACCCAGCCTCCTGAGCTGGAAGACAGGGATGGGGAGCAGAATGAAGCCCCCATAATCCAAGGGGAAATGGTAGGTGACCTGCTACACCACTTAGACACACACAGGTCTATGGGGCTGGATGGCATCCACCCAAGAGTACTAAGGGAGCTGGCAGAAGTGCTCACCAAGCCCCTTTCCATCATTTACCAGCAGTCCTGGTTAATGGGGAGCTCCCAGTTGACTGGAAGTTAGCAAATGTGACGCCCACCTATAAGAAGGGCCGGAAGGAGGATCTGGGGAAGTACAGGCCCGTCAGTCTACTTTGGTGCTAGGAAGGTTATGGAGCAGATCATCTTGAGTGCCATCACATGGCACGTACAGAACAACCAGGTGATCAGGCCTAGTCAGCATGGGTTTATGAAAGGCAGATCCTGCCTGACTAACCTGATCTCCTTCTATGGCAAGGTGACCCACTTAGTGGATGATGGAAAGGCTGTGGATGTTGTCTACCTAAACTTTAGTAAAGCCTTTGACACGGTTTCCCACAGCATTCTCCTGGAGAAACTGGCTGCTCATGGCTTGGACGTGTGTATGCTTCGCTGGATAAAAAACTGGCTGGATGGCCGGGCCCAAAGAGTGGTGGTGAATGGAGTTTACTCCAGTTGGCGGCCGGTCACAAGTGGTGTTCCTCAGGGCTCTGTGCTGGGGCCAGTTCTGTTTAATATCTTTATCAACGACCTGGATGAGGGGACCGAGTGCACTCTCAGTAAGTTTGCAGATGACACCAAGTTGTGTGGGAGTGTTGATCTGCTGGAGGGTAGGAAGGCTCTACAGAGCGATCTGGACAGGGTGGGTCGATGGGCCGAGGTCAATTGTATAAGGTTCAACAAGGCCAAGTGCAAGGTCCTGCACTTGGGTCACAACAACCCCATGCAACGCTACAGGCTTGGGGCAGAGTGGCTGGAAAGCTGCCCGGTGGAAAAGGACCTGGGGATGTTGGTCGATAGCCATGTGAATATGAGCCGGCAGTGTGCCCAGATGGCCAAGAAGGCCAATGGTATCCTGGCTTGTATCAGGAATAGTGCAGCCAGCAGGACTAGGGAAGTGATTGTGCCCCTGTACTCGGCACTGGTGAGGCCGCACCTCGAATACTGTGTTCAGTTTTGGGCCCCTCACTACAAGAGAGACATTGAGGTGCTGGAGCGTGTCCAGAGAAGGGCAATGAAGCTGGTGAAGGGTCTGGAGCACAAGTCTTATGAGGAGTGGCTGAGAGAACTGGGGTTGTTTAGCCTGGAGAAAAGGAGGCTGAGGGGAGACCTTATCACTCTTTACAACTACCTGAAAGGAGGTTGTAGTGAGGTGGGGGTCGGTCTCTTCTCCCAAGTAACAAGCCATAGGACAAGAGGAAATGGCCTCAAGTTGCACCAGGGGAGGTTTAGACTGGATATTAGGAACAATTTCTTCACTGAAAGGGTTGTCAACCATTGGAACAGGCTGCCCAGGGAAGTGGTTGAGTCACCATCCCTGGAAGTATTTAAAGGACATGTAGATGTGGTGCTTAGGGACATGGTTTAGTGGTGGACTTAGCAGTGCTACTTTAACAGTTGGCCTTGATGATCTTAAAGGTCTTTTCCAGCACAGACGATTCTATGATTCTATTCTATGATTCTATAAAGAGAGGGGAAATGGAGATAAAAGGGCCCAGTTGAGTATACACTTGCCTGACTGAGTCCTGCGCTTCATCACCACCACCTAACCTGTATTCTCACTAAATCATATTTCTACCTGGCTTCCGTGAGGGCGCGCTCTCTGTCCTGAGTCATTTTGTGTGAGTGCTACCAAATTTCAGACCAGACTAGTAGGATTAGAGAGTACCAGCACCTAGAGGGGGACTACAAACCTCTGGGGCTCATGGGTGCAAGCGCTAGCAGCTAGAGGAGACCAGGAGCTAGGTGCCAACTAGAGTACAGAGTGTCTATGACCAGCTCCTGGAGTGACCCTTACACTGTGTGTATATCCCACCAGTGGACTTCAATCCTGATCCCCCAGAGATGGGGAACAAGATGGGGCTGCCTGTGTTGTTCATGTTTGTGTGAGTGCTGGCCGTGCCAATAAAGGCACTGATTCCTCTTTGTGCTGATCTGTGTGACCGGCGATGTGCACATTGTGTGTGTGTGTGTGCACACATATGTGTGTTTGTCCATCGGGAATGCATGCTCAGCCTCGCTACAGGCTGGACCCATGGACGTGGAGCTGCAGCAGCCTCACCTACATCCCGAAGCTCACCAGATTTGACCACCCGTAACACCATGAACTTGCTGGAGACTCCGTGTTGAGGCACTTCCCTAGCTTTCCAGAGATAGACTCTGTCCCAAGAAGACTTCCCTTCCAAGCCTCCTTATCAACTTTCAAAATGCCCCATGCAACTCGGGGAGAAACATCTGGCTGCCTGTGGCTTTGTATCTTTTCTAGAACAGTCCAACACCCCCAGTTACTGAATCGTCGCTTCTTTGGGAATGGAATGAAGGTAGTTTGCCAGTTATCCTTAAATCACTCCTACCACCAGACAGGCTTGAAGATAAAGTAAGGAATGAATTTATTCAGGAATCCAAAGATCAGCAGTACCATTTCCTTATTTAGAGGCAGCTGTGCAGAAATAAAAGAAAACTTACAGCTGCAGACAGATTATTCTAACTCTGCTCTCTGTTTTATCCAGTTAAAAAGCTCTCAGCACGCTTACACTTTTCAGCTGGAAGCTCGTCTTTAAGCAAGACCTGGTCCATTGTATTTCAATGAAGGGATCTTGATTCAGGGATATGGATGTCCTTGCACATCTCTTTTCTCCCCTGGGGTGTTTCAGGTCCCTCTCACACCTCTCCCATTGATGCCGTCACCTGACCTGAGAAGTGTTGGTGCCTGCTGGATAGGTGGGATCTCCTCCTGCCCAGACAGGGGAAAAAATAGCATTATCCTGGTGCTTACCTTAATGCATGCTGACTGTGAAGGAAAGCTTCTCCTCAAAGGCAGGGCAGGATTCAAGCCTCCTTGCATTAATTCTTTATACACGCAAAACACCAGCTCACATATATGCGTAAGCTAACAATCATAGTAGATATAAACATATAAACAGTGATAATGCATGTAGTTAATTAGATCTTGGCTGCATCGAGACAAGAATTAATGGTAACCAAATTATTTCAGGGTGACAATGGCATGACCATGCTTGGCATGAACAAAGCCCCTGCAATACCCTGTGAGGGCATTTTCTTCCTTTGAAGGTGTGGATGTGCTGGATGAGAGATTTTTGGAAAACATGAAAACCAAAAGTCATTTATCATACTCCTTATTCTATTAACACAGTTTTATTTTCCATCTGTCCTCCCAAATCCAGGATCCATGTTAGCCAATGCTTTGCATCAAGCAGTCCCTGTGTTTAGATCTCATATGTGACACTAGTGCCCATTGTCACTTGCAAAGTTTCAAAAGTGGCCACTGATGGCAAGCATATGAAAGTTTTTACTTCTTTTGTAAGGACTGTAGACATACCTGCCACTATCACATTAACATCAGGAGGAACGATCTTGGGTTGTTTGGCATTAACCTGATCTCACCCCTGTGAAGAATTATTTTGACCTACAGGTTATTCTGCTTCGCACAAGCACTGCAGGCTGGCTGACGTTATTCAGGACAGTTGTCCTTGATAAGATTCTGACATTCAAATCTGCTGAGCTACCAAGAAAAAGCTGAGTAATTTGAGCTGCTACCATGATACCATGTTTGAAAAGGAGCAGAAATGCTGTTACTCCCAGTCACATTGAGAGATGATGCAAATCACTTTCCGTCATAGCAGCAATAGGTCACACATTTGAAAAGCTTCTCTATTCAGTCCTTTAACGCAGCTGTGCCAGAAAGGGGACTTTGGGACCTGTGTTTCTGGGATCCCCTGGGCCTCCCCTACCACACCTTCCTCCTCCTCCTCCCTCGAGCCACAGTGCCCTGCAGCATGTGTAATGGAGGTGGTGGAACCCTCTTTTATAGACAGGACAGTGAATTTACATCACGTTTGGTGGCAGATGGCTCCAAACATCACGTTTGGTGGCAGATGGCTCCATGTTTGGTGGCAGATGGCTCCACGTTTGGTGGCAGCATAGCTCCTCCTGGGCTGGCAGCAGTCCCAGGGGTGCTGGACCTGGCCCTGGGGCCAAGTTGCAGCAGAGGTTGGGGAGTGAGGGGTTTCTCCTGCTGGGGCTGGGGCAGTGGGAGGCCCCATGGGAAGGGCTTTTATGGGGTCCTGTCACACAGCTTAGCTTTCGACCTTTAATCTTTTCAGGTCAGGTCCGGATGCCACAAATCAGAGGAATGAAAAGAGCAGCTGAGCTGGTTAAGTGCCCAGGTGAGTTCCTACCAATGTTCTCCCATGGCTCTGCACAAGCCATCCTGGAAACGTCCTGCAGCTTTGCAGAGGAGCAGGCACCCTCTGTGCTGTTTTGGTACCCAGCCGTAGAGTAAATGGAGATTCACATCTCTTCTGCAGCACTCAGATTTTTATTTTTTTTTTTAAGATGTAACCTCGCCCAACCTATTAGATTCTATTAATGAAATTATTGTATTTCTATACAATTCAATATTTGTTTTTCTAAAAATTTGATCTCCAGAAGGCAAAGTTGTCTCCGGACCCCTCCCCGTAGACCAGGATAGATCAGGACCAAAGCAGGATCAGAGCCAGAGAGCTCACAGGTCTGGTATCTGGTGTTGTTTTTAGGATTTGTTGTGATGATGCACGGAGCTGAATGCCCTAAAAGCATTTCAGCATGCAAGGCAGAGATAACAACTTCTCTGTCTTTTAACTTGTTCATCTGCCTTTGTTCAATGCCAGGAGGCCTTTCTTTTTATACTCCTTTAGGTTTGGCAGATATTGAACCTCTTCAGGCCCAAG
Organism: Mycteria americana; assembly: GCF_035582795.1. Lineage (NCBI taxonomy): Eukaryota > Metazoa > Chordata > Aves > Ciconiiformes > Ciconiidae > Mycteria > Mycteria americana. The sequence goes on along the minus strand of NC_134365.1, from coordinate 152,802,975 downwards.
CTCAACTGCAAACCATGGGCGATGCCCAAGGCTTATGCAGGGACTCAGAAAATGCCTTCTTCTCGATACACTCTTGCAAAGGAGCACATTCTTTCTAAAAGATAGAAAGAAGTGCTGCTGTCTGCTGAGCAGGAGCCAAGTTTAGTGCAATCACAGATCAAAGAGAGGTGTGAACCTCTCGCCTCCATCTTAGCAGGACACTCTCCAGAATGTTTAATGCTTGCGCCCAAAAATTAAATGGCAGATTTGTTTACAGAAGTGTTTTCCAAGAGATGCTTGGGCTACGCTCAGCAGCTGCCCTTATCGCTGGTGCTGGGCATACCTTGCGTGTCTGGGTGATTAATCGATTTGAGCTGCTTTCCGCAAGACTCCTGCTTGCAAGGCAGGGACGTGCTCCAGCATGGCAGAGGAGCCGTAAAACAACAGCTGCAACAGATGGCTTCTGCTCTCGTCTTGGTTTGGCGTGCCCTGCCAAAACTGTGCCAGACGCGCACGTTTGTGCGGGGCTTGATGAATGAGGAATAACGCAAGAACATTTGTCAACTGAAAACGGAGAGGACTAATGTGCTGTAGGGACGTCAAGTTAAACGGGGAGATACGGGGAATGAGGTGAAGGGAGAAAGCTGCAGGTGTTTGGAGGAAACACCTGCTAATCCTTGAGGGGAAAGAAGTGGTGGCAAGGATGCTAAGGAGGCAGAGATTGAGAGGATTAGCTTGCAGGTTTCATGGCTTGAGTGGAGAGGGGAGGTTGGCAGACCACGCGCTGACGCTGCAGATGCCCGGGCAGAAAGGAAGCAGGGGAGAGACGTGGCGTGCCAACTGTAACAGCTGAGAGGAGAAGAGATGGTGGAACATGGAAAAACCGCAAAGAAAATGATAGTAATGCTAAGGTGGTCTAGTATTACACTGGATGATGGTTTTATGAGGCATACAGGTGGCAATTTGAAAAAGATCAGCAAATTCATAGTCAGGATATGTGCGAAAACAGAATGCAGATTTTGCATGATAAAGATTCTAATCTCACTATCCTCCTGTTATATTGTATGTAACTGTATCTTTTTAAAGCATGAAAAAGGCACTGGTTTTTTTACTAACAATGTGAAAATCAGAGAGCTCTTTGTGTATTTTGATCGGGGTGTGTAACTAACAATTTATCTAATCTCAGCTGATGAGACACGCAGAGCAAAGACCTGTCGCTTCCTTGTTCAGCATGCTTTGGTTTTGCTTTCTGCACTCCGACAACTTAATGGCTAAACAAGTCTGTCAAGACTGTCAAATTAATTCATGGCCATAGAACTGATTATTTGTCTTTGAATCGTTTTTGAAAAATCTGAGCAGTTCTGATGATGATAGAAGCAGCTCTGTTGTTTAAGTGAGATACCATAAAGAGCTGTCCTCCTGGTAAATGTCATGTTCTCTGTCGAACTCGGCCATAAAATCAGGGTGCCAGTTTTAATACACAGAGCTTTTTTCACCCACCAGAAAAATCACTGTGAACTCTCACTGAAGGCATCACTGAAACAGATAAAGTATTAATATAATCAGGTGAAGACTTTTTATGTTATGGATGAGAATAGAAATCAGTGACTCAACAAAAAGAGAAAACAAGCATTTGAGGATCATCATAGTCACACAGAGGATCTGGGTAAGGGGAAACGGTAGGTGTCAGGTTTGACATTAATTTTGGCACTTGCGTCCAGGCTAATCTAGGCTCTCCAGTGAAATTTTTTGCATTGTGCTAAGTGGCCTAAAAGGTACATGGTAGCCCTGGGCTGCACTTCTATCAGCAATGCAACAAACCGCTAGCAAAGATTGAGTTACCAGTTATGCAGTTGATTATGTCTCCAGGGGAAGGATATACACTGTAACACCAACAGCTGCTCTTTATAAACATAACTTTTTAGTATTGCTGGGCTTGTTTCAAATTGCACACGATGGCCTTCAGCAGGCTAACCCGAGCCACCACGCTTACACCAAAGCAATGCCCAAAAGGGGGGCCACTGCCCTATTCCACAGTGTGCAGAGACGATACAAGGCTTAAACATCCTGTGGAAGATTTTAGATTTATCACCACTGCCAGCTGCATTATCCCCATTTCTATTTCTGCACTGTTTTGGGAAGTGCCTTTGAAGGTAGTATAATGTCATACTAGTTTTGCAAGAGAAGACTGATGTCCTACTTAATATGTCCTATTGATTGCGATGTAGTGCATGCAAACAGGTCGACTCTGGGGTGCTGGAGCACCTCTGCTTGAGACCGTGTGCCCCCCACCCAGCATGAACCCTGAGGCAGAAGGTATAGGGACAGGGCTATCACAGCCAGTCGTGGGGCTTTTTGCTGGGAAATGTGCTCCTGCCAGAAGGATCCTTCTAATGGCTGTGGAGGTCCGGGAAATTCTTAGTCCTCTAAGGGTTGGGGTTTTTTTATGATCTCGGTGTATTTTTCAGATCTTGTTCTCAGCAATGATCTCTCTCCTAGTTTCCCCTATAAGTGGAAACCTGAGCCCCAGGGAGCTTAATTTGATTTTTTTTTTAAGTGCTTGGCACTTGCAGCTCCTCTGTCCTTCAGTGGGGCTTGCATGCACTTGCCAGGTTTGATAATGTGGATGTGAGTGTCATGTCCAAGGTCACACAATGAATTAATGCCAGAGCTGGGATTATTATTACTTATTATGGGTGGGCTGGCAATTACACCTATGCTTAAGCCAGTCTACAGCTTCTATTACAAAAGTCTGCTTTAGTCGCTATACATGCCAAAATAAAACTGCTTAGGCTGAAATTCCTTATCCATACAAGCAGCCTTGTACTTGGGGGCAGGTAAAGCAGACTGGGCTCTTGCTTGCTTAATTTTGCTGGTGGCAATTCCCGACTCTCACTGCTGGGTTCACAGCACTGTAATTATCTCAGGTAACAGTTACCTCATGAGAAAATACCTCTCTCCTAAAAGGAGTCCTGAAAGTTTCTTTTGCACGTGTACTCATACTCACTAGTGGGGTTAGGTACAGTGTGGTAAAGACATTAATTCAAACAGGCAGGTAAAGGTGCAAATGGGGCACTGAAATTCAGTGTTACTGGGATTGCTTCTCCCATCTGCTTTGAACTCAGGCAATGACTTGGGATCCCCTTGTCACTGCAACCCACAAATAGTTATATCTCAGCTTGTTGTTAAGTGAAGCCTGCTTAGCTTTATCAGGACTTAGTTTGGTGGATTATCAGGGTAGATTTAGTTTTGGACTGAAGAAGTCCTAGCATGATCCAAAAACAGCAGCTACAGTGGAGTGAACGAGTATTTCAGCCAAAATGGGAAAGGGCAGAGGTGGGGCCATGAAACAGCTGCTAAGAGCAGTGGCCTTTTGTGAGCTGTAACATTTGCTGGGCAGATAAATGGCGAAGTGAAGAAGAAACGATTCCTGCTTTTCCAACCTTGTTTGCACTCTGAAAATATATCCAGAGCTCCCTCTGGCTAAAGAGGCACCATCCAGTCCTCTCTTCACTCAGGGCATTTGTCAGTGCTGTGTCACAAGATTTGCAAAGTGAACCCTGAGATATGGGGCCAGTAAGTAGGGGCAGAAAGGCAGCATTGCAGACTGGGGACTGGATTCAATTCCCTCAGTGTGAGTGGGACAGGGGATGGAGAGGGGGAGAAAGGGAGAACGGAGAAAGCTCCCCAGGTTTTCCATGCAAAGTTTGGCTTTAGAGGTTTTGGAGAGTTGGGTGTCTGAATTTTTAAACTAAGGTTCATCTGCATCATTTACCCGAATGTGGTATTGTTTGTGCTGGAGGGAGAGCTCCTGCCTGTGCTCTGAGCCTCTGCCAGCCCCCAGGCCTGGGGGGTGCAAGCTGCAGAGATTGGGCATGGGACGGACCAAACACCCTGAGCACTTGGGTTCAGAATCAGCTGGAGAAATTCACAGAAAGAAAAAAAAAAAAAATCCATCAAGGTCATTAAATATAGTTTGCTTCTGTCTCAGAGAGTCCCCAAACCAACACCTGTGGGCATTCAGGAAATTGTTCTGGGGAATATATATTCCCAAACATGAACTACTGGCCATCGCTGGAAGCAAGAAAATGGGCTAGGCTAACCTACATCTGGCCCAAGACAGGCATTTTTGTGGCACACTACACACAGCAAGGGCATCTCAGCTGAGTGAGGCGCATTTCACATAACTTCGGTCACCAGAAGTTAGCTGTCTGGTGTGAGTCATCTCCTCTCCCCCTGTAGTCAGCAGCGAGAGATAGGCACCTCCACCCACCAAAGAAAGCACGCAGATAACCCGCTTACACTAGATGCCAGCTTTTGATGGCAAAAAGTAGGTGAGGTGAACTGCTGATGACAGCGTCCATGGAAAACACAGAGGTCACAGGGCTCCGAGCGCTTCAGCCTGCTCTCAAGCCTGCGCGTAGCTTTGCTGCGATGACATCTTCTTGGAGCCTTGACTCAAAACACAGGGCAGGAGGGGAAGCCGGGCAGAGATGAGGCCCTTGGAAATCACACATGCCTTGCTGCTTCAGATGAAGGCATCTCCACCTCACCTGTGCTTCAGAGCCTGGGCATGGTGGTGGCAGCGAGGACAGCTGCCCACCGGGTGGGAGCTGGGGCTGGGGTCCTCCAGGTGCTCCTCCATCCCCAGGGGCCTGGAGGTCACTGGTGTTCCTGGGGCCACCACTGCCAGAGCCCGAACGCTGCCTGCCGCAAGCATTTTCATAGGCGTGGGAAGGCCAGAAGATGTGCAATGCTCCTGATGCCCTGTGTGCCTCCTGGCAAAAGGCTGTGTACCCACGGGTTTGCATGGGGGTGAGTGTTTGTGCATGCTCTTCCTCCAGGTTTGGGCTTTCATGTGCAAATGTCTTATTTGGAAGGTACTGGTGTGACCTGTGGCTGCGAAGGGCAAGAAGAAGCAGGTAGGCTGATGGCTTGCTAGCACAGCCGAATCCCCAGTTCATAGTGGCAAATGCTAATCCCGTCTTCCTCACTGCGAGGGCCTGAGTGTAAAGTGTTTGCAAAATATTGACTACCAGCAAAATCTCCCCAGGCTCCCTCTTCCCCTCTGGCTCTGCTGCTAAGTCTCTGGCAGTCCATATCATATGTACAGAACCTACCTCCAAATCCCCCAAATTAGATTAAAGGCTCAACAACATCATAATGCGGTTTTAATCCCTGTGCTACCTACCATGAACACAAATGTCAGGACACCAAGGTCAGATTCCCATGAATGTCTGTCACTAGAGCTCTTCCTTTAGAAAAGGCAGTTCTGGTGCAAGCTGGTGAGCTTTTATTTGTTAAAGCTATCCTGAAGATTTACATCCTTCTCGAGTGCCCACACTCTGGCATCTTCTGTGACTTGCAGAGAATGGTGGGGCGAATCCTGATTGTGCGGGATCAGTGGTAAAACTTCTAACCTCAGTGTAACAAGTGGGTAACAGGACCGTGGTGTGGTTTCCACAGGGGGCTGTGCTTTAAAGCTTGCACCATTTCCTTTGCATTTCAAAAGCACAGTTGGACTTGATGATCTTAAAGGTCTTTTCCAACCTAAATGATTCTATGATTCTGTGATTCTAAAGCAGCTCTTCTAGCGCACACACACCTCCCATCGCCTTGGGGTAGAGAACTGGCTGAAATTCTTGCTTTGCTTCCTCCCCGTGCCTTAGTCATGGGAGCAGCAGGGCTGCATCCGGTGCCGCAGACCCATGGAGATGGCAAAGGGGCCCACCGTGCCACTGCTGCTTTGGGCCCCAGAGCTTCAGCCCCTGACTCTCTTTTTAAAGGGCTAAATTCCAGTGCTGCTATAAAGTTAAGAAGCCTGACAACATCCACAGGAACACCTCTCCTCCATCGTTAGCCTGTCACCCTTCTGTATCTCAGAAGTGCTGGTGCCCCGAGCATGGGGGCATTGCCCTGCCTATCTCAGGGGAGCAGCTCAGCTGCTGCCTGCTGCGGGGAGCACAGGATCATTCCCAGCATCCTGACTTGTCGCTGATGCTTTAGCCTTCTGACGGCATCCTTTTTCAAGCCCTCCTTTCCCCGGTGAACCTCATCAAAGAGTAAAGCAATACCCAAAATGAAACTGGGACAGATTAATTAGCGGGACAGTGGGGAGCACCCAGCTTTACAGGACATTTGCTTTTTTCAGAAGGAAAAGCAGTAATGTTTGTGGTAACAGATCTGTAATCCACCTTCTCAAGTAATTAGATGAAGTGTGCTGGGAGGCCACGTTTACCCCAAGCTGCTCCCCAGTTGCTCAATGTTTACACCAGATCCAAATGTGCTCTGTAATTGGGCTGACACATGGGGATTAAACATGTCATTAGTGCCCAGAACAGCCTGGACTAGGGCTGGGGACAACCATCTTTTACCCAGGTTGTTTCTACAACATCACCCGGACCTTTGAATCATGCAAACAAAAAAATTGGCTAACATGAAAAGGTTGAGGCTTTCCAGAGCTGTCCAAGCATATGTCCTAACTACTACATTTTTGTTGCTTATACAGCTTTTCATAACTGTTTATTGTTCTGGGAAATGAGAAAGGGCTGTTTACACAGTAGCTAAAGGAACATGTGGCAAAAGGCTGCTAGCTCTAGGATGAACAATATTTTCATCAGGAATCTGTGGGACTTTCCTCTTATCTCCCTAACCTAAGTCTCTAGGCCACGTTCCTCGCCCACGGCGCTTGGAAGCTGAGCATTTCTGCATGGACAAAAGGAGATGGGTGAAAGTCATTTGTTCCAGGCGACTTGACTCAGGCTTTCAAATCATGTTGCTTGGCAGGGGCCGAGGACGTGCTGTTATGAGCTTTTTTATGTTAGGATGAACCCTCCAGATGCCAACTTCTCATTGGTTTGGAGTTAAAACCATAAAACCTGACTGGGCACCATGTCAAGCCATAAATCAGTTTGTCATGTCAGAAAGCCTGGCACACAGTTTGCGTTAGTATCCAGTCCCCATGGCTTGACCCATGCTTGCTATCCAAACAAACATCTCAGAGACAAGCTGGGAGGTGACACCACCTCCTAAAGACTATTACTCAACCAGCACTCTGAAGAGAAGAGAGAGAAGAGGGAGATGAAGGGAATGGGAGTTCTTCAGGACCATGGAATTAATAAATAAATCCAGCAAAGAAATCAAATCCCTCAGCAAATACTCCTGTTTCAGCCAGGAGGAGGAACAACAGGCAATCTCAGTTTAACAGCACAGTACTTCTTCAGAGAAGTACACTGCTGTGTAATGGAGAGAGACATTTGCCTGCACATGGAGGCTGCCCAATGCTATGTCTTCACCTCCTGATCTTAAAGAGAGGTTTTCCTTTTCCTCCCCTTAAAAAAACCACCTTAAAATAGTTCACCTTTGGGTCAAGGGCTGTGTCTCTGCTGCAACTTTCTCTGCAGAAGGACATCGAAATGCAGAGCTGAGCCTGCATTGGCAAGGAGATGGGCAGGTTGTAACCCCACCTCCGCACTGAGCCTTGCTCGGGCAGGTTGTCCTCCAGAGCCAGCGAGATGCTGCCCACGGGCACTGCCAGAAGAGCTTTTTTCCACCTCTAATCTGTCACTCCTTACACGTACGAGTGTCCCCTTCACCCAGCATCACACCTGCGTTGCAGCGGGAAGGGAGCCCCGAGCAGAGAGCTCGCTCCTGAGCTACAGCCCCACTGCCCACGTGGATTTATGTCATGACCTCAGGCCAGTCTCTAAAGTTGCTGTCTTTTTTGCTGTGAAATGGTAGCACTGGCACTACCTCCCCCACACGAGGTGGTGCGGGGGTAAAACGAGGCAGGACACGAGGCACAGGCACCCCTGCAACAAGGCTGCGCACCTGGGATGGACAGACGGACAGACAGACAAAGGGGAGTTGGAGTTTGTTACATCCACAGAGCAGTTGACATTTCCTAGCGTGTTTCTGTCAGTCCCGGAGCCCTGACAGATAATCTGATTGAGAAATTACAGTCGCTTATAGCTCAGCCAAAATATCACACCCTGAAATAAGGCCAGCTCCTTGGGGTCCCTTGCAGGACCTCCCTACAGCAGGTGAGTGTATTTTAAGATCAGGCACTCCCAAATGGAGCAGAGCGAAGGGCCGGGGCTGCTCAGGAGCACGGCAGCCCTTTCCATCGGGGACTTTGTGCCGCTCTAGCTACGAAGCCTTAAAAGGCTGGTGGCACAGAGGTGCTGCTGTCCTTATCTCCTGCAGATGGCTGGTACTTTGGAGATATTATATTTATAGCTCATCCAAAGCATGAATGCCCAACTGTCTAATTACTAAACACATAGTTTGGGCAATCCAATAAAGCAGAGAGTCTGTCCCCGTCCTCTCTCGTTCGCAGACTCACAAGCAGAGGCAGCACCGAGCTGCAGCAAGGTAAGACAGTGCCTTGTTTTGATTTTCACTGTCCTTTGGGCCCTTTTCTCCTTTTCACCTTCCCTTTGCAAAGGGGGCTGGCAATTTCTCAGGGCTCTGTGTAGATATCATGAGGGGAGCGCTGCTTTCTTATGGGAAGAGTGGATTTTAAGATGTTTGTTCCCTTCTTGCTGCCAGGGCGCACACAGAGCGTCTCTCTTTGTGTTTGCAGTCTGCTGTTGGGAACCAGGTGCTAACTAACAGCTGCTCTTTAGTTTCTGCACTAATAATACGCTGTCATGTTTTCATGTTCTCAAGGAACACAACCATGTCTAACTATAGACACTTTCCTGGTTTGAATAGCAAACTGAATGACTTCAGGCAGAAAGCTTTTGATTAGGTTTGGTTGGTTTTTTTTTCTCTATCAGCATTTTCTTCTTTACGATGAATATTTGGAAAATGAATAGATAGTGAAAAAAAAAGAGGACAGAAGGAACATTCTACTTTTTTCCCTTCTTTCAGACCATTTCCTAATGGCCATGAAAGAAAGACAGGCAAATTACAGGAGATGGCTGCTGATTTCATATTTAAACAATCACTTGTTATGGATTACAGCAGCTGTGTGAAAAGGGAAAAGAAAGCGAAGCACTGAAACATAACTGGGTGTCAAAGCAGGAATTTGTCAGAACTAGCCTGTAAAATAGCATTAGCAATAACTGCCAAATGCCAATTATCAGGCTATTGTTACATTAAATTACTTTTAACCTCATCTCATGAGAGCATTAATTTTCAAATGAAGCCAATAAAAGAAGACCTCTTTGGAAAAATAAGATTGTTTGTGCATGTGTGTACATTTGTTTGGATGCATTTACACATGCATTTTTAATATAAACATTCTTATAACAAAAGGCTTTTAATCCAAGGATCACAAAGTATGACACAAAGGTAAGAAATACTAATTTACTTTTAGCCTGAGAACTAAAGTTATCACATTTTGCACCAGAGTTTGTTTACTATTCCATTATTTAGGAAATTAAATGAAAGAAGGCTTTTTTTCAAAATGCTGAGCAACCATTGCTCCATGGGCTTTGACAGGATCACAGGTCCCTGGCACTCCTGGGGAGCAGGACTCCTTAGACCTGACCCAAAGCCAAGGCTTGTAGGAAAGGTCAGCCCACTTCAAAGTGTTTGGGATTGGGCTCAGTCCCTAAGTGGGGATTTCAGAGGCAAAAGAGTAGGTCCTTAGTTGGTCCAAAGCTGCTGGAGATCCACCGACTCTAGCTGAGAGGTGGGTGTTTACACCAGGTGCTGACTGGGCAGGTGGACCCTGGGCTGGAGAAGTTGGGTCCGGTCCCAGGGCTGTCCCTTGGGCTCTGTCATAGCAGTGCGTGCAATATGCCCGGCAATGCTCCCACGGGAGACACGGCCCCCGGGCCGTGCCCGGGCCTTTACACACTCCTGGCCTCTGAAGCCAAGTGGCCATATTCAAAGCAGGTCCTAGGGACAGGATTTGCTCCCAAGCCACGGCCAGGTGGGAGAGCCCCAGCCGGCGTCTGGACGACTGACCAGTGCGGTTGACTGAGCCTCAGTGCCCGGGAGCACCCTGTGGTCCTGTTCGATTTATGAGTACAAACATGGCCTCCGAGGGTGCCCCCACGTGTCCAGCCTCACCTGCGATGGGAACCCACTGCCATGGTGGATGTCCTCAGTTAACATGCCTTGTCTGGCTGGGCTCTCCAGGCTTATGCTGGTGGGGGCTGTGACCGTCAGTGTAGATAGCACCGAGACAGCACGCTTAGGAACAAGCTTGCTCCACCTTTCATGTGAAGAACAGCACATAACTTAAGTGGGAGAGGAAAGGAATGTACAATACCAGATCGTCTGCACACACGCCTATCTTATCTTGAGGCTTACTGTCCCCGCTCAGATGCCTTGGAAGGCTTAATGTCTTCAGGCACCGCAGCCGGCGCCTCCACGTGTCTCTCTCTTCTCCAGCAGTAACGGTCTCGCCACTAGACTGTGGTCTGCTCCGTTCAGACCTGCACAGAGCCCCCATCTTCTGCTCCCCAGCACTGGTGAGATGAGTTTTGTAAGTTGGCTGGAGCCCAAGGGTAGCGTGACCCACCAGAGAGCGCAGCATTGACTCTTAGCGGGCCACGAGCAGGAGCTGGCAGCTGCCTTAGCCTGACCCGCTGCTCCTCTTGGTCTGTTTTTTCCAAGATCTTGCTATTAAGCTGAACTGATGTGTCTCCGCAGTAAATTGTGCAATAAAGAAATCGTGTACAAAACTAATATTTTTTTATCGAGTAGTCTCACTTCTCCCATACTAGAAGTTTTCTCACATCCTCAAATTCTTTGTCTATCATCCAAGCCTCAGGCTAAAACAATAAAAATAATAAACTCGTTCTGGTTGCGTATTTAGTGTTAAAGTACTGCCACTGGTGTATTGATAGTATTCCCTCTTAAAAACAAGAAGCAGAAGCAGCATTCCAATCATGTGCAGCAAAACTTTTTTTTTTTTTTTAAATATGTTGGCCAAAGATCTTTAGCTTGAAAAAATGCAGGAACATACATACTGATGCAGTGATTTTTCACTGGATTTGAATTTAAAAGTGAAATAAAACAAAAAGACCCAAAGCCTGTTCCCAAAGTGAACCCATTCTAAAGGCAGTCTTTCCAACAATAATACTTTGTTCTTACCTAGCATTTGAAAATATGATTAATGGATGAATAACTTTACTTTTTCCCTTCCAAACAGCAAGCCATCAGAACAAGGCAGACCTTTGATTGCAGCTGGCAAGAGGCTGGGAGGGGGCAGACTCATTCAAACACTTCTTTAATACAGAAAATGTAAAAGACCATTTTACAAGGAAGAAAACCAGAGAAGGAAGGGAATGTGAATACTGACTGGGGGGTGAAATCCTGGCCCCACTGAAATCAGTGGGAGTTTTCTCAGAAACGTCCACTGATTTTAGCAAAGCTCAGATCTTTTCCTTTTCCTTCTAATTTTAATAGTGCCAAACTTCTGTAGATTTGCACCACCAAAGTGCGTTTTCACATTTTTCCTTACCAGTTTCCCTTTTTTGTAGCTGTGTATTGTCTAACCAAAGCACAGGCACTCTGACACAGTTGTTTTTCAGTGAGATGAATTATTATCGGCTGCAATATTTTATCTTTGGCTTTATATCACAGTGAGTACAGTTTCATGCTGATAAATCTCAGACTGTTTCAACAATGTTCATCATCTAACGCTGATTAGCTTCAAGAAGCATAGGTTATATTACACAGAGTCCTAGTTTTTTCTGAAAGCAGTTGGAGTAATGCTGCCTGGTTTTGCTCAGCTCGCTCTGACACAAACACAGAAGGAGCACTACCATACATATTTTGAAGGGATCCATCAACTTCATAAAACTCAAAATGTTTCTGCTGCAGGTTGATATACTGGCTACTGTTAACACATGTCACCAAGAAGTCATGAAACTGAAAGAGCTAGAAGAAAAAATATTTTCCCCCGATTTCACTTTATATTTTCAGTAACATTTTGTGTGAAGCCAGTTGTGCAGGTTCTCTTTTGTAATATTTTTTTCCTGCTGTCTCCGTGAAACTTCCATGTTGCAATGAGAGGAAAACTCTCCTTTAAAAAAGGAAAATAAGTACGCTATCAAACCACGTTGTCATGGGAGTAGAACGGGCACAGATGTGGGGACAGAAATTGTTCCACACACTTCATAAACAAAGCCAGCGGGCTCTCCGATCAGCATATTCCCTGTCAAGCTTAACGGATTTTCACCACAGTCTCACTAGAAATTTGCATGCTTTCTGTTGGACAGAAGTAGGTAACATTGACTAGTGCTCCTTTCTGGTAGTCTGCAGCTAGGGGAGCAAAGCCCCGCATGCCTGGAGATTACCATACGAAAACAGGAATACCTACAATCCACAGATACCACCACACAGAAGCCCCTTATTCTGTCATTTACCCCCTTTTTTAAATGCTGAGTATCCTGATTTCCTATGCATGAAGTCAATTGACTGCAACACGCCCCACAGCCTCAGGCGTTGGGTGCAGAAGGCAGCAGGACACTCAAGGGGTTAGGACACCGGTTATAATACAAAGAGAGAGATGTGCCAGCGCTGTATAGCATGGCGCTCCTGGTACAGAACAATAAGAGAGAGGAAGCTATCGGCATAAACTATCGGAATATTTGTTGTAGTTTTCAACTTCTGGGTGTAAGCCCCCGCTCGGTAATTTGCAGGAGCACAGGTTAAACACATTGTGTGTTACGTACTCGTATGGCCTGCATTTCATGTTGTCGAGTATTTCTTCTCTCAACATCCTTTTAGGGGAGAAAAGTAGCACTTTTTCCTAATTCAGAAAGGAGAAGCGAGGGCCAGATCTGAGGGCAGACTCGAGGGCTGAAGCGCGGCGAGGATTGGCAGGCTGAGAGACCCAGCTCCGGGCTGCAGTGACCCAGGGCTCCAAGAAATAAGTCTTGGAGAGAGACTCTCCCCTCTCTTCCTTTCATCTGCCTTAAAAATCCCCTAGCCAACATGAGCGATGCTGTGTCCCGTTCTGCTCAATTAAGCAGGGGGGAATACAGTGGCTGAATTCAGGTGTGTGAATTCTGCCCGGACATATGTGCTGCGCTTTAGCTATCCAAGGTCAGGTGTTTGTCTGAACTAGACAGCTGGTTTCCCTCTAGAGTCAATGTGGAAAGAAAAGCACATCTATAGGGCAATCCATTTCATCCTTAATAGGTGTCTAACAAATCACCCCTCGTAAACACCTCTCTTTCTCCATCCACTATAGTGGGATCATGGATGGCTTGTTTGGGTCAGCTAACATTTTAACTGAGCTAACCTCAGTTAAAATGAGGTGAGATGGATGCCACTGTAGGTTATTTGCAAGGATTACACAAAACATTTTGTTGATCAAGGAACAGACTTTGTTATCACAAGTCCCTGACTACTACCTGCAAACTCTCCCCTCCTTTCTACTTTTATGAAGCAGGGTACTTTAGTAATGTAGACTCTCTGTAATAAGAACTGGGTTGGGCTTACTTCTCATCTTTCTCCTCGGTCATTTTTACTTCTTATATTGTTTTTTCTGTATATTGATGTGTTCTGGGGCATTGTCTGGAGATTCATGAGGTGAACCAAGGCTATCCTGGTGCTGTAGGAACTCTTGAAAGCCTGCTTCCAGGTGCAAAGTGGGACCCAGAGCACAGAAGGAGCACATCAAATGAACGGAAAGTGCTTCTGTAGAAACAAGAACCCGTATAGGAAGTAGAAATATTTTGTTAGGAATTTTTCCTTGCTTGGTGGGGCTGTAACAGAGAGCAATAGTCTGCAGAAATGACTTCGCCTCTCAAAACAAAAGGCTGTGAAAGAGTTTATTCAGGAGTGAAGGATTATGAAAGAGCGTGGAAACTTAGGAGGAGGGACTGAACAGTGATGGTTTTCTAGACCATCCATTCTCATCTGCAGGGAGAAAATGACACAAACCTATTTGAAAATTTGTAATGGTAATAGTCTTTTCAGCCAACACTACCTGAAAAATTTTCAATCCAATGCACCTTTTTGTCCAAAGGTGAAGGTCTCTGAAAAATTGGAGATTGCAATGGAAACGTTAACAGTCTTTTGTAGAAATCTTGAATGGAAAGAAGAGCTTTTGCATGAGATTGGTACTTTTCTGATCTGATGCTATGAGCTAGACTTGTATTCCTAATTATTTTTACTGAACTGCTTCCGAGAAACATCAGTGTGACTGTGGTAACAATGACAATCAGCCAGCTAGGACACTGCCTGTCTCTCATTTTAGACTGTCCATTTAAAATAAGAAAAAGGACAGAACTTTTCCTAATAGTGGAAGGTGCTTATGTACATTTGTTAGTTAGGCAATCAATGGGAAAATATTCAATCATTATAAATGATTAAAAGACGATTGGATAAATGATAAAAGACAATTGGAATGATAAAACACATACAAATGATAAAAGACAATTGGAACTTCTTATGAGGACTGATAAGGTCATTCATTTGTAAACTGTTCCACCCTCCATCTCATCAAATTCAGTAAGAGTTTTACTGCGAGGCCTCCAAGATTGGCTACAGAAACATTTCTGAGCTTCATGGTAATAATAGTCACATTTCTTTGTAGACCACAACCTTAAATAAAGCCACGGTGTTATTTGTAGTGTCATCTTACTTAAGTCTTGCAGTTCAATAACTTGCAGATTCATAACCTAATGAGAATCTAGATTTATTAGTGCAATTAATGTCTTACGATACAATTATTTGTTGCTGTGGAATACTGGTGGCTAAGCAGAGGGTATAATTATATGCACTTGATTATATGAACATAATATATGATGTGCACAGTAAAAAAACATATTGTTCTGCTTAAGAAGATCTTTAGGCAGACAGAAGTGAGGAAGACAGTGGTTGCAGATGTTGGCACCCCAGCACACACTTGAAAAACAACCAGCAAAACTGTCTGTTTCAAGGATCTTACATCCACGCTCCACCAGATCTGAAGACCAAGGGACCACAGAGCTACAAGCAGCAAAGGATTCAAGAAAGAGGGATTAGAATGGTCCAAAAAGGCTTTCTCTTGACCCTGTGGAGCAAATGGTGCATGAGATAGAGGAACAGACTACATCAACCAAACCACAGAAATCTCAGGACAGGTTTTCTAAGGACATCCTTGTGGAAAATAGGTAGATCTGATTTACTGTCATGTTTCTGTGTTAGCTAGTTTTGTCTCAGTTTGAAACATTATGGTTTATAACAAAATATTAGCCCTGAGGCCAACTAGCACGGCACAGCTGGTGTCCATACAGTTATGCTGTCTTACCAGGCAAAATGAGATGGACACATCCACCCTCCTGTGAGGAGCAGACCTTCGGGCAGGCCAGCCCTTGGGGCATGCGGGAGACCCCTTGGAAGAGCTACGGGGGCTTTGGGCTCAACCCGACCAGGGGCTGCACTTACAGTTGAACAGCGTGGACCATCCTCTGCTGTGTTTGGGCCAACACAAGCTACTGCTATAGATGCAGGCAGGGAAGGCGGCGGGGCCAGAGGAGTGGGCGATGCAGTCACCCTGAGAAGATCTCCCTGTCATTGGCACAAGGAGGTTGCAAGGAGATTGCAGTATGCGAGAGCAGTTTGTTCGTCCGTCCTTTTCTTCTCAGCAGCCCTTGCTGTGCTTCCAGTAGCAAAATGCACACGCAGGGGTGGGGTGGCCAGGCCACTCTCTCCCACCACCATGAGCAGGAGCACCTAGCTTGCGTGCTGGGGATCATGTGGGTCCATGCATGGTCTTCCCTTTGTCCTAGCCATTCCTCCACCTGTTATCATTGCTTCCTACTGGAGTCTGCCACTCCTCCCAGTTTCCTGCTTTTGGTAATGGTTTCCTCATTTGTTGAATGAGAGCTGCTGAGTTAGCAGAGACCTAGCACGTGAAGGGCACGGGCACGGCCAGCTCATCGTGCCTGGAACAGGTTAGGGTTCAGCTACGCAGGCAGTTGTGCCAGCTGCTGGAAGAGGATTTGTAACCAGACCCGCAGCCTGGATTCCTGCCCAACTATCTACAGCCATGCCTCCTTTCTGCCTTTTCCCCCTGTCCTTACAAATGCAAATGTCAGGTGGATATGCAGCTTACTAAAGGAAACAGCTTTGCTTACTACAGCAAACAGCTCTGGGTCCGAGGCATGCTCACATAGAAAGCCGGCAGGGGAAGCAGCATGAGCATGGCTGTAGAAGAGCTGTGGGCACCCAAGCTGAGCAGCCTGCCTTCCTCCCAGGTCTTCCTCTGCTCTCTCCTGCGAGTGACGTTTCTGCTGCCTGCCAGTGCTGTGTCTGCTGCCAGACAAGCCAGCCCCTTCCCCACATTTTTTTCTGGACAGGCAAGTGTTAGGAACTCTTCCTTGCAAATGAGGGGTCTGGATTCCTGGAAATCCTACTGGATATAAGGAAGAGCCAGCATCACCGTGGACCGGGTGCTCTTTGGGGAGCAGCCAGCCAGGTGGGCAGTGCTCAGTCGCGTAAGGCATTTGTATTGTAGCAACCCAGCAAGGACTCACTAGACTTTATGGTTAGCCATTAGGGATAAAGGAAAGGACTAGCGCTGCTTCATAATGTGATTTCTGACTCCTCTCTAATGATTCAAAAAAATTACTTAGCGCCCAGCATGAGACACATTATCTTCAAGACAAGCCATTGTTACAAGCCTTTATTTCGTTTTACTCACAACATTTGAATTTCATTGACATTAAGACAGCAACTCCACTAGACAGCCATGTGAATATAAACTTGGCAGGGACAAACACAATCCATATGTCTATCAGGCTGACAATGGATGGTATATTTTTTCAGCTCTATGTGAAGTGTTAGACATGAAATTCACATCAGCAACAAAAAAGAATGCTTTAATCCTATTATTTAAAGGGCCTGAGCACTTATAGAGTTCAAAGTAAGCACAGGCCTAAGAGGATCAACAGCAAGGACTCTACTTCAAAGTGCACAATCTAAGCTCATATTTTGAATCATAATATATGTCTGAGCCTATGTCTCAGACCCTCTCAGTTTATATGAAGTATATACAAACAGTGGTGGAGCAGAAAAATAACTGTTGCCATACAGAAGGATCTTTCTGCAAATCAGGATGTCCCCAATCATATTCAGATTGGAGAGGACGACTATTTCTACTTACATCAAAATATTAGGAGTCTGAAGTAATCTGGGAAGTGATTTGCAACTGTATGCTTCTTTTGAATTCAAGGCAAGTTGAATCGTTTGAGGAATGATAGGACCAATAGATAACCAGGGTACAAAAAGAGTCCTCGGGGAAGAGATGGATGTAACAAAAAAAAAAAAAATTTTTTTTGCTCCTGTGTTCACTGTGAGGAACTTGGAGAGCTTCCCGCAGCAGAACACTTCCTTATGGGGATAGTCAGAGGATCTATTTCAAGCTGAAGTGTCTGTAGAAGAGGTATGGAACAAATAAACAAAATGAATAGGAGGAAAATGTTAGAACCAGATGGTGTTCACCCAAGAAATCTAAAGGGATGAATTAGCTGAAATAATAGTGGTGCATGGCCTCTTATTTAAAACAGGCTTAGAACTGAGCACCTGAAAGTAGCTATACGGTGCCAGTCTTTATAATGGTTCCAAGAGAAACTGGGGGAATTAGAGCCTGGTAAGTTTGATAAATTTAGTAGAAATTACTATGCAGGGTAGAAAAGATGGATAAATATGATACATTGGGAGAAATTCAATACAGCTTTGTAAAGGGAAATCATGCTGTACAAATCCATTGGGTTCCTGTAAGATGATAAGGAGCATGCAGATAGGGGAGATCTTTGGTTGGCAGCATCTGCATATTTGGACTTTTCCATGTATTCAACAAGGGTCCTCACCAAACACCTTTAAAAACACATACACAGCCACAGGATAAGAGGGAAGATCTTTGCATGGATTGCATAAAATCGGTTGAAAGATAAACAGGCAGTTCTTGCAGTAAAGGGAGATTAATAGGAGATTAATAGTGGAAATTCTGCTAAGACTGAGAAACAGAAGGATCTTAGGCAACAGGATGAGTGGGCACTGGAATGGCATCTTAAACTGAATGTAGATAAGCATAAAGCAATGCACATGGGGAAAAATGTAACTTTAGCTATAAAGTAATGGTTCTGAGCTGACCACCTGGGTGTGAAATTTGGGGGTTATATAGGTTTACAAAAAAAAAAAACCTGCTCAGTGGTCAAAAACAGCCAAAAAGCAAATTGAATGTTAAAGTTCTGGCCACTTCATCTGAAAAAGTAAATCGTCATGTTGGAAAAAGTTTGGGGAAGGATGATAAAACATGGGGAGTAACTTTCATACAGAGTGACTAGGTAGGCTGGGACTCTCCAGCCTAGGAGAGAGATGGCTGAGGGGAGAGATGATAAAGATTGACAAAGACATGAGAAGCCTGTAAAGTGTGAATAAAGATCAGTTGCTCATTATCTCTCCAAGCGTAAGACCTTGGAGGCATCAGATGAAGCTAGTGGGTAATATGTTCAAAATGAACACAAGGAGATGGTTCTCCAGCAACACAGAGTAGAGCTATCTGTCACAGGAAGCTGGGAATTTCCTTTCAGGGGATCAGGAGGGAACTGCACAAGTTCATGGAAGTGATATTCAGTATGGATACTGCCTCCAGGTTGAGAAATCCCAGGTTGAGCCAAAAGTTGTTGGAGGCTGGGAGGGTATTATGAGGAGGTATCATTACAGGCTATTTTCATTTTCTTCCCAAGTCACTTCTTAGACCCCAAGAACAGAATAACAAGTTGGAGGAACCCTTCTGCTCAATAATTCTCATATTGCTATGGCATGACCTGAATACCTACAAATTACAGGTTCTGCCTGATGCTACTCATCATTTACAAGCACTCACGTTAGACTGAAAACTCTAGTCTGAACGTCTTTTTCTTTCTTTCTGCCATCTGTGTTGGACTGACAAAACTTACGCTCATTTGACTTTGGAGGTTGTGGAGTCCTAACGTTAATCCTTAAGGGCAGATTAGACAAAGATCTGCCAGGAACAAGTTAGGTGTTGTCACTCCTGCCTTGGAAATGAGATAGACAAGTTCTTGAGGTGTCTGCCAACTGCTCAATTTTACAAACCTCTCTTTGCTCAGAAGCTCCCTGGGCCTCTGGCTGGCTGATAAGGGGAAATGGCAGTTACAAATGTTGCTGTTGACTGTTTCTGGAGGGTCATAAAAGATGTCAGGGATGCAGGCAGAAAAAGCATTAAGGGGAGGAGAAGGAAATTATTCACACAGAGGTTTTGGAGAAGAAACTATGAGCAATGGAGCAGAGGGAGGGGGAGGATCCTGGAAAACGGACTTTGCCTAAAAACACTGAAGCATGCTGGGAACACTGCGGGGAATACTAGGTATGTGAGCTATTTTGTACAGAATTGCATGTCTTTTGTGCTATCAAAAACACAGAGCGATTAGTTTTTTGGAACAATCACAGTGTGCTTGTTTCATGTGTCTGAAACAGGGAACCATAAATCATGATTATACTAAAATGAATAAATCCTAAATTAAGGGGTAGTATTGCCAACTAGGAAGACCAGCAATTACTGCAAACTCAGTCGTAATTTGACATCCCAGGTTCCACCCGCAGGGATAGGAAACCGAAAAGCCTCTTCCCATCTGTCATACTCAGGGCCCCACATGGCAATGAAGCTGAATCCAGAGGACAGGAAAGAAGCAACAGGTCCTCCACATAGGTCTCTGCACTATCATTGTTTAGAGTCACTGTTTCTAAAGACCCTCGCCTCTTGTCAGAGGTTGTCTCTGGATCCCAAAGCATTTCCAAAGACGTGCCACCAGGCTCCCTATCCCTGTTTACAGGTGAACGATCTATGGAGCCAAGAGGTTTAGGGAATGCTTAGAGTCCAAAGAGGTGTGAGGATCGCACAGATGAAAACGTTTCACTTCAGTTTCCTTAAAAGTAGAGGCACCATCTGTTCTCTAGTGAGAGGAAAGAAAGAGAAAGAATGGTTGGGAAAGTAGGGAAGGAGAAGACTATATTCAACAAGAAGAACTGTTGCTTTCCACTCACTTCATTACAACTCTTCATGATTTCTTCTTCACTTGGTCAGCAGCCTGGTGAGGGCTCTCCAAGGTGGCTGGCCCACATGGCACAGACACCTGCTGCTTTGGGAAATGTTTGACTGGTTTCCTTTATCCTGTGATGGCTTTTATGGCTTCTTTTAATCCATGAGGACCTGGGATGTCTCTTCTGACAATGCTGCTTGCCCAGTGAAGGACCTGTCAGTCCTATAGTGTGGTACCTCAGCTTTTCAAGCTGTTGAAAACTCAACCATCACCAAGAGGGGTTTTCTTTAGCAGATACCAGTTCCTTTAAACCCTGGCTTGCTCCTTGAAGCTTCCTCTGGTGTGCTCTGTCCCCTCCTTCCTCAAGCACCACTGTTCTTCTCCTCTCTGATCCCCTCAGTTCATGCCCCACCCCTCACCAGTGTCAAGAGCTGTTTGCCACCACAGCTGAGATAGATAGAGGAAAGCAGCAGCAGGAGGGACATAGCTGTCTTTCTGCCTGGGTCATCCATTGCAAACCACCTCTACATCTCAATTGTCCATGGAGAAAGGGGCATAGGTGCAATTACATAGATAGTGGCAGACCACATGTTGACCAGTGTCTCACTGCCGCATTCACTTTGAGACATCTTTTTCAGGAGATGATAGATTTATCTGAATGAAACTGGGGCTAACTGGATAGAAAAGGAGGTCCTGACTAACTTCAAAAACTGAACGAAATCTTTGTCCAAATTGACCATAATGGTCTAAACTGCTTTCAACTCCATCCCACACCATGGTACCACAGAAACACCCTTGAATTTGAGTCAGTATCATCTATCTTATCACATAGCAATATATTATCCTTCTGAAGATAACTTTTCCTATACAAAACCAGAAGTTCTTCGGTGCTACTGAGCCATGGCACCTTTCTCTAAATTCACTGAAGAAAATTGTTTAAGACTGTATGTGAAAACTATTCAAACACACTAAGAAAACAAACATGGAAACATTTTTTCCAGATTAGATTGGAGTTTCTGAAACACTAAGCTTTTCATATTGCTTTAGGCTAAACACCCTCTCAAAAATAAAAGAAGTCTTGCAACTACCCAAAGCAGACAGACTTTCACTTCATGTTAAGTTCCGTATCTGCCTTGGCTGCTGTGGTTTTAATGGGTTGTCCAAAAGTATCCATAATTCCTTCATCAGAATCTGTGAAACTCTGATATTTCTTATTTGCTGAGTATTTCTACCTGAGGATTGGGTCACCAAGGGGAAGAGAGGAAGATCAGAATGTTGCAAAAAGCCTTGTGACTGGGAGACTGAATGGGGATAGGAAAATACACACTAAAAAAAAAATCTATTTACCCTTTGCATATTTCTCATACGCTTGGGGAAAACTACGTATCTGAGAACATCTTATCAGAATGAAATTTCAGGAAGATTTAATATTGCTTGGCTGTTATTTTAGGCTTAATGAACTAAAATGCAATGTCTGCATGAGTCTACACTACTTCCTAAGCAGTAGTGCCAAAAATAGCAGTTCTCCTAAATGCACCCTCTCGTATTCAATGGAAGCTTGTATTATACAGGTTCCAGCATCAAAAAGGGATTTTCTGAATTCTGATAAAGTAACTTAACAGTTTCCAGGGTAAAATAGTGGTGGAAGGAATCAGTCAGTAGCTTAGCCATTTTCAAACCTTGAAGTGTAGCTTTCCACCTCCCCTGCCCTCTCGGAGACGTTAAATTTCTCTGTGACTCAAACTG
Organism: Mycteria americana; assembly: GCF_035582795.1. NCBI lineage: Eukaryota > Metazoa > Chordata > Aves > Ciconiiformes > Ciconiidae > Mycteria > Mycteria americana. The sequence continues at coordinate 152,781,289 of NC_134365.1, read as the reverse complement.
GGAGAAATAGAAATATTCCACTTCCAGCTGTCTCTTTCCACTATTTTTCTTTGTTCATTCTTTTCAGCCAGAAAAGGAGATAAGTGCTGAAATGGTAGTTATTCCAGCATCAACCCAGTAGCTGAAGTGAGATTTCTGAAGGATTAGTAAAATCATTGAGAACTCCTGCTGTGAAAATGATACTTTTTCCATCTTGTTTCCCATATGTGAGGTATGGCCTTCTCCACATTAGAATTAAACCTGTTAAAGCACACAGGCCACTGAAGAACAAACAATATATGCTACATAAATGCTACATAGATGAGAAATATATAAGCCATAGGGTATGTTTCTAAATCACAGGATGGCACTGAATGGTGCTTGTATTTTCAACCTTAAATGTAGGCACCCTATTAGAAATATTGCCCCCTGTTTTCATTGCATTGTCTCCTCTGAAGCCTTGAAGATGACAGATCTGTGCTGGGCTAATCAGAGAACCAATGCAGAAGAAGAAGAAAAAAAAAAAAAGTGGGTCACTTACTTAAACATTAAATTTGCCAGTGAAAAAAAACCCTGCTCTTTCCTCCCCATCTCCCTTTCCTTAATTATCATTAAGGAAAATTGGTTTTCTTCCCCTCGGTGGATTTGATGCTGGTGGGAAAGAGGGTGCGGGAGTTTTTGCCAATTACTGATGAATATTTACTTGTCAGAGAAAAAGGTGAAGTGAGCAGGGGTGGACTGACTGAAGGAGGGTAAGAGGTCAGAGGTTGCCCCTGCCATGCCTAGTAGTGTTCGATGGCATGCATACACCACATCATGGGATGAGGGAAGGAGCTGGCTGGTAACTCTCCCTCATCCCTTTCGCAGCTCCATGAGGTCTGGATGTTGCTGCTGAGCATCAAGTCCCATAGTGAGCCCACAGATCGTTGGGTTTTAAATTGGCAGAGGCTCTTCTGCCTTCAAGGAGTCAGAGATGTTAGATTAAATCAGACAAAAATTATCTTATCTTCCTAAAGTCAACCCATGACCTGCAACAGTTAAACTAAACCATTTCAACTGGAGCTGGTATATATTTTAACTTGTAATTGTGGAAAACACTTGTATTGTATTCCAGGAGGTCACATAAAAAAAAATCTCTGGCAGAGTTGCTGCAGTGGCTGTCAATGGACAGACAGGGAAATGAAAATATCATGGAAACTGAAAAAATCAAATAATACGTTCGGAATATTTAATTTGTTTTAGAAAGGTTTGGAAATAAACTGACTCAAATAGCCCAAATCTAATCACCTTCAGGGCTCATTTTTCTTCTTTACATGCACTTCTAAATCAGAGCTGAGGTAAGAGCTGTAACTAAAATGGAAATTAATTATTATTGTTGTCACTGTGCAACAGTTTAATCTAGAAGAAAGAAACACTATTAGTATTATTCTGCACTAACTAGTCCTTTGTTAATTTGCTAACAACTCACACAAGAGTTTGGCTGTCCTGAGCTCTATATTTACAGACAGTGAAACTAAAGAACAGAAAGATGCGACATCTTGTCCAAGGGCGTCCAGCAAGCCAGTGACGGGGCTGGAAACCCAACAAGCAGCTCTCCCAAGATATAGATGCAGCTCCATGGTAGCTCAAGGGCTCACTGAATATTGCTCACTGTCTGGTTTAACTCATCTTTCAGTGCCAGTGCAAATGCAAGGGAGGAGCCAGGGCCATGTGGCTGGGGATTGCAGCAGCTTTGATTTAAATAAGCTTTAATTGCCATAGGATCAAACTCCTTAATCCCATATGTCCATGGTCAGACCTCCAGGGCACAAAGGCTGCGTTTTGAAAACGCAACTGCAAAGGCTGCAGCAACAGACAGATCGACCCATGGGCTTTGCTGGTCATCAAAAAGCTCACATCTGTAAAGAAGATTTTGCTCCTTATAGAAGAACTAGGAATGGCCCTTTCCTACCATTTTATTCTGTCTGTGCTTTTGTAGATCTTGAGTAAAGCTAAGACTGACATTTCCTCCCCATTCCAAATCTGACTACCATTCGGGTGCACAAGAGGACAGTAAGTACAGGTCAGGGTTCTGGCATAAGTTTGTTCTGTAGGAGAAACCCTTAGCCAACCCATATGCACACCTGCATCACTGCCCTGACGCGTGCCAGGTCCCACTGTCCAACGCAAAAGGACATTGGACTACCTTGCATCATCTGGATGCAAAACAACAGCAACGCTGTCGCGGGCTAATGGGCTTTACATTTTTATCCTACTACTTTCTCTTAGGGTTGAAAGCATTCAAATTAAAGCACCTCCCTTTGGCAAGCACCAGTCATTACTGAAGCATTACCCTGAATTGCCTCCCCACCCTACGCCTCAAATGGCAGAGAGCAGACATCTCCCCTGTGCTTCTGATCCAAATTCTTCCCTCTGGGAGGTTTCCCAGGACCCTCACTGTTTTGATTAACAGAATGTGTTTCTGCTAGAATGGTTGATAGATGAAATTGGATTTTGTAGCAGAAAAATTAGTTCCTGGTTATAGGAGGATTAATGGTTCCCCCTCTCTTTAACATGTGCCCACTGGCAGGGCTCTTCACTGGGTCCTGAGCATGTGCTGAGACAATCTGTTCCTTTGGCTTTCTCTTACACAAGGGGGTTTTTTGGTTTCATTAATTTTCCCTGGTTTTCTTCTTTTTCCTCCTCACTATGGGGGAACTTGGAAAGAAAAAAGGGTGGAGAGTAACAAGAATGGGCTCTGAACGCTCGTAAAGAAATGCCTGCACACTTGCTCCTCAGAAAAATGTGCACCTCTTCACAAAGGAGAAGAGAAACAGCTTGTTTCACTCTTCTCTGGGCAAGGCACTAAGTCAGTGCAGGCAAAACAGCCAAAGCTAATAAAGCCTCATACCAATTTTAACCAAATACTTTATTCTCTCAGCCAGGTGAAGAGCCTTACAAATGTTTGGGTTTGAGTTGCTGTAAAACCTTTCCTCCTGTAAAGCGCGATCCCTCGGATTTAGCAAAGCTACGTTATTAATAAGCATCAGGGGTTTAGAGAAACAAAGGCTGGAGGAAGGGAGGGGGAGCCTTATTTTAGGAAGGGGGCCAAGACAGACAAGATGTTTAGGAGGGGGAAGTATCGACACCCTTGGAATAGAGAAAGTGTCGAATGCCAGCTGCAGAGCGCCTAAAAGAATGAGTGTCTCCGATGCTTTTGTCTCCTTATATGGTAAAATGATAGAGAGGGGTTTCACTAGGCTGGGGAAGGCAGCAGCCTCTTTCCACACAACACTGACTGCAGAGCTGAAATCGGAAGAGCCGCTCTTCGCAGGCAGTAGAAAGCCCCGGCTAGCTGTACAGCTCTCCTCTGCAAGCAGGCCGGTGTGCTCTTTACACGTTTGTTAATGGATGTGACCCCCTGTCCCTGGTCCAGGAGGTGACATTAACTGCCCGCTACTGCTCTGTAAGTAAATATCCCTTTTTTTCCCCTCCCTCCCCACTACCCACGGACTAGATCTTTGGAGGTGTCGCTTTAAACAAAGGGTGCAGAGAGGAGGAGAGGGTTGTTTAATGCCCCAGTGGGTTGTTGGGTAAGGATGCGAGGAAAGACATTGCCGGTCCCCCTTTCTCCTGAGCACACGGCAAGGGGTGTGAAGAGGAGAAAAAGACAAATTTCTTATCAGAGCAATTACTGCTGCATGTCCGTCCGTACAGTGACACATCAGCGAGCTGATGAGGTGCTGGGTCATTTCATGTGTAACTATTTTTAATGACTGCATTGTGCTGCGTGTGTAACCCGCTGGGGAGGTGAGGAAAAGCAGAAGCTCGGGTCTTAGATTCCTTACACCTCCGTGCACCCCTCTGCTGCCGAGCTCAACAAAGGAGGATTTTTGCACGGTAGCAAGAGCAGATGCACATGAAACAAAGGTAGCCTTTCCTCTTTGCAGGCAAACGCTGTGGACAGATTGTGTACGGGAAAAACGGGGAGCCATCAGCACCGTATTTCTTCTTCTTACGTGGAGAGAATAAATTAGAACGCGAATCCCAATTAATAGCTCTGAATTCCTTCCTTCCGTGCTTCTCTCTGCGTGCATGTGTGTGCAGCCACAATAACCCAGGTCCTTAATGTATGCCGTCTATCATGGATTTCTCTGTGTACATAATAAAGGAAATACTAACTTTCATTGTCTGCATTAATGGCTGTTCTAAACTTTCTACTTCCCTAAAGGGATACAGCTTTTATTTAGTTCACCAGATACCTGCATATTTCAGCTTTGCTGTGTACAGAGACACACACATAGGCACAAGAAAGCAAACCTTCTAAAATCTATATACCAGCAGCAGTCAGTCTGTTATTGTTACTCCCCTGACTCCTATCTAGAGGTATATTAACTAAGATTGCTGATTGCTGTTTGCTGATTGACACTGAGATTGCCATGGTCAGTAGCTGTAACATTTATTGTTGGCTATACATGTTTGTACACTGTCTTAAATAGGAATTGTCCAAGAAGGGACCCACAGAAGGGGGTGTGTTATTAGATACTCACATGCATCCAAATGTGAAGGAATGCTATAACTAAGGTTGCCATTCGCTTTCTGTTATGAACCCTGTTTTCATCAGTTCATACATTTATGGGACTCCCTGCTTTCTGGCTAAAATCTTCTGTGCCTTTTATCAACTAGATGGTAAACTTTGAAAATGATTGCTTCAGGTGTGTGGTTGTGGAAGGCAGAAAAATAGTCTTTTTTTTTAATTTATTTTATACAAATTTCTGTTTGTTTTCTGCCCCTGTACATATAACCGGGAAAGGATGCACTCTAAAGGCTGCTCTGTCAATAGAGCCTGTGTATATTCTTGACCACATTTGGAGAAAATAAAAAAAACGTATATGAGGTACTATATTTATTGAAAACTCAGTTCCAAACACTGCTATAGTAGCACTACTGTATCCAAAATCTGACCAGACCACCAATAAAACTATCTTTTACCCTAGCCATAACATAGATAATGATCTTTGGCTTCCGAGCCAACACGTGGTTGAGGTGAGCAGGGCAGCTGAAAGGACACAAACCGCTGTTGCTGAGAAATCATATTTGTGAAAGTTACCTGGGGTTCCTACCTAACATCTCCATCTGACTAGCAGGCCTGAGGCTGGGGGATGGACCAGTTCTTGAGGTCTTTTGAGGAAGCTTAGAAGATCCCAAGATGGCAGAACTGCTGGGGTAGAATATACTTATTTTTGGCTCTCACCATTCTGCCAAATGTGCTCCCAAGGGAGTCAGCGGGGCTACACATGCAAGTACCAAGTAGTCACTTCCAGGTGGTTGGGTTTTATAGAAAAATATTACTAATTTTTGTGAGATCACTGTTGTCACATAGCAGCGGCTATGCTGCGTCAGACATTGTTTGTATATGCAAAGCTCCTGCCATGAGGAGCACGTATTGGTGATTCGCAGCTAAAGTACTGGCTTACAGATTCTTCCCAGGAAGAGGGCCTTTACCCCAGGAAACTGGGATAAAGGCCCTGTTTCCTACCTACGATTATACAGTTTCTTAAGGAAGTCTAGGGAAACACTTTCCCTGAAATCACATCTTTCCTATCCATACAGACAGACATCAGCCATCCCAGCTGGCACGCTTTGCATTAGAATAAAAATTAGACAACTCCTTCAATCACACACAACACAGTCTTCCAGGATCCCATCATGCCTTAAACATCAGGAGCCAAAAAAAAAAAGAAAGGTTGGTGACAAAGTACAGCTCCTGCAGTTGTAAGGGCTGGTGAGAGTTTCTGCTGCATTGCACTGCAAATTCAAGCTTTCATCCCAAAAGAAAGGGATGAGGAGGGCTGTAAAGATCTATATTCACATGAATGACTCCTGGCTCAGTTCTCCAGGGCATTGAGCCCTAAGCCCGAGAGCCAAGTCTTACCTGCTGTTGTCCTTGCCTTGCCTCACAGGGGTCAGGACACTCAGAGTTAAGGGAGGGTCAGATAAATGTTGACACCATCAGCCAAAGGAAATGGCTTCTTCTCCGTGAAAATCAGGCTGAAAACTGAAGCAATGCCTGTTACTGCTGGCCAGCACGCCGCCACGCTTGCAAGGTCCCCACAGACCAGTTACAAGCAGGTCTGAGGCTCAATCGTGTTTCTCTGACGGATAAATCAGTCCTGAGCATCTTCAGAGAAACTCTGGATGGTGTAGTGTTGTAGGGAGTCACCTTCCCTCACTTGGGTACTGCTTCAGAGATTGGGGATCTCATAATTTGCATTTTTAGACTGATTAATCCTAATTGTGTAATTTTAATGTTTCATTTACATATGCACAGTTATTTGTGATGCAGATTCACCCCAAGTGAGGGTATGAAATGGCAGGGTAATGACAGGTTTCACGGAAATAAATCTTGGATATATTGACAGCCACTGAAGCATTACCATTTCAACAATACTAATTAGCTATATATAGAGAGAGAGTTTGATTAAAAACCACCAGAGCCTTCTTTTAAGGCTGAACACCATAACACTCATACCAGGTGAAAAAGTTAGAGTCCTCGTTTTGTTCCTTTTCACATACCCTTCTATATTCAATTGGATAATACTAAGAAAGATGCTAAATGGCTACTGTACATACCGCAGTACACTGTAAGAGGAGTCTAGGTGAGCATAACACTGATATAAGATTACTCATCTCTCCCTTTCACAGCAAATTTTCAACTTTAAAGTTGCAAATCTATCAATCACAGCAGAGCAAGCCCTAAGGTTGCACTTTTGGTGGTGGGAGGTAGTTCTAGACCCTTGGCAAGCACAGGCACAAGGGCTCAAAACCCACCACTCTTTATTTCACCTCGCATAATAGAAGTAGCGAGTTGCATAAAACGGTAAAATATCTGTCAGCATTTCCCTACCCCTGTTTTGTCACTGCTCTGAAACACTCTTGAGATTTAGACTAAAAGGATCTTCAGAGACCAGGATCCCACCTGTGATGAATTCCTCCTCCTCTGTACTATGCTATGCATCTCTCCATGGTAGACCCAACATCTTCCGTCTTCAGTTAGAACAGATCTCACCCACAAAAAGATTGCCTACGTCCTTGTCTCCAGGCTCTCTGTGTCTTTCTGTGCTTGCTCCTGCATCTCTCATGCACCGCAGGTACTTTGACTCAACGTTAATAGCTGATCTCTTTGCTCTCTGTGTCCAGTCTCCAGCCCCAAACCCCAGCAAACAAACTGGACCAAACTGGTTTCACCCAGGTGTAATCAATCTATTTTGCTAAGATGTGCCCAGCTGAACGGGTACCTCTAAGGTTTACACAGCCTCCCTTGCCACGTTTTGGAAAGCCAACGGCACAGAAGTATGGATGCCTCACCGCCCTGAGGCATTCTCTGCTACAGTAGTTTTGTACGGTAGCTGAAAGACGTACATTAACTTATATTCCAAATCACCACGCATGCCAATTATCTTAGACAGAAAGGGGCTTTGTGGTCTTGCCTCTGTAAACAGAACCAGTCAGAGAGACCCAGAGCTGTTCTGCTAGAGGCCAGGACAAATAACAAAGCATTCTTCCTCCGTAAGTCCTCCCAGTTTTGCGTCTGTTCTTTCTAGAAGGAAGGAAACATAGAATATTTGGGTCATTGTTCTGGTTTTGTGCCCTGGATTGTATTATGCGGGACTTCAAAAATATAGGAGAATTCAGAAATGTCACTGCATGGTAGCATGTGGCATTTTCTGGATATTTTTATCTTAGGGTCTAATTTCTCTGGGATTAGCAGTGTTCCTGTCAATAAAAGAAAGCAATTCTTTTCTGGCAAAACTAACTTGCGTTGGAGTTTAGTGTCTGCAGTCATTTAGCTTATACATTATTTCTGTAGTGTAGGGCCAGAGATAACAATTGGTTTTATTAATCTCACACTATTTTTCTCCTCTATCATTTTCTGTTATCTGCTTAAATGCTCTTATTATTAGAAATACGAATTTCTATGCCTAAGTAATATCAAATATTGGAACTTTGTCTTTGAGAAATCTTTCTCTTATTCTTCTAAAGAATAAGCCTTTGCTTATTCTGCAAGAGAAAGAAGGAAAACAACAGTTTCAAAAGGCTTTAAAATAGAAAATAAGAGCAAGCCTTTCTGCTTGAACTGTGCTCTTCCTTGCTATGGTAGATTTACGAGTCATGCTCCATGTTATTTCAATAGGCTCCTTTTGTAACTGAAATGAATGCAGGAATGTTGGTAAGACCACGCATCCTCCAGTCATTTCAATATCAACCTCAGATAATCATAGTGTAAATTGTGTGGGATACACTTTCAAAGTGTCAGTGCTCAGTTATTCTGTGGCCTCTGTAGTTACTACCACTGGTGCTTGCTCTACCACTGCTGGAGTGGCTCTAAACTGGAGCAGATCCCTATTGACTGCCAAACACAACAAACCACACAGAAACCGCAACTGGAGTGTTCCCTCTCCACTACTATAACTGGGATCACTTTAGCCAGGCACGTGAGGAACCTTACCACATGAGAAACATTTTTTGGGGTTTTTTTTATTATTATTATTAATATGTTAAGGAAAACAATCTTAAATAGCAGACTATCCACTTTCCAGTTCATGATAGGCTGACTGTGCAATCCAGACAGGAACCAGGTATGCTTTGGTTATCTGCACATGTTAATGCAGTCCGTCTGCTCAGAAAATTGCTCTAAAGTGCTTAAAAAGAAACATCGGAATGTTATAGCATAGGCAAAATAAGTCAGCCGTGTACAAGGAAGCTGAGTCGCTGGAAAAACCTAACTGTGATTCTTTACATCACAGTTGTAAAGATGTAAATCACAACTGTGATTCTTTACATCTTTACACAGTTACATCACAAACAGAATAATGTTTTAAGGTAACTTTAAAAAGTCCATTAAAAACTAAACATTTTTTAATAGCTTTTAATATTTAGTATGTATAATAGAAAGACCTGAGTGGGATATTTAGGAAGAGGTTTCTTTACTTGGGGTTGATTTTTATTGTTTTTTATTATTACTATTATGTTCAAATATTAAACCAAGTTTTCCTGGCTTTTGCTGGGGAGCTTCTAGGAGATCTATGTATATTTACTCTGAGCTTAAAACCTTTAGAAGCAGCAATGAACACCTCTGTAATTAGATACTTCTAATATGCTAACCTTAATGTGGACACTGGTAAAGCAGTCTGGGCTTGTTAACAGGGCTGTTCTGAAAGAGCAATGACATGTTATAAGGCCTTGATTTCTTGAAGACAGGGTGCCAAATTCTTTTGATGGGCTTACTACAGGATCGTTCTTCCATAGCAGCAGCAGGGGAAAAAGGCTTCCACTTTCTTCTCAACTTAAAAAAATGAAGAGTGCAGCCACATCTGTCTAAGCATGCTTGTCTTATTTACAAGCTTAGCATAAACCCCAGATCATGGGATACAAGGATACCCAACAACTTGTTCCCTACAGTAGTCACGACTCCCCTTTTTAAGGACCTACACAAAGATGATGGTATGAACAACAGCTGTAGTAATAAGCTTCAGTGTCTCAATAACCTTGCAAAAGTATTTTCCTTTTCTTCTCTTTAATCGAGAAATGCACCTTCATGCAGTGGTAACCCAGTAGCCACTGGCAGGGACAGAGGGCCTATGGAAGGAGAAGAGTGGCTGGCTGGAGTTCCTGCAGGATGAGCTGTGCGTCACTTGTCTCTCAGCATCTGGTTAGCTTTTGCGTTGGCCATCTTTAGCATAAGGAAGAAAATGTCCTTCTGTGGCCCATGGAGGGAGACTTGGCTGCTCTGCATCATAGACAAAGAAAGAGGGCTACGGCCTCTTAATGTGTTTTAGTAAACCTAAACACACAGCGTGTATGCTTTGGGTGCTTGTGGTGAGCATCTACTTCAGGAATTTTGAAGTTCAGGTGGACTCTGACTGTATGTTACTTCTTCTTCCTTCTTGTCAGTGCTACTGGCAAATGGACGTTTCTTCTTTTCCTAAAGTAAATTAAAAAGAAGTAAAATTAGTTTTCCCCCCTCTCCACTTGCATGGCATTATGGCCTGGTTTGAAAAAATGATTAGCTCTTAGAAGAGTGGCTTGCAGTTGCTGCAACAAGATAATAGATAACGAATGTGGCAATAGCTGCTAAGTTACAGGAAAACAATCACCTCTGGCCAGGAAGACCAGCATAGTTTGAACTGCTAGTTCATACTTGCAAAGGATATCATAAATCTTTGCATTTTAGCCTTCGGAACATTAATATAAATTGTTTCCAAATGCTCTAGACCTGCATGGCTTATGTCACTGGAGTTGCCAGACACAAATCTTCCTTTCTCAGGGGAAGGAGAATAAACAGATAGAAAATTCTCCATGTGCACAGTTCTTCTGGAAAACTGTCAGGTGGGAGAAATGTGTGTACATCTTGGAGGAAGATGGGTGTCTCCAAAGACCTTTTATTTCCTGTGCAGGTGGCTAAGAGAACATCCTGCTCCAGGGGCACACCTAGAGCCCCAGCCCTATTGACCTGACTGAGGTCAATAGCAAGTCCCCCTTTGGCATCTACAGGGGCTTAACTCTGTGTCTTCAGCTACCGTTACAACAAGAGATCAGAGCTTCACTGCACTGAATAAACTAAACAACTCCTACATTTTTTAGGCAATTTCCCTTGGCTTCTTTCTCTCTTTTGTGCGTGTGCATCTGTACCTCTCAGTGCTCAACACCCCCTAAGAGGGCTTGAAATATGAGATGCACAGAACATCGCTTATTAGGCTTGCAGACATAGTTCAAAAAGCAGGCAAGGTCTGGGGCATCTAGTCCCTTTTTCCAGTAGTCAATAGTGTCATGGGATGGGGGAACACTGGGTGATCTCTTAGTGACACTATGAGCCCTAATTTTTATGAGGTAATATGATAACTTTAACAATTACTGCTAGTAAAATAAGACTGACTGAGCAAACAGGGGAAGAAGAGGAAAGAAGCATAGTTTCTAAGTCAGCCTACTAACTTTTGGGTAATTTTCATGCCAGTTCTTACTTCCTGGAAGACACTATGTGGGTAGTGCTAACATTTGGCATAAGCTGTAACTTCTCTTCTGGGCATGCAATGGAAAGCTCTTTTCCTTTTGGAGATGTACTTGTTATGTCTAATGTTGTAGGAGGGAGACTGTATGGCAGAAAAATCAATTTCTGCTTCATGATAATGTTGAGAGCAATCTGAAAAAGCATAAATATAAAATGACTACTGCGATAAAATCTAAAGACCTTGTTGTTCCGCGAAGAGGTATAATAAAGATGAGCTTCTGGCCCACAAAGCTTTACAGTCAACAAGTATCAAGCACAAGACGAAGAAATAGATCGATGGCAAAGAGGTTGAATTGCAATTTGTGTCCATCCACAACTGTGAAAGTCTTTTATTTTTTTCTTAAAGCCCAAAGCAGTGCATAAAATCTGCACTAAGCTAAGCACGATTTTGTACATGACAGGGACCAACAGACTGGCGATGTAGAGGACCATGTGCACCAAGTGACGGCAAAAACATTGCTTAGTATGATTTCACATTCTTGTTTGTAAGACAACAGTGAAGTGATTTGTTTGACATTCCTACTAATTCTTCAGTAGATAGGTCTTGTGATTACATTTAATTTCTTCTCTCCAGAGAAGAAAAAAGCTGTCAAATATCTTCAAAATATCACATAGTAGATCGTGAGATCCAATCCAAGGCCCAGATCTAAACAGCCTGGAATTTGGGATGCTTCACCCTGACTTCCAGCTTTCTGAATGAAACCACATGAACTTGAATTCCTAACTTCGAGAGATACTGGATCTCAAATTAGTGCCAGATCCAATAAAAGGTCCACGCAACTAAAACCAAAATGCAGATCTTGGAAACTTTCCTTTCTTGTCTTTTAATTTCTCAGATCTCCGGAGCTGTGCCTCGAACCCCATCCAGAGCTACCCCTTCAGTGTCTTCATAGAGCAGAGTTCACCCCTAAATCTGTTCGGGACATAGAAATCAGGTCTGCCTCTCCCTGCTCAGGGCAATGGGGACAATCTGCTGTGACAATCTTAGAGCACATTTAACAAAACTAGATCCCTTTCAGGATAGGGAGAAAAATGCCCAGGTATTTTCTAAAATAGTGGCAGTGACTATTCTATTAAATAATGCTTGCCTCTGCTCCTGTGAAGAGCACCCAGAAAATAATACAGCACTCAAGAAGAAACCTCCTGTGACCAAGAGACTGGAACATCCACCTCTGAGTCCTTCTTCCAGTCACAAACCACTTCTATATTTTACATTTATCAGCTTTGGATGAAGGATAGAAATGGTATAAACCTGTAAAGGAATCACACTTTATGGTTTTTGCTTTTACACATCTTGACTGCAGAGAAATTTTTCACTCTTCAGTATCACACATCTACTTCTAATTCAGGGCTAGAAAGAACTAATTCTGAAGAAAGGTGAAAAATGCAAGTTCATAAATGGTTCCTGCTCACACTTTAACTTAGTAATAATGCAAATTAACTGTGCAACCAAATCCTGTCATTTGGAAAAAAGGTCTAATAAAACCTGGTAAAAAGTACAGATTTCTGTCCTAAATGCAGACTATTTGGACAAAACTATCACTCCTCTCAGACTCAGTCATACATACACACACCAGTTTATACTGGTCTGACTCCATTCATTTTGCTGAAATTACTCCTTGAAGGAAATTAAGTCCTCTCTAGTTCTGTCATGGGAAAGTACAAACGTTTGATGTAGGCTGGGGGTGTAAACAGGCTCAAAACAGAGGGGAAAATAAATCCACCATCACCTTTTAAACGTTGTGGCAAAGACTGCACCTCCGCTTCCAGAGGAGACTAACTTGCTGGGAGCAGTTATGAAGGAAAGGTCACTCTGTACCGGCCCTGTTCTCCTCCCTGACACTTTCATTGCTAGCCACTGCTGTTGGAGATGGGCTAGAGGGGGCTAGAAGTCATTGCGCTTCTCTCTCCAGCGTAAGTCTTCTTACTTTCTGACTTTTTGTTATCAGTCCCTATGGTCCTCTTCACACCTTAAGGACCAAGAGCACCTAGCATACTCCTAGCTCCCCTTTGGGATAAGAAAGTTAATTAGTTCCTAGAGCATCAGTAGGGTCAAAGCAGCGGGACAGCAGTCCTTCTGGGTTGTTAGTAGCACAGACGACCAGCTGTCAGGATTTTTCTTCCAAGCACATTTTGGGGTTTGGTAGTTTGTTTCTCTTTCTTCCTTAGTAGTCACCTGGAGTTCAAAGGACTTCCCAGCAGCTAAGCCATCACCTACCTACTTCGCACATATAAAAGCACTCGCCCCTTAGTCTGTGCTAGTCACACAATTCAGCAGTTGACCCAACATTAAAAAAAAAAAAAGAAAAAAAAAAGCTTTCTAGCTATCAAAACAAACTTTGCCCATTCAGGCTGCCCTAAAACCTTAATCAAACCCCAGCTATGGGGAATAAAAGATAATAATAAAAACTGAAATCCTGGAGGAGAACTCAGGATTTCAGAATGTCCTAAGGGTGACTCCCACAGCCAGAAAGAGAGGACAAACTCCAGAATCAAGCAACCTGTGCCAAGAACACTAAGCAAGTAACAACTTTTTGTTTAAAACTGAGAGCTGAAGTTGGCAAAAGGACTGCAGCTGCTGTAAATGTCACTTGTGTGTGAAAGACAGAGGTAGCCACTTAAGCCATTAGTACCCAAAACTTTTAAGGCTTTATAGTTCAAATGTGGCTTAAAGAGGAGATGAGGCCTGGCAGGCAGTGAAGATCATGCAGTCCAGGTGGAATGTGCTTTCCGCCTGGGAAATTCCCCTTCCTAAGCAGGCAGCTATGCCCTGCTCCAGCTGTAACCTCCAAACAGATTTCAGGTGCAACACACGCTGCAAGCCTCAGGTTAAGAAAGAAACTAATGACTCCAATGAAACCCAAAATAAATCATCCCAGGCAATAATGAACATTCATGCAAGTAATCAAAGGCATTTGTGTCATCGTTGCTTGTGCATGCATCCAGAAAATGATGGAGACATAACAAGACCTGAGGAACAACCAGCAGTTGTCTCTAATTCAGACAAGCTGATACATCGTTTGCAGTTTCTTCTACTTTCTTTTCCCCTTTCATAACCTTTGTTTGACATTTGCCTGAACCAGGGCAGCTAGCTCCCATTTATGTCCCAGTACGCTACAGCTGTTGGATAATTCATTCAACTGCATCAGAGAAAAATCAGATATACAATTACTGACCCCACATCTCCTGCTGTTAACACTGCCCATAGTCCTATGCATGAGGAGAGATGGTGGGTTGGTGTCCCACTGCAGGGCAATGATTGCCAGGCATTGGCTCACTGAGAATGTAGAAAAGGAATCACAGAATCACAGAATCACAGAATCGTATAGGTTGGAAAAGACCTTTAAGATCATCGAGTCCAACCGTAAACCTAGCACTGCCAAGACCACCACTACACCATGTCCCTAAGCACCTCATCCAAATGTCCTTTAAATACCTCCAGGGATGGCGACTCAACCACTTCCCTGGGCAGCCTGTTCCAATGCTTGATAACCCTTTCAGTGAAGAAAAATTTCCTAATATCCAGTCTAAACCTCCCCTGGCGCAACTGGAGGCCATTTCCTCTCGTCCTATCACTTGTTACCTGGGAGAAGAGACCGACACCCACGTCTCTACAACCTCCTTTCAGGCAGTTGTAGAGAGCGATAAGGTCTCCCCTCAGCCTCCTTTTCTCCAGGCTAAACAACCCCAGCTCCCTCAGCCGCTCCTCATCAGACTTGTGCTCCAGACCCTTCACCAGCTTCGTTGCCCTTCTCTGGACACGCTCCAGCACCTCAATGTCTCTCTTGTAGTGAGGGGCCCAAAACTGAACACAGTATTCGAGGTGCGGCCTCACCAGTGCTGAGTACAGGGGCACGATCACTTCCCTAGTCCTGCTGGCCACACTATTTTTGATACAAGCCAGGATGCCATTGGCTTTCTTGGCCACCTGGGCACACTGCTGGCTCATATTCAGGTGGCTGTAGGAGCAGAAGCACGCAACAGCGGTGCCCAATAGCCTGTGCATGACTAAAGTCTACCAGCAATGCAAACCTTTGTCTTGCCTTATGCAGGAGATGTTGCTCCTTCTGCAGATTAGCTATCTCATCCTCCTAATGTATTTGGCTCCCTCCATCCCCTACAGAGACAGCTTCTTGCTTTGGACCTATTGGTCAAATCCCATTCACAAATCCCATGTGAATTCTTCAAACTCAGGATTTACTCCTCTCGCTCGTCTCTAACACTAGCCCTGGTCAAAGATGGGTCAGTGGATGGCTAAAGTAGATGGACTATTGTCATTACCCAGCACTGCAAAATTTATAGTCCAGTTTCTTCCTATCGTGTTCATTTATCTGACTGAAAGTTGAATTAAAATTGAGGTACAATGTGATAAACCGGAATTGATAAACCTTTACTGGGGGATTGAGTCAAGTGTAGCTCAGTCTGACAAGTGCCTGTTTCTGTCTTCGTGACAGGATAGCTGGACTCCGGACACCAACATGACTGAACGCTTTGACTGCCACTACTGCAAAGAGTCCCTGTTTGGTAAGAAGTACATCCTCAGGGAGGACAGCCCCTACTGTGTGAAATGCTACGAAAACCTTTATTCCAACACCTGCGAGGAATGCAAAAAACCTATTGGCGCTGACTGCAAGGTATGCCAGATCTGTGTCTTGTTACAAAAATCTTGACAGAGTAGCCTGGACACATAGCTCTGAGACACGGTGCTATGACCTGGAAGGATCCAGCTTAACAGCTGCCTAGGGGTTTCTTTTGGTGGGAGAGCATGCTTTCTGGACCCCTGTATCTGCTTTTCACCACTTCACTTGGCAAACCTTTCTTTACCAGGCATGTTAATAGAAATGGAAGAACGCTCCTTTCTTCCCGTAAGGCACAGGGTGATCTGATGATCTGATGTTAGAAAGTATCTCTAACTCATTAGGACAGTCCAACTGTCCTTGGGGCCAGCTGGGATCTGGAAAGGTGGCAGAAGCTGATTTTGCCTACCTTTGGGTCAGAGGAAGCTAAGCCACTGCTGGCTTTGCAGTGACCACAATTCAGTTGTCATCAAGAGACAAGACACGCTCAAGAAAAGCTGCCAACTCATGGACCACAAAAATCTGGCTAATGCTGACCTAAGTAATAAGTCAGTTAGAACACAGTTAGAATAATTAGACTTTTAAATACAGAATGATGATAGTGGAGTCTAACTAAAGATTGGAAAGGACAGAGCAGAGGCCTCGCTTGCTTGAGCTATGCACTGCTACACCACATAGAAACACCCACCTGGTACAAATAAGGTGTGACCACCTGCATTTCTTTTAAATTAACCAAACCAACTGGAGTTCATGCCAGTTTTACCCTGACTGAATGAAGACAGATGATATTTGAGCCACCCAGTGAAGCATCTATTGAACTGCTACAGACAGACTTCATGCAGTATACATCCTCCTTGCACAAAATTGACCCGTTCAAAGTTGGCTAAGAGTTCCACTGACAGAGCGGGTTTGCACTAGACCAGCAATTTGCATTGCGTGGCCATAGGATTCTTGACTGGTACGAGGAGGTCTGATGTTTGATTTCCTACATTGCTGATCCATACCTCTAGAAGCACCCATTAGTCCCTGTTACTGATACTACCACTCTGTCACTAGTTCAGAGATATAAAAACATATGCTTACTCAGATTGGGAAAAATAAATGTGTCACATCTTCCAAATTGATCTATCCCACCTTCTTGGCAAATCAGTAGGAAAGCCCCTTTCAGAAGCCTTAAAAAGGTGAGAATGTTTCACTGTCATGACAGGGAACTGGCAATAATCTGTAAGAGGGTATAAAACTGCCAGCTTTCCTACAGCTCATAAATATTCAGATTAGAGAAGAGATAGAGCTGGCCTGACCTGAAAAATCAAAATATTTCTGCCCTATTCCAGAATGTGCTTTCGTTTTAAGGTCTCTTTCTAATCCCCTGAGAAGATATTTCCATGTGTTGATATTTAAGAATTTAAAAACTTGGACCAGCTTCAACAAATCTCGGACAAAGTATTCAGGAATTAATCAGGCTGAACTTTTCAACCCAGATTTATGGATTTAGGGAGTGTGGGTGTTATTCGATATACTGCTCTTCTGTACTTTTAAGCAAGACACTCCAATAGCAGATGGGAAAAAAAAGCCCCTGTTGTCTGCAATATAAGAGTATTTTATATATGTAAAGAACCAGAACTATATGTGGAAAACACAACTATGAGATAGTAAATAAAGATTTCTTAAAGAGCTATAAAGTGTACCAGAAACAAATGTGTCCTTTTTTGTTTCTGTGACTGCTGTTTGTGCCTGTCCATGCTTTATGCTGCAGCTTTTGAACCTGTTGACCAATTCTAACCAGAAGGATAGAAGTTGCAAACTTAAATTCCTACAAGTTTTCTGAAAAAAACATGTGGTTGGGTAGAAAAAGAGATCCTATTAATGTTCCCACTGAGAGGAAAACTAGAGTAGTTTTCCAATGACAGTAATAGACACTAGAGAATACATTTGAGAGCGCCCTTATAAGTGCCTCAGCCACAAGGTAAGTTCAGTCGAAGCTTGTGCACTGTATGACTGAGCATAATTCAGCCATGAAACACAAAGCCACAAAAAATGATGCTTCTGCTCCTCATTAAACTGCATATATATATAGGTATACAAACACATAAGAAATATAGACATACACAAGACATATATGTATGTATTTTTATAGATGTCTTTTTACACATTGCGTTTGCGTTTTCCCCTGAGCAAAGAAGATAAAATGTACTGTGTTTGGGAATAAAACCAGTATGTTTACTGCATTTACTAAATGGACTCCATATTTATTTGTATGTTCTGACATAGCCTTTACACAGCTGTAAAATTTGGAACTAAAACCTAATGGAGTGACAGCATTATCAGAAAGGGTCACATCCGGGCCTCTGCATCTGGGAGGGGCACCCACCCTCACATCCACATTACAACCTGAAAAGCTCCATGTAGCTCTCACCTCAGATCCTCCTTTGCTAATCCCTTCTGGGCCACCGCTGTTCCTTTACACAGAGAAGTGCTGAATTGAGAACCCAGGTGCAGCTGAGATGTTCTTATTTTCACCCTGCGAAGAACTCCCTTCTTGAGGATGGCTGTATAGTTAGCCTATGGATGTTTCTTAGGACTTGCAAAACATGAGACTAAAGATTAAGATTGGGAGCTCCTGATTCCTGAAGAGTGCAAAGCAAGAATTAGCTTTGATAGCATCTCAAATGCTTGTTTGTCTGGGTGAAAATTACTGTACAAAAACAAAGTACACCAAAGTAAAACAGGCATTGACAAGAGGACAGCCGGCTCTCCGTCTCTGACACTACTGCAGTCTGTCAGCACTGGTGCATAGCATCATCTCACCTGAGCTGAACTTAAGCCTGCTCAGACACTGGTAATACTCCAACTTTGACAGCACTGGGCTCTGAGAGGGTCAAACTGATGCCAGGTTTTCACCTTGTGTTTTAGCTATGGCACAGAGAGCCCATAAGACAACTATCCTGAAGACAAGCTTTCTTTGAATTCAGATCAGGAGAGAATTTGCTTCACTATTTTTCAATCTTCCTATGGTAATTTACGGGTCACTGTGAATGCAACTGAGTAATAACTAATTTGCTCTTTCTTTTGAACGCTTTTTTTTTTGCATTATAAAAGCCCTGAATGATAACATGTGTCTGAATGACTTTGGACTTAGGCCATTTCATTAACTGTAAACAATTCTAGCTGATGTTTATGAAACTTTCACGGACAGATTAGAAGCGTCATATACTGAGTGGTAGGAGGCACTGGCAGGCAGTAGAAAAACACGGTGCCATTTCTCTCGCAGCTATTACACGTTATCCATATGCCAACAGGTTCTAACAGAAATTTATTCTTTCTAAAAAGAATTGGCATTTCATTGCCTATGTCCCTGGTGAACGCTCACCACACCTACAGTTTCACGCTTCTTTCTGGAAATCCATCCATTATGTTTTCATTTGCTTAACTGCTGAAATGTGACTTTTGGTTGATTTTTCTTTTTTAATAGTTTCCTTGCAGACCCTATGGCACAGAAACCATCACAAATACAGGAAATACCTACAGTAATCCAGCGTTTAATGCAGTCCACAAGTTGGCCTTGGCAGGCAGGAGGGGGTGAAAACTCTCTGCAAAATGTGAGAATGAAATTAAAAGTGGATCGTGAGATAAAGCTACTGTGTCAGCACACAGGCCAAAAATTCATCAGAAGGGTCGGTCTTACACTCAAAATAAACAACAAAAAAAGCCTCTAGTAATGTGGACCAGGAAAGGGAGAAAATATTTGTTTTTCAAATTTTTAATGTTTAAGCCTCGTCCTGGGTTGCAACACTTTTTCAGTGCATTACTGAACATCAGACTAGTTGTTGTGAAGCGGAATGGTGAAAGAGGCAGATACTTTTGTCTCTTCTCATATCCCTAAGATGCTGGGTTCAGCACAATATCATTTATTTTTACCTTTTCTAAACATGCTTTTGATAGAGAAGTACCAGTCTAACATATTTGTTTTGCTACAGGATGTACACGGCTAAAATCTGTACAGCATTTTGTTGTCGTAGCCCATTTCCTCTGCTCAACCTCCTGAAAAGAGCATTGCAGCAAGCAAAAAAGTCTGATGTAGTCTTCATTCGTGAACAAACATACAGTTACTCTTCTGGTAACAATCTCTCTAATCTTAATCTTCCTGTTGGGTCCCTGTGGAAAGCCAGTTCAGGAGAAAAGGTGATACAAAATGGCTTAAGTTTACTTAGACTTATAAAGCCAGAGTAGAAGACAACACAGTTGCAGGATATGAGGAGGCTATGCTTAACCCACTCAGCTGGTAACTCTAGTCTTGGGGCCCTTCTAGTTCAAAAAACAAAAGTCACCAGCAATCCCATCCTAGAGGCCAATAACCCATGCTGGATCAAAACTACACAGAACTATGGAGGAGCTATAAAATGTGATTTTGCCAATGTTAAAAACAGTCATCTTGACAAAGTTTTCTTTGGGGATGACATCATGAAAATAAGTGAAAAGAAAATTGTTTGAAAAGCACTTAATGGCTTTTCAAAACCATAAGTTTCAAACCCATTTGGGTTTGGGGATGACTCTAAAGTTTTGGAGAGAAATAGGATCTGCATTAAGTTCTGCTTGCACCATATTCTTGCAGTCGGTCTTCTGAGTGTGTACAAAGGACCTCCACTTGGCCCACTCTCTGACATGTGATTGAGAAACATCCACCATTCGTTTGGTTGTCCCAAGTAACACCGAGCTGAAACTTTCAGCTGAGGCTGATGCTCAGATCAGGCTGAGAAAAGCACCCATTCAAATTTGAGTAGTTTCAGGTTTTGCTAATCTGGTTACTTTTTATCTTCAAATGAAACCACATAAGGGAAGGATTACTTTCCATGTTCAGAAGAAATGCAACTGAATGAAGGGTTAAATATTTCTCCCTGCAAATTCTGCTGCAGGATTTATCGCAGCTCCGCAGAGACAGGCATTGCCCTCCTCCCCTTCTCTTTTCACTAGTAGCACATCTGGAACTGGTCTGGTGCTCTCTGCACTTCAGCTGCAAAGCACTCGTACAGGACAGACCATGTCCGTGAGCACCTGTGTGCATGCATCTCTATATATGTAAACCCTGTTCCACTTCTCAAATTTCAATCTATGGTTATTCTTCAGTCTCTTATCTGTTTTTATGTGTGCTTTATCTAACAAGAACACGTAGCTGTCAGTTTTCATAGATAGATGCACAGATCGATCGCAAAAAGAGTCATTCTCCAGATTTCTGTTAGGCAACATCGGAATATGCATTTAAAACTACAGTTAAAATACGTAGCACCAGGGACTCATTTCCCTCAGGCTGCATAAAGCAGCTGAGAAGTCATGCTCATCAATATTTTAAGGATACACTCCAGTTCTGAATCCACAATGATAATTTTCTTTATTACTTCTTCCTGGAAATCCATGCAATAGACAGGAATTAGTTGTGTATCACTTGAACCTTCTGCTGGAACAGATTTATTTGGGTTACAATCAGCTAGTGTAAACTAGAGCTGACATGCCTAGAGTAAACCTAATGCTCTTTCAGCTTAACTGAGGGCCAGCCTAACAGTCAGGCAAGCTTGAAGTCAGTTTTGCAGATGCATCTTCTCCAGTGTCAAATCTGTTCCAGATCAGTACAGCCACAGCTTATGTACAAGCCAAAGAATCCAGTTAGATGTACCACACACTGAAGCTGAAGGAGACCAAACCTGATTCCTGGTGACTTTATTACACTGACCTAAGAACAATCACGATGCAGAAACGGTTTCATCAGTACCTTGGACTTCCTTGCTTTGGATGTGACAGATTCAGAGAAAGAAAGCAATATCCATTTCATCGGCCTACTATTCTGCTGCAAGCATGTCAAAGCCAGACATCTTAGACTCCCTCTACATTTGATGACAATATCTGTTATAATCATCCAAGGTAGCTACAGATTATTCAAGTCAGTCTGTATCTTGGGTACTTTGGGTTGTAGCTGCGCTTCATCGCTTTGCCATGATGAAATATCTGCTACTTTCACCTACCTAGCTAGTGTCTATGCAAGCTGCCATCATAACTGACTCAAGGATCAAACCTTTCATCATTGACACCTAATCCTTGTCTTCATTGCTCCTCTTCTAAAAGGCACGCACCTTCTCCAGGGTATAATTGTATTAATAAAACAAGGCAGAACAAAAGCAGATAACAGCATATGAATTTTGGCAATAAAAAATAGCTTGCGGAATATTGCAAAAAGAGGAGGAAGGCATCAAGGGGGAAAGAGACAAGAGAAAGGAAAACAGATGTGTTGTCATTCTGTTTTCTAGCAGGCAAATTTCACATTTTGGAAAACTCTGTTGGCTGTATGTTGTATTTTTCTGTTGAAAATCTTATTCCCCTCTGAGATCAGATTTAGGCTATTCAACTTCATTTAGAGAGAAACAAATGTAAATAACTTCCAAAGAACGTTTTTTTTCATTTTGCTATTAGAAAAGATTAAAATTTTACAGTCAGAAATTTGGGTTGTTTCAAAAGAAGTTAGCTGAAATGAATAGACAAGCTGAATAAACAACTGTCTGAAGGCTGTAAAGTAGGAGGCTTACATATTCTATCGCAGAGTGCAACCTGCGAGATGAAAGACACATTGGGTACCAATTGTTACTCACAGGGATTTAAGAAATTTAGGGGAGTAGCGCAGATGTCCAAACAAAAAGTCTTTATCGCATGGTCAAATTCTGATTGAAGTTACTATAGTTTAACAAGCTACCGTGCATCAGCTGAGCTAGGCAAAACTATTTCAGTGTTTCCTGTTAGCTATTTATGAGAACAAGGCTCCCGCAGACATAACGTGTGGTTATTTCAGGTTAACCTGAATCCACAGTATCTTTTGTTTGCTCTGGGCTAAGATTGCACATTTGGAGTTACCTGTGACTGTACTGGCTGACGTAGAGCAGCTTAGGCCAGATTATGTTTGAACACTCCACGATGCTTCCATTTACACAATTAAAAAATCTGATATTCTACAACTCATTCTTTTCCTTCAGTTAACCATAGCAATTCAGTGCTTCTAATTAATACATAGTGGATCTTGAGCTAGAACCTGAGAAGTTATTTCTGCTGAATGTTTATACTCCCCATTCATGGCAATACTAGTCCCGCACACTCCCACCTCAAACTGAAGCCTATATATTTTGGGGTAGACATCCTTTCTTGTAATGATCTAAGCTCCATTTTGTTTGAAGTCCAAAGACACTGTTCAAGTGTTACATCATTAGGCCACCTTAATTTAAATTTTAAAAGGCACCATCCATCCCTTTAGGTCACAATTTTTAGAAGGACCTTTTTTTTAAAATAATAGAAGTACCATGGTGGAGACTATTTTAAATACTTAGGTGCCCATGCTAATCCCTTGGCCAGAGCATTCTGCATCACTGGCTGCAGGTACAATGTGATCTCTCATCTTCCAGTCTGATCCACATTTGAAACATAGGTAAACCAAAGCACAAGAGTCAGTAAAAAGTAGTTGCAGTGAAAAAAAAAAAAAAAGGAACAGAGATCAGACCAATTCCACCCTTGGTGTAAATCTGTTGAACTGAATAAATACCAGAAAGTAATTGGGAAAAGGATTTCTGTCCAGCAATGAACGGCTATGAAATGACCTAGAAATCAGCAATAGCTAAGATAAATAGGGGAAGTCTATTATACCTATAAGGTTAACAAGTTTTAATCTGACTCAAAAATGGGGCTTTATTCTCAAATGAAATACTTAAATGAAACTAGTTGTTCCTCTGCCACATACAAAAAATGAAGGTTACCTTGAACTGAAAAAGGGTCGATAGTTGCCATGAGCTCTTTCTTGGTTATCATAGCAAAATAAGTTCACCTTCATCAGAACATTTTGTTTTCTTGAGCTGTGCAAATTAGCCTCAGTTCCTGGCTGTGGTTCAGATTTGGACATGTTTGCATTCTCTAAGCTTCCAGTTGTGCAAACTATTCATTCCACTTACTCTGTGGTTTTGGATTTCTGCAGGATCTGTCTTACAAGGACCGCCACTGGCATGAAACCTGCTTCCACTGCTTCCAGTGCAAGAATTCATTGGTGGACAAACCTTTTGCTGCAAAAGAGGAACATCTACTTTGTACTGATTGCTACTCCAATGAATACTCTTCCAAATGTAATGAGTGCAAGAAGACTATTATGCCAGGTTAGGATGGTCCCTTTTTGGAGTAAGAAAAGATTAGGCTAAATATTAAGCCCAAACTCAGCAACATTTGTGACAAATATTTTTCCTTTACTATCTCTGCTAAGCCATGGTGAACTTTGTAAAATACAGTTGATGGTGCATTCTAAGTCATTTCCATGACCAGAACACATAATTTTCATAATGGATCATCATAGAACTGTTACTCACCTGAAGCAGATTACTCTTGAAAATTAGTATTTATTTCATTTAGCATTTTTATTAATGGGATTTATAATTTTCTAGAGCAGTACATTAAAAGGCTTTTGATGGCTAGACAACTAAAATTGATCTTTCTGTCCAATCCCAAATTTGTACTCTGTCTTGATTGGCTTCCACTGCTTGAAGAGGAGAAGCAGCTTGCAAATTTAACAGCTTACTTAATTCACGAGTTAGCTTTTTATGTAATTACTCTAAATTTAGCTTCTCCCATAAAAATTAAAAATTGGTCAAAGTGCCTCTAAGGTCTTTCTTGAGCACAAAGATATGAAGAAACAGGAAAGCTATTTTCTTTTTCAACATGAAACATGAGGTTATAGTAATAGATTGCTAAAACCTCATCTTCTCATGTCAATACTATAGCATTCTGTGATGATCTGAGGGCTTAAAGTGGAAGGAATATTGATCCAGAAATAAAATATTAACAGGCAATTTGAAGAATCCACATACGTGCTCCATAACGATTACTACTTAATTTTTCCAGTAAAATTTTTCCTTGGCTGGTTCTGACATTGGTCATCTTAGACAAAAGCCGAAAACCACAACATTGTGCACCTAAGGTGTAAAAATGAGGGCTTGATGATGAAATAGGATGTATAAATAGAAACAACAACGATATTGAAAAGCAGATGGCCCTACCCATTCATGATTGAGTTTAGGCATCTCCTTCTATTATTCCATGTGCACCTGTTTTTACCAATACAGCACTAACAACTGACATGTTTGGGAATAGCCAGTGCTAGTTTTAAAGCTGGAACTACATATGTGTATACATTTTTAAGATTGTTCATCAAATTCACCCCCGTGGTCAGTGAGCTTATTTACTGAGTGGATCTCTTTTTGCCTATTATGCCAGCTATAGATTGGTAAGTAGTAATGGAGGCTGGATTCAGCCAGTCAGAGAATCCCTTCTTCTCTTATAATCTGAAACAGAAGAAATCCATTTTTATGAAGCTTTACAACCACCAACTGGTCTTTGGCTGCTTACGCAAGGTAGCCGTGATGTCGCCACATTCACAGAGCAGTACACCCAGCGTGTATTTTCTGCTTACGCAGCACACCATGTTAGTACAGGAGCTACACCAGAGCACTATGATCACCAGCTGAAGCATAATTCATTTTGAAAGAACCAGCAAGTGGTTGGATACCCTTTATGGAGACTGTTAATGCTACACTTGCCCTTTGCTTTGCTCCACTAAATGTACAATTTAGATTTAATAAAGCATAATCATGACATGCCCATTAAATACTAAAGTAATTACAAGCTTGATCTTTCAGTCCTTCTGCAAACTAAACTCCCACTGACTTCAGCCTAGCAGCTAACAAACAGGGATCCCCCTGCCTTGAGTTTCAGTGACAACACAATCCCAAAGAGAGAAGAGCTAAAAATGTGAAAATAAAATTCTAGACTATTCAAAAAAAGTATCCACATCTCCTTTTTCCAGAACATCATTCCTTCAACGACTGATTTAGTTACTCCTTGGTATGATATAGAAAGTTACCAGCACAGAGAGGGCATAATTCTTAAAAGGTGTCCGTTAATAAAACGGATCAGAAATATTCAAGCATGTAAGCATCAGGCAGAAAGATAATTAACAGTTGACTTATTACACTCCTGCAAGTCAATTCTTTAAAAAAAAAAAATATCCTGAAGTATGCCTCTGGGCAGAATTTAATGAGACGAAAAAAGAAAAAGAAGAAAAATATGCAACTAGTAAACAAAGAGGAATTAATGCTTGAGAAGGGAAAAAATGGTAAAACTTCACCCTCCAGTAATGGGGGTGGGGAGAGTTGGCATCAAAGGAGTTAGTGTGCTGCTTCATCATTAGCCAACGTGATCAGCTTGTCAGTCTTCCAAGCACTTGACATCATGTTTGTTGCTACAGGCTTCAAGAGTAATGCAGAACTGTAGGAGCATCATTTATTTGTTTGCCCTTCTGGCCAGTATCAAATATTCTGACTCAAACTGGTACATAGGAAATTATATATTGTGCAAAGAAATTTGTCCATATAATAGGGCACCTCCAATTTCCTGGAAGGGCTGAGTCCCCCTGCCATACAGTGGACTGAATCTGCAAAGTACAGTATCCATACCCTACAACTTCATTCTAGACAAGTACATTTAGCTCCTAACTACCATACCACTTCGCTGCTTTTCAGTAAAGGATTGTTTAAAGATTTTTTCTTCCTTTCACATTGCAACTATGATTTAAATACAGCTGAAGACAGAGAGAAAGCTTCTTTCTTACTGAAAGTTTCAAGAGGCAGAAAAACATTTAGGATAGGTGTTGCAGAGCTGGAGGACAGGAACAAGTCCCCAGAGCAGATATGAAATAATCCTTTGTCTCAGACAGTGACTATACATTATTGGGAAAGGGAGGCAAGAAGCTTGCCAGGAATTAACCAGGTATCTTGCAGCTGTCTGAAAAAGAAACAAAAGGGACTTGGAAAGAATGAAGTCAAATTTTAATGAGGAATGGCCTTACCTTCACTCAGCACTAACAGCAGCTTTTACTGGTGTCTCGCCTATTCCCCAGAATCTCCCTGTGCATTAGAATTCATTATTAACGCTAATAGTACCACCAAAAGGTGTCCTAAGCCTTCATTATTAGCAGTAAATGTTTCTCTTCTTTATAGGAGGAGAACCACTCACTCTCCAAAAACTTAAAATGGTACCCAATACCATGCAAAGCTGGTAGGAACATGAAATAGCTTCTAGCTCATAGCTGCACTGCTTATTGACTGACAGCCAGCTGTCAGGCAAACCAGAGCTACAAATTGCATCTGTCTCAGCCAGAAGTTCACTTGATGTTCTGGTCTCATTACAGGTACGCGGAAGATGGAATACAAGGGCAACAGCTGGCACGAGACCTGCTTTATCTGCTACCGCTGCCAACAGCCTATTGGGACGAAGAGTTTCATCCCTAAGGACAATCAAAACTTCTGTGTGCCCTGCTATGAAAGGCAGTTTGCCATGCAGTGCGTCCAGTGCAAGAAGGTAATGCTCTTTATTTTACTTACCGAAAACCTAAGGGATTGAAGTCCATCCCATTTTATGTCCAAGTGGGTAGAATATCTTATTTTTCTATGTGTGTTAAAAGGTTAACATCCTGCACCAGGCACAGCATTTACTACAATGAGAATTCTCTTACTCAGGGTTAAAGATCCCTTTGTATTGAAAGCATACAGAGAACACATTTTAAAAACAAAAAACCCCACCAAAACCAAAATAAAAACTCTGCAGTGGAATAACCTCATTCCAATATAACCCATCATATCGTTTGGATGAGGTGCTTAGGGACATGGTGTAGTGGTGGACTTGGTACTGTTAGGTTTACGGTTGGACTCGATGATCTGAAAGGTCTTCTCCAACCTATACGATTCTGTGATATATCATATACCTAAACATTTCAACTGGAAGGAAGATGAGCTAACACTGATCATTTTTTAATATTCTAATGAAGTTCAAGACAGAGAGATAACCTTTACACAGAGCAAATGCTGTTCCTGAAATAAACACTAGTAAACTCAATATGCTCAGGAGTACAACTTTCTAGGCTAAGGACCTTCTATTTGTGAATCTCCTAAATTCTATACACAGACACTGATAAGAATTTTAGAATTCTTTCCTAAAAAGAATCATATCATTGCTTACAGAACTAACAAATCCCAGCCCTTCCAGTCAAGCAAAGCTGCAGCCTGGTCAGACATACTAGCTGGCCAGAAACGACTGCATCTTTGCTGCTGCACAGGCAAAACAAAATAGGTAAAGGCTAAATTTTTCTTTCAGCCTTTGATCTAAAGTATACCTAATTACCTTTACTACCTCCTATCCATCCATCGATTTTCTGAAGCTTCTAAGGGTTTCGTATCTTAAAAACTCTGTCTAGAGTCCAATTTTAACCACATTTGAGAACAGGCTCAAAAACACTTGGGAAAGAGGCAAAGACACAGATGAATACACATATTAGGTAGCATGATCACATACAAGCCTGATTCCCAGGGAATCTCCCTTTAGGAAGAAAGGAAGAAAAATTAAACTGTCCAATCCTACAGCCTTCTTAGGAATACTCAAAGGATCAAAAAAAGTTCCGTTTGTCTAACATCAGGGGAGCTGTTTTTGTAGGCAACAACTTGTTGTAAGAGAAAAACCCCAAAGTCCAGAGAAGCAGAAAGCAAAGACTTCAGCTAAATTTGAAATAAAACAGTCTTTGCCGAGGAAAGTGACAGGGAATTTGACACACCTAAGGTAGTTCCTTCACCATGAAGAATGGGACAGGTGAAGGAACAGAGATGAGACGAATCCTAGCACATGCATATGAAAAGCGACATACAAAGACTAGCTTTAAAAACAAAGAGGACAATTGAGAATGAGATTATACGATACATGGAGAATAAAGAATTTTTAGTATGGGGCTTCTTTATATAAATTAGGAAATTATAATAAATCACTTGCATGCCTTTTGCAAGGTCAGCTCCAGCCAAAATTATGATTTTGCTGCTGTTAAGCCTTCTTTCCTTCCTCCCACCCGTAAAAACCTCATCACCTTTCCTCTCTACCAAATCAAGACACAAACCTGTCACCCTCAAGAAAACACTGTCTGTCTTACTTTCCATAAAACAGGCTATCACTACAGGAGGTGTTACTTACCGGGAGCAGCCGTGGCATAAGGAGTGCTTCGTTTGTACTGGATGCAAGAAGCAGTTGTCTGGACAACGCTTTACCTCCAGGGACGAGTTTGCATATTGCCTGAGCTGCTTCTGCAACCTCTACGCCAAAAAGTGTGCTGGATGCACAAACCCAATCAGCGGTAGGTCTCTCGTGGCCAGTGTCTCTAAATTTTAGGATTTTTTCAATGAACTGCTTCTAGTATTAAAAATGGTTCAATAATTCATTCTGAGTAACTTGAGAGACTCAAGACACCATACAATTAAAGATATGTGAAATTAAATACTTACGATGCCTTTCAAGTGCCTAACAAAAAGAAATGGAAGAGGCCCTTAAATCAAAGTTTCCGCCTTTTCACCTGATTTTCATGGAACATGGTGGACGCACAGTAGCAGAGCCATGCACGTAGTGGGATATGCATGTTCTGTACATCACTCCACTTGCGTTCATTAGAGGGATCACCGACCTCAGCAACGACAGTCCCTCTGCCAGCAGAAAGTGTCTAACTGGCTTGTACCTCGTGTTGTAGCACAGCGCATTTCTTCCCTGACTTTTCAGGACAGCAACTGAGAAATCACAAGGCTTTTAGATACTGCTTTCTAGTACAAAAGTACTTAAACGAGCAACTGCTTAGAGGTTTACTATGAAACACTTAGCATAAAAATGTAACCTCCTTTATGAAGTAATCAGCATTTAACAGCAAGATCCACACAGTCCAAGACTGCGAATCTGAGTTATGTCTGGACCATTTTCTCTTGTTATTGCTCTGCCCTTGTGCCTCTCCCTCACTAACATATGCTTGATTGCATAGCTCCTAAAAAAGTCAGTGCATAACACCACTGGTACTGTTTGCTGCTCGTGTGAAAGAGGCATTTCTCTTTTGAATATTGCAGTCTTTTCTATCATATGCTGTTTTTTCAAAATGTTGTTACTAAAGGCAAAACAAAACAAAAATCCCTCTCAGGTAAGAGATACACCCAACAATCTTTTCACTGACTTCCAGCTAGTCATTCCAAATGCATCAGATTCAAATTGCCTGTCATTTCTGAGGTTAAGCAAGAGATAATTAGTACTAGGAGACATTTGTCCCTTTTTGCTTTTTTCCTGTACAAGTTCAATACCCCTTATAACCTCCATAGCCTCAAACTCTTGAATGTTTTTTGCAGTTTGCTAACCTGCTTCTTTTCTTGAGGCACCCTCTTTCACAGCTATGAATCAAGTCATGACACAACCTGTCAGACTTCTTTTTTAATGATCTAAATGCATTTTTACAAAACAAAATTAATTTACTCAGATGCCATAAAACATTCTGTAAAAAACTATCAAACTTCTGTTCAGGGACAGTTGCTTTCCTTTCCTTCTGCTGTACATCGTAGTACCATCCCTTGAAAGTTCATTTCTGCCATTGTCTACCACCAGTGATAACAGTCTAGTTCACTAACTTAGCTGAAAGCAACAGAACTATTTGAGGATGAAAATATTACTTGCTACGGAATAAGGGTGGCAAAATTAGGACAAAGCAACAAATACATTTGTCACAATGGCATTTTTTCACTACTCTATGTCGGATCTCCATAGCAATCCAGGAGGGGAGTCTGAAATAGCATCCCTTGATGGCTAATGTGCTATATTCTTTTCTTGTAACAGAATGCTTTTGGTTTTCAAACAGGACTCGGAGGAACCAAGTACATCTCCTTTGAAGAACGACAGTGGCATAATGATTGCTTTAACTGTAAGAAGTGCTCTCTCTCATTAGTGGGTCGCGGCTTCCTCACGGAAAGGGATGACATCCTTTGCCCCGAATGTGGGAAGGATATTTAAAGCTCAAAATAAGAGGTGGGGAGAGGGGAGGAAAGCCGTGCTTGCAATATATAGTCTAAAATACACAGATGTTCAGAACTAGCTTTGCCACTCTGTGTTTTGCTGTACTATTAACATTACTTAACCTTTTTCTTCAAACTCTCCAAATCTGGAGGGAAACCAGCTTCAAAATCTCTAGTAGCAGTGTTGGTGTTTAAGATTTCTACAGCTAACCAAAACTAATGCAAAACCTGAGATGTAAAATCATTTGGGTGCTATTGACATAACATACTCTTTTTGGGTTTTTTTTTCCTTCCACTGAATATTCCAGTTACAAGCAAGTGATATAGTTCAAGGATTACAACGGCCACGCACAATACATTCATAAATGGATATTCAGGGTGAAACCCTCAGTCCACTGAAATCTAAGGCAAACACCATTCAATTTCAATAAGGCTGTGGTCTCGCCTCAGTGTTCTTGAGCTATGTGACTAGTGCGTGCTGTCAAGTGTGTAGAAAGACTGCGAACGTAGAGGGTGTTTCAATGCACAAGGATTTGTGCCATGCCATAAAGACATAATGATAAAACAGTTGAAGTGGGAGTGCTTCATAACACATACATATTTTATTGCATGACTAGCTGATCATTGTGTGAAGTACAAGTTCCGATTGACAGTGTCAGTATTACAGTTAGTTGACATTACACTGCACATTGTATTTTTCAAAATAAAATCATTGAAAACAAAATTGTGATTGTGCTTTAATTGTATTTACATGTTATATATTTACAAATAAAACGCTTTCAGTCTGAAGAAACACAATCTAAGAGCCATACAATCACAACCCATTTTGCACCCAGTCATGATGAAACTGTGGAGTTTAGACAATCCTCATATGGGCCCTGCTGACACAACATAGTCTTCTACTAACTGAAATCAGTGGGAAAATTATCAGCAAAACTGAACAACTGTATGAAAACACTGAATCAACTGCAGCTGATGAAAGTGTGTTCATAGGCTCTAAACTCAAAACCAAAATATTGTTGTTCTCAGGAAGCAAGGAGGTCAAGACAACTCAAAAGACATTTAATCTTTGCGAAAGTCAGAAGTTTAACTTCTACATTAGGGCATGCTTTAATTTTGTTCTGTATTCCAACACGTAATACCCTTTGCTCTAGCATAATTTCTGCTACATGTTTGCTGCAAAGGCAACTGTTAGCAACAGCATGCTGGCAGGACAATAAAATCAAGAGGAAACAATCCAAAGGAAGATAACTCTCTTCCCAAAGCAAACTTCAAGAAATACGGCCATGTTATGCAATGTACGATCTGGTACACCTTCCAGGTGGAATTTATTTGTAACCAGCAAAAGGAGGAAAGTAATATGTCACACTTCCAACAGGAATCTTCAGATATGGAAAGAAGAATTAGGAATATACTTACTCTGCGTGCAACTGGGTAGGGGAAGTTAGCTTCTAGTTCCTGCCGCCACTCTTGAATTTGTCTCTTTTTGTACCAAGTGTAAAGTGCTCACAGGTCATTCTTCCCTCATTAATTCAACAAGCTAAATAGATGCATCAGATCAGATTTGGCTTACTGTACACCATTTGAAGAACTTGGCCGGCTGACATTTTTGAAGCGTACACTGTGCTAATCTGATCTCACTGAATGACTACATTCTATCCTTGGGTGACTTCATTCGATGATGAAGGCTGCAGTAAAGAATAGCCATAAAAATCCCTCTTATACCCACACCTCCCAAAGGAGAGCAAGCACCTCACTTACTCTCTCCTCTGGGGTCTGGCAATCACCCAGCACACTGCAGCTCTGCTCTAATACTTTGCTGAGAGAAGAAGGATTGCTGTTAGCTAAGGGGGTAGTGGGAGGTTGTAAGAGCAGCATGGCTTGCACCTTGCCCCCCCAGTAAGCGCTACGACAGACGGCAAAATGGTCCCAGCTTCGGGGAAAGGTAGGTGAAACATGACAAGGGTGGAAGGTGTACTGCCCTGAAAACAAGACTGTTACCATGCAATAGCAGCATCATGCTGTACAGTTCTGCATATCGCTCCTTAACACACACCAACACACACATGCACATAGCAACTGGAACTACAACAAAATATAGCCTAGACTCTAAACCACTGCCAAGAAGCCACCCACAAAACAGAACTCCTACCAGACTGTTACGCTAGTGCAAGGGCCACCACTTCACATGATACTAACTGCTGCTAAAACTCCAAAGTAGCTACTGAGCCTTCCACCCTGTAAGCTTTTTCTTAAGTTCTAATCACTTCAAGTCCTCTGAAATATAACCATATAAAATGAACAAGCTTAATTACATCACAAAAACAAGTCAGCACTACTTTGTTTGCTTTTAATTGAGTTTATTTAAATAGGATAAGGCTACTTAAAAGACAACTTTTTACATACAAAATGTACATTACGTTAAAGTCTGCTGTACTCAAGTACAAAAACTACACAAGTGTTTAGTAAAAGGGAAACAGCACACAATATTTCAAAACACACACATTCTTACCATTTTACAGCATTCAAGAAGTGCCTTTTATGTCATAACAGTGAATGGAGAACTTCTGTCAGTAATGAATTAAGCTACAGTTTTTGGTTTCAATATTAACCAATGTTAAAAATGTAAACAAGCTTTCAGATCACTACTGACAGCTTCTTTTAGTGGGTTAACTAAGTGGATTCAGAAGTTGATTCTTTTTTTTGTTTTTGTTTCACTAAGTCTGGGAGCATTATTATTATTCACCATCCATATCTAAAATGGATACAAACTGGCTTCACCCTGAGCCACTGAGATTTAATAAAAAACATTTCCATCAACTTAACTGGATTTCTGCCTTATAAGGCACTACCAATAATCCAGCGGAAACACCAAGTTTCACAGAAAATCAACATCCATCTTAAATCAAAGGGAGGGAAAACAGGTTGTTGGTGGGGTTTGTTTTGTTGTTTTTTTTTAAATGAGTGCAACTACATACGCTAAGGCTCTCAAGGTACTTTGTCTTGCTATCCTTGTCCCTCTCCAACTGTTAGCAAGTTGAGAAAGCACTGACCTGCATTCCACAGGTCTTCCCATGTTTTGTAAGCATCATTGTAACCAGGAAAACAAGGAAATTTGCTATATCGGCACATTTTTACACTTAAGCATGTATAAAATATGCCTGTGTATTTAGGAGAACATGGCACTAATCCATTCACTACTTCTCTCAAAGATTCATATCAAACAGTCTAATTAAACATACTTCCATCTGTGCATTTCTTATTTCACATGTCAATAAGAGAAACTTCAATTTGAAGTAATGCTGTTAAAATAGTTCATCTCTTATTACCAACCTAACTTGCACTGTAAATTCTACACTCCTGTTCTGTGCAACAAAAAGGAAAAAAATTTTGTCTCAGACTACCTTATCAGCAGAATGGTCAGTCTTCTCATCTAAATGAATTATCTTTTTGAAGCCAAGAAGGCTCTTGGGATCACTCTGAATCTCAATAGCTATTTTAACTATTTAACCAGAAGTGGAACAAAACTGACTCTTACTGAAACAAAAAAAATATATATTTATATGTGTGAATCATAGTGACATGCAGGAGATGAACTATAATAATCTTGAAAACTAAAAGTAGGGCATTTAGTATATTGTAACATTACCACCTTTTAAAGAAGTAATGAACTACTTGGTGTACAAGAGTAGACACTCTTAAGGTGACTGGTGATAATGACTCCAGCTTTACAACGGGGAACTTTTAAACTTGTTGAAACTTCACAGCAATCTGAATCCCTATAAGGTTTAAAAAGAATTGTACTTAAACTGTTTAAATATGACTTATCTGTTTGAAAATATGGAAGTAACATTTATGTTTCAAGCACCGTTAGCTACTTCATGGCCATGTAACATGCTGGATTTTCTTCTTTGCTTCCGTAGGCTTTAGGTCATTCTGGAATACAAGAAAGCAAATAAGTATTCTTAAATATACTGCACAAGTAGAAGTTAGTCATTAACCTGCCATATTCAAATCTAGTACCTACTATTGCTGTACTCAGCTATACACTACTACAACAGCTTTCTATTGCCATCTTGTGGAGAAAGTTAAATATCACAAAACTTCTCTAGAGAAGATAAAAATAAAGCCAATAAATTTAACTATCTGCAAATAATATGTGTCTTGGTTTTTCTTAATCTTACAATTAGTTATGCAAAAATATCTTTCAGTTATGCAGCTTAGAAACAGGTACATATTGGAGTCTCGAAACATACTTCTAAAGTTATTTCAGATTGCCTTCTTAAAATGCTTGTTGAAATGGGATTGTATAAGAAAAAACCAAACATAAAACTAGGAAACCAATTTATTTTCGTAAAATAGTAAAAAAATTAGAAAAAGAGAAGGAAAAGTTGGCCTTCCTTTGTAACGACCTGTATAAAAAAAAAGTGAAATAATTGCCAAAGCCTCAGATGAACTCATCTTTCAAGCCCCACCCCAAGAAACCGGGAAAATCAAGTAAGCCCTAAGTAAAACAATGGGAGATTCAAGTGGTGAAATAATTACCTTTCACCATCTAAAACAAGAAAAAAATCTGAGAAATTAGAGCTTTAATAGTTCACACAAGCACAGTAAAGACAGGTATATGAATTTTCAAGAATATTCTGCAACACACTGGCTTGGGGAGCACAGTCTGGAGATCCCTCTTCTCATTAAGAGTTTCAGTGTTAGTTTATTTACAGCAATCCTGTGGATTGCAACCACTGAAAGGTTTAAGGGAATTAGACCCAAAGACCAGGATGATAGTTCTGTGCTATTCAGGACAAGAACTTCACTTTTTCTTGAAATTCAAAGAACAGTCACTTGCTTGAAAAGGTAAATGTCATTATTGTATACTGAAAATATATCAGGCTTTGCACTCTACAGTCATCCGCCAAGTATACTGATTCTCCCTGGATGCATCACTTATTATTCAATACCACGTTCCTTAATCTCAAACAGTAAAGTAACATCCATACAACACACTTGCCTAACTTCAGACGTGTCTGACTGACATTAACCAAGGCATGACTGAACTTACCAATATTAACTTGAACAACTGTGGCTAACACAGGAAGTCAAGTGTCAGAGGTCATAGCTTCTGAGTGTCGGTTATACAGTGTCACTTAAAAGTGTTCATCATTGTGTCCACCAAACAATTAAGTTAAATATAAAGAAGCTGTGAGGTGTATACTAAACAAGTTCCAAAAGCTCTGTAGGGTCAGATCTGACCAGTACTTAGAAGAGTTCTAAATACTAAAATAAGTTAGAGATATTGGTAGTAGGAAACACACCTCTCCAGCATAAATGTCATTCAGGGCCTCAGCCATTATTCTTGTAAAAGTTGCTAAATCTGTCTTTCAGAACAGCCACGTGTTTAGGTGCTCACGTTTAACCAAAGCCTGATGGAACCTACCAATCCACACAGCAAGGATACTACCTCCATTCTTTCATGAAAGAATTTTTAAAAGAGAGATTAATAGAAAGCATTTCATGAGGCAATATTGAGAAAACTGAATTTAGGTCTGGTGTTCTGGGAAAACGTTAATCAATGTAATTGCACACTGCATATGTAAAGCTCCCCCTGCAGTTCAACTGAAAACAGATATTTCTATTTCTTCCTTTGAAGCCCAGACTTATTCCAGATATTCCCATATTCCAATGGAAATGTGAAAATTCCTTCATTTGTATCATGAAGGGATACAACACAAATGTAAGACTTATCCTTACCTCGTGGCATGTTTTAAAGAGGAGATTACCCATTCCTCCTTGCTCACTGACAAGCCCTTAAAGACTAATCACACCTTTGTCAAAAATAACCACTGTACTATCTATCTCCTCAACTGGCAGCTACATTCAGCACCATTACCTACACTTTCAAAGATATGCCCTCCTGAATTCATATATCCTGCCTTAGCTCTTCTCTCATCACTTCAGCTCATCAGCCTCATTCTGCCCCCATCTGTAGTGTAGTTCTCTTCTCTACAGAAAATTTGTTTGCAGCTGAATCTAACTTGCAGAAAGAAGATAACTATTTACCTTTACAGTTAACAGCTCAGTCATCAGTCTTCTATTTGAGAACAGCACCCTTCTGTTCAAGATCTCAGCATAACTTTCTCAGCATCTTATAGAAGTCCAGGTACCTGATTAAGATCACCATGGCTCAAAACGAGCACTCAACCTTTGTCCTCGCACTTTAACTAGTATAGTTTGTTGTTATGACTTCTCATTCAGACCCACAATCTAGGCAGCTCTCCAGATTTTCACATCCAGTTCCTTCCTCTAGCTTGCCAATTCCTATACAAGATTTAAAACAGATGGCATTCTTCCTCTAAGGATATATTCTACAGCTCTCAGCATCTCACTTCAGTTCCCGTAATAGCTCTTCCTTCACTTTGACAAATGAAAGCTTGTCCTAATCAAACATTCAAGTGTGATTGTTACAAGTGTTATCATTCCATTTTTTTCTTCCCTACTACGGAAAACAAACCACTTGTCCTCCCTTTAAGGCTGTTCATATTGTTCTAGAATACCTGTTCTCTCTCTCAGACCTACCAGTAGGATTATTTTGTTTGTTTTATTTGATTGCTACTAGCACCACCTTAAGTATTACGTACTTACTTATTCTAAAATTACATGCATGTTTTCTACAAAGCTGCCCCTCTCACACAGAAGTTTCCCACAGACAAGTACTTCATTTCTTTCCTTCTAATCTTTCCCAAACCAGCTACTCTTTTGTCTGTTTCTAAATAACTCTACTATTACTCCAAAATAAAATAATCCTGAAAACTCTTACAAGGGTCTACCTTTGGCTCCTGCAAGTTTCAATTAAAAAAAAGCTGCAAAACAAGATACTGAACATACATACCGGCAAATCAGATTCTTCTTTTGGAACAGCTCTCTTCAACTTCACAACAGTAGTTCCTGCTACTGGAGACAAAGGGTACACCTTCAGACTAGCCAACACACTGCTGTTAGTCTTTGAAATATTGTTCTGCCTAGCCTCATTATTTCTCATTCCCAGCTTAGCGTCCTCTGATAAACTGGAGGCCGAAATGTATGTTGAGGCATTTGAAGGAACTGATAATCTTCTAACAGTGTTGGTGGTGCTTCCAGTTGGAGGGGGTTTTAGGCGATCAGCAGCTCCATTCTCTGTCTTCTTCACCTTTATGCTTGTACTTGTTGAATTCCCATCAAATACAATTAATGGCCGTTTCCTTAAACCTTCCACCGTTGTAACACTGAAAATACAAATTGTAAAATTCTCAGAAACACAAGCTAGATGGTGCAAAAATAGCATATCCAAGACATGAGTAGTGAAAATGAATTTAATCCTGCCTAAAGTGAAAATATATCCCAACATATTAACCTTAAGCTCTCAGCTGCTTCAAACTTAGGCAATAGAAATTGCTCCCAAAATAAAAGGGGGAGGGGGCAGGGAGTTGTGTGAGGAAGAGAGTTCTAAAAGACTGTTAGACAAGGAATGAAAATATTAAGCAAAAAAAAGCATGTCTGAAATAAGATGTCTTTGAACAGGAACCCTAAGCTGATTTAATGACCACTTTTTTTTAACAGTTTGTGCCTTTAAGCCTATGTGTAGTCAGAGCTGGCCAATTTAGTAGCAACTGATTTACAAAAAAGGAATACTATCAAGCTAATATCAAAACAGTACTATCAGAAAACATCCTGACTGCCAAAAAACAAAGCACAAAATTATCATAGCTCACTCTACATGAATCTAGAGTTTTAAAAAAGCATTGCTCAAGAATGACAAAGAGAAAGTGTTTGGAAAGCGCAGATTTAACAAACAAAAAGACCTGAACCACCATTAAGTTATATAATACTCCTGTTTAGAAACTTCAATTTTCAGTACACACTTACTGTTTAATCATCTCATATTAAACAGAGGAATAAAAGTTGAACTACAGTGTTTTCAGCAATGAAATATATTCATTAATTTGTAATTAATGAATTTGACAATATTGATGTTAGGAATCTCAACAGACTTCAAAATAAGCCACAAGGAGAGACTCCATTCATTTGACTTAGAACAACATCAGATTAGTAGCTGCTGATAAACCTCACATATTAAGAAATTACACATCACTTGCACAATTTCTGTCCAGACCAGGGGTTTCTTAAAAAAAAAAAAAAAAAAAAAGAAAGGATTCACAATTTAAGAGCTCATAGAGCAAGAGAAAGTTCAGCTCTTATTCAGAGTTGCTTCTACATTACTATCTGTTCACAACAACATATGTCACATAATCCTCCTCTTTTTCTATTCATCGGGTTCCTGGAACTTAGAGACAAAGAGACACCTTCAATTCATTTGGGACTTGTTTGTCAAGAGATCAGACACAACTCTTTGGCTTACATCTACAGTAGATGCTGTTTCTAGGAGAGCTTCTACGAAATGAGATTAGCTTCCAAGACCAGGAGTATTCAGCCAGGCATGTTGTTTCAGTTAAGTACTACCGAAACAACAGTAGTATTTAACACATCCATTAAATTAAGGAGTATAATTTCACTTGAAAAGTCTAAAAAGCTGACACACACTTCAAAAATAAAACATGATACTTTTTGCTCACTTTGGCTTTGTCCAAGAATTTGGACAAGGAACAAATTCCTCAGCAGCCTTTTTGGAAAGCTAGTTTACAAACTATGTGAAAGAAAAAATTTTATACCTTTTTTCAGTTACTTTCCTTAACATAGGAAGTCTGCTTTTGCTATGGAGATTTTTTTTTTTTTTTAAATTCAGCTTGGTGAGGATTGGTAAGTCAGGAAATAACTGCAATTCTAGGAGGATTGTTATCTATTCTAAACTGAATTTTAGAACTGTAGCACTTGTATATATGACCACATGCTATAATACAGATAACATTCCCAGAGAAACACTTTGGGAAAATTCCAAAAGAAATTTGGATGTTGTACCATGAAGAACCGTCACATCTAATTTTTAGATACATGGCTCACAGAAGAACACAGAACCTTGGGTGTGACATTTGCTTTCTTTATATAAAGTACAGGCAGCTCAAAAGCTTCAGAGCAGGACTCATTCATGTTAGCCAACACTCTTCTGAGAGAGGACACTGACGCTACCTAACAGCTGAAAAGAGCCATTTTGGGATTGTGTCCCCTCCTGCAGGACACTCTCTGTGAAACCTAGATTTCAGTGCGCATCTCCTACATCCTAGAGGAATGTTCTAGCCACACTTTGGGCCAGGCTGGATGGAGGGCATGCTCTAATCCTGCAGTTTACTCTGTAACGCATGGTAAAGACAACAAGATTTACTGAAGGAAGCAAAAGCTTCTCTACGTGAGTAATCTGGATTTCCACTGTTTCACATGATTACTCATGTAGTCAAGATGGCCTCTGAGCAACTCCTGATTATAAGAACAATTTAATGAAAAATGCTCCTATTCTTGTCTAGCTTAGCCTGGTACTTAAGGTAGCACCCTAAAACCAGAGAGAAGTGTAGGTTTTAGCTCCCACCCTGACTATCCTAAATATTCACCTGTTACCAAAACAGACAGGTGATCACCTCTTCTGTGAATGTCTGAAACTGGTCAGAAGTACCATGTTTTACACTGAACTCAGTACTATCAGCACATCAGCAGTTCTCAGAGGATGCCCAAGCAGCCTCTCAGGTGACTAAGGAGAAATGATGAGCTCTACTAAGGCCGCAGCTCTGAGTATGCACAGCCACAGTGCTCCTGGAAACTGAGAGTTTGCAGGTGAGTGTCTTCAGACTCGATGGCACTTCAGAAACTACATATACATTTTAAGATTCATACCATCCTCTTTCTTCCAGCAGGCAAGACGATCTTATAGATCTACAAAATTAACTGTCCCTGAACACAAATGCTTTCTGAAATGTTTTAAGTTGGATAGACTGCACTTGTTTTTATTTGGTATGATTGTCTGCAAGCTCAAATATTGAGTAATAAGATGTATAAACCATCATCTGTGACCTCAGATATTTGATCGTATTATTGAGGTATAACATGTTACTGCAGCTCAGCTGATATACAGCAAGCCTTTTAGGACATGCCATCAATCACCAGCAGTAAAACTAAACACGATATTCCACACTGACTTTTAACTTTTGGTGTGTTTTTACCTCCTATCTGTAACTACTAGAGGCATGCAAACACACACTGAGCTGTGCTGATCAAGTCTCCAAGTCTCATATTAATCCCAGCACATGTTGTAAAGCTCTGCTTTCCACAGAGGAACTCATCAGAAAGCTCCTGTTGCTCATACGATCAATCACTTTATCTGACTTCTAAACCAAACTAACAGCATGCTTAGTTTCCATCTCTGACTTCCACATAACTTACAGCCTCACAATACCTAGGAACTTTGTCTTGTTCTTAAAAACATGCCAAGTTCTACTTCCTCCTCTGCACAATGGCATTGTGCCAGTTCTGCTCAAGTGGTGCACAGAACTATGAGGAAAAGTGTAATATTTTAACATCCAAAAAGATGATTGAACTTCCTTGATTCTTTCCGTGAATACACTAAAACTGAAGTTTTCTCTGTGCAACTTTTACTTACTGAAAGTCTATTTCTCCCATTTCTCTGGCGTTAGTAATACTAGCAGTAAAAGATTAACTTTTCTAGACAGTATTTTGCCAGCATATTTGTTAAGTATGAAAGATGTAATACAAGCAAAAACAGT
This sequence comes from Mycteria americana, assembly GCF_035582795.1. NCBI lineage: Eukaryota > Metazoa > Chordata > Aves > Ciconiiformes > Ciconiidae > Mycteria > Mycteria americana. Next base: position 152,740,065 of record NC_134365.1, on the reverse strand, counting down.
AACTGCTGGAAAAATCTTAAAACTGTCTAACAACAGAGCAAAAGACTAAGCCTAGCATGCCAGATGTTAAGTGCTAAGAACAACTGGTAAAGAAAAGCAGGCTGGTAGATTAAACATATCTCCTTTTACTTACTATTTTCCCAGCAAATACTACATAGGTTTAACCATTACTGAATTTTAGTGTACCAAAATAAGAGCACCTAAACTTATTCTACATATAAACTCTTGATGAAGCCATTCTCCCATCTAAAAATTAACATTGCCTCCTTCTCTCAAAAACAAACAGCCTGCTATCTTTATTTCTTTGATAGAAAAATTCTTTTGCGCCTATTTCAGCACACCAACAGTTTCTTATTATTCAAACACTAACCTCATGCTTTCATCCTCAAGTTGCAGTGGTACTATAACCTTTTATGCACATGGAAAAAAACCACCTGACATAACAAGATAACTCAGCATCCTAGCCACTAAAAATTTTAAAATTAAAAAAAAAAAAAAAAACCACTTGACAGGATTTGTTTAGCTCTTCCCAGTTAGAAAGCTCAGTAAAGCTAAAACAGACTCATGAAATCAACAAGCTGTAATACTGCAAAACCATAATAAGAATTTCCATCCACCCTTCCTTTAACATTTACTGCTGAAGCTAAATCAGAATGCTGCCCATGCACATCACATGTCAAAGTCAAAGCCTTGGGCAGGGGGAGGGTCAGGAGAAGAAGAGATTCAGTAAAATAAACTTTTGAGGAAGAGTTTGCTTTCTGATCAAATATAAACAGGAAGGTTTTAAAAACAAGGCAGAACGTTTCTTTCAGAAAGTAGATGTTAGTTTTGAATTGGACAAACAAAACTGCTGCAGCATAGACCCCTGACTCTAGAGTAGACCAATCCTGTCCAGGTAGCAAGCATAATTAAATATGCTTTTGGTACTTTTCTTAAACACTGTAAATATGATTATTATTCAATAGTTACTTTTTCTGCATTATAAGTATCTTGAAATGTACCAATAACCCAGTATCAATACAGGCTGGGGGATGATGTGATCAAGAGCAGCCCTGCCAAGGACTTGGGGGTACTGGTGGATGAAAAGCTGGACATGAGCCGGCAATGTGCGCTCACAAGCCCAGAAAGCCAACCGTATCCTGGGCTGCATCAAAAGCAGCGTGGCCAGCAGGTCGAGGGAGGTGATTCTGCCCCTCTGGAGTCCAGCTCTGGAGTCCTCAGCACAGGAAAGACACGGACCTGTTGGAGTGGGTCCAGAGGAGGGCCACAAAAATGATCACAGGGCTGGAACACCTCTCCTATGAAGAAAGGCTGAGAGAGTTGGGGTTGTTCAGCCTGGAGAAGAGAAGGCTCCAGGGAGACCTTATTGCAGCCTTTCAATACTTAAAGGGGGCTTATAAGAAAGATGGGGACAGACTTTTTAGTAGGGCCTATAGCAACAGGACAAGGGATAATGGTTTTAAACTAAAGGAGGGTAGATTTAGACTAGATATAAGGAAGAAATTTTTTTTATGATGAAGGTGGTGAAAAACTGGAAGAGGTTGCCCAGAGACGTGGTAGATGCCCCATCCCTGGAAACATTCAAGATCAGGATGGAGGGGGCTCTGGGCAACCTGATCTAGTTGAAGATGTCCCTGCTCATTGCAGGGGGGTTGGACTAGATGACCTTTAAAGGCCCCTTCCAACCCAAAGCATTCTATGATTCCATGAAAAGAAGCACTATAAGCTAGATACCATTAATAACATTTGGGTGAAAAAAAAAAATTAATCTTTCCTTTTTTGCTATTATTGCAGTAGTAGAATCTAACACTTCTGACACAGAAGACCTGACACAGCATTCTCTGTAAACTGTAACAATGTCCAAAACCTGTACAAGTTTCATTAATAAGGCAAACAAAGATTAAACTTAAAGGCATTGTCCTAAATTCTCCAAGTCTAGCCCAATAAAAGCTAAATTACCTTTTAGTCTCACTTTTTGATTCATTTTGCTCTCTTTTCTTTTCCATCATTTTCCCCCATCTACTTTTTGGTAAGTCACGCTGAGGCAGGGGAATAGCATGTTGAATATAGAGATCAGTGAGACCATCTTTGTCCATCTTTACGTCATTTTTGACTAGTATATTCTTCTGTGGGGAACAGAAAAAAAAGTTGTTATTCTTACAACAAATTCAAAGCACAAGCATCTTAGTGGCATAATTTATTTTTTCAAAAGCCACTTTAAGGTAGCGTATTGGGCATAAATGCCAGGGTTTCAGAAGTGAGGGGGCTGCAGGGGTGACTGGTGTGGGGAGGCCATGAACTGCCTTGTGCCAATGACAGCCTGGATTCCTGCCTTCCTACTCTCAGCTTCCCTTGTTTTCCGTGTGGATTACACTCAGTCCCTCCCTTCAGTGAAGCAATGGGAAATACAGGATGTTTAGGTCAGTGCATAGTGGTTCCTTTTCCACTACCTGCAAGCGCATCTCTTCATGTATCTTCCTGTGTGGTTTTTTTGTGTCTCCTGCCCCTGGTAGCTGCTGCTCTTTCTTAATTGCATTTGAGCACAGGCGCCATGAGCTCCTCTGCTTGAAATTTTGGTGTGTGATGAGCTGGTTTCCTGAGTGTCAGAGACAGCTGGATCCAGCTGCAACCAGTACTGGGCAGTTCATCACCTTTGCCCACACAGGTCAACCCTGCAGCCCCTCCCTATCCAAAACCCCACAATTTTTCCCAATAAAAAAACATAGCAAAAAAAAAAGGAAAAAGTTACGATAGGCATACTGTTGATGACTGATGTTCTCATGCACTCTTAAAACACACTTTCCTGAATCCAACCAGAATACCAGAACTCTTCCTCACACTTCTAAAATCAGGCAACTAGAACATAACACAGTTCAAACTTACAGATATAGAGCCATGCTTCCTTCCCCAGTTCCTAAAGAATAAGTTGTGAAAGGACATTTCTAGTAACTGTCAGTTATAACAGAACACCAGGTTTTTTTCTAGTCATGTATAGGGTTATGAAAACAAATTTTCTTGGTACCTCCTGCCAAATTCATGAAGAGGAAAAAAACCCACTAATTTCCTACAAACTTGAGGTCAATAGAGCAGGTCAGGTCTCTGCCACTACTGGTTTTGGCAACACTTCATGACTTCTGATGTGGGCCTAAAACCTGTACATTTTTGTCCACATAAACTACATGGACAGGAGCATACAAAAATTCAGCAAGCTCATACAAAAACCTAAAACTTTGATTACTATTGTTTCATGCACCTAAAATTTTCAGGCAAGGCAGTAACAAGTATTCCAAATCACATCAACTAAAGCTTCATATGGTCCAAAACTGTTTATAGCTCACTTTCAAACTCAAACTTTTTCAGTTATGCATACCTAAGCATTAGCGATGCATTTCCTTAATTCACTGGGTATGAACATGGCAACTTTAACAGAGTAAAGATCATCTTTCCACAGATAACTTCACTGAATGCAAACACTGTCTCACAGACATGCCGATTTGGGCAAACTGTTCTTTAGCAGCTACAGCGGCGGTGTTCATACGCAGCCCCTGTGCAAACACGCAGACATCCCTCACACTACAGGCCCCCTCTAAGCGAGGGCCTAGCCTACAGAGTATCGACTCGGGTTTTGTTTGGCGGGTTTTTTTCCCCCGGATGCTTCCTGCGCACCCGTTAAGGGCGGTACAAAGACTGGAAACCGCAGGAGGCCCGGGAAAAAACTTCCCGTGTAGGTGATGGCGGGTCGGAGTCTCCCTGCAGAGTAAAGCGGAAAACAAACAGGGCGAGCCTAACGCGGAGGGGGAACACGACAGCAGGCAGGGCCGCAGGCCCGGGAGCCCTCCCTTCCCGCCGGGCGGGGCAGGCGCCGCACCCCCCCGCCCCGCCTCAGGGGCCGCTGCTCCGGGGCCGGCTCGCTCCCCGGCGGCGCCCGGGCGCACCTGCTCCAGGGTGAGCAGCAGGAACTCCTCCGAGAGCAGCTCCGGGTGCAGCAGCAGCTCCGACTCCGGGCGCCCCGACCCCCGCTCCTCCTTGCTGCCGCCCGCCCGGCCCCTTCCCTGCGCCGCCATCTTCTTCCCCCGGCGACCCCTTTCCGGCCTCCCACAATGCCGCACGGAGCGCGCGGGGCGGGGGCTCGCGCGGGAAATGACGCGGCCGCGTGACGTCAGGGCGGCGCGGGGCGGGCCCGGTGGCGGGGCGGTGTCCCGGTTTTCCCGTCGGCAGATGCGTGTCACGGAGCCGCCGGGCCGGCGGGGGGTCGGGACGCCGCTGGCCGGAGCGGAGGAGCTGGGAACGGGCTTCCAGAGCAGCCGCCCTGCGCCAGACGCTGCTTTCGCGTCATGTTCTGGAGCGGGAGGCGGTCTGTGACGTGAGCAGCCTGACTCGGGGACAGCAAAGCTGGGGGCGCGCCCTCCCAGGTCTGCTTGGCTCCTCTGGGCAGCTGCGCCGGCAGGCTCGGCCAGCGGGTCGAAAGGAGTTTGACGTTGCTGATAAGGTGAAGTCGTCCCCCAGCCGATGTGTTGAATAGCGGGAACAAATCTCTCTTCTTATAATTCCGTCAGCGTACAAAAGTACAAAACGCGTGTGCTGCCACAGGCAGGAGCTTTGCCACCGAACTGAACGGGGTCTAAACCCGTGCCCGTAACAGCAGCCACTGCCCGCTGACACTTCCTCAGCTGCAACAACGAAAGCCGCTTCGTAATTCCGAAGTAAAGCAACTGCCTGCTCCTTCGAGGTCATAATCTGCTTACACGTTTAAGGGCAGAATAGGGAATTACAAATAATTACGTTAGTAAATCAACCGCGTTGTCATTACGACGTCGAATTGCAATGCAATTTGAAGTACTGGACGTATTTTGCAGAATTAAGAGGCACAGGCAACAAGTAACGGTAACAGGAGTAATGTGACAAAAGTACATGCGCGTGGACCGAGTCACATGTATATGACCACGTATGTAACATTACTGCAATGCATATGCAGCGCTTCTAAGAACACGAATTCAGATTTTGAATACTTAAAGATAATTTAAGCAGACAAGCAAGCAATGTATTGCTTATCAATTTATTGATAAAATTTCGTATGGCATCCTTAAATCTGTCTTCTGGCAGTTTATGCCATTTGTTTCCTTGCGCTCGCCCTCTTTCCCTCCTCCCAAACCACCCACAACTACTGTGACTTCTTGATTTGGGTCTGGGCAATCCTCGGTTTCAGTACAGGCTGGGGGATGAAGGGACTGAGAGCAGCCCTGCAGAGAAGGACTTGGGAATACTGGTGGAGGAAAAGCTGGACATGAGCCGGCAATGTGTGCTCGCAGCCCAGAAGGCCAACCGTATCCTGGGCTGCATCAAAAGCAGCGTGGCCAGCAGGTGGAGGGAGGTGATTCTGCCCCTCTGCTCCGCTCTGCTGAGCCCCCACCTGCAGTGCTGCGTCCAGCTCTGGGGTCCTCAGCACAGGGAGGACATGGACCTGTTGGAGCGGGTCCAGAGGAGGGCCACAAAGATGATCACAGGGCTGGAGCACCTCTCCTACGAGGACAGGCTGAGAGAGTTGGGGTTGTTCAGCCTGGAGAAGAGAAGGCTCCAGGGAGACCTTATAGCAGCCTTCCAGTACTTAAAGGGGGCCTATAGGAAAGACAGGGATAGGCTTTTTAGCAAGGCCTGTTGTGACGGGACAAGGAGCAATGGTTTTAAACTAAGGGAGGGCAGATTTAGACTGGATTTAAGAAAGAAATTTTTTACAGTGAGGGTGGTGAGGCACTGGAACAGGTTGCCCAGAGAGGCAGTGGAGGCCCCATCCCTGGAAACATTCAAGGTCAGGTTGGATGGGGCTCTGAGCAACCTGATCTAGTGAAAGATGTCCCTGCTCTTGCAGGGGGGTTGGACTAGATGGCCTGTAAGGTCCCTTCCAACCCAAAGCCTTCTACGACTCTGTGATTTCTCTTGGAAGAGCTGCACTTGCCGTCTGCATTTATCCTTTGTACCTCAGGTCTGTAGCTACTGACTGTGACTGAACTACAGCATTTAGAAACAACACACGGCTCTCTCCGGACCTGCCGTGACGCGGGTCACGAGTGGCGTACGTTGTTTGCACCGCAGGCACTGCCTGCAGCCGGATCTTCCTCTGCCTCGCTGTGCAGGTTGCATGCGGCCCCCGACGCTCAGCGCGCCTATCTTTGAGGACCTACTGGGCCGGCCGGAGTCCCGCGGCCCAGGGAAGGGGCCTCCAGTTACCGGAGCAGCACAAGGGCGCCGTTACCCTTCCTCGCCTCCCCCTCCGGGGAGACGGCTCCGAGGGTCCGGGCGGGGAGGCCGGGGCCATCCCGCCAACCGCTGCCAAAAGCCCCCCAGGGCGCAGGTGCCCTCACCGCCCAGCGCTGGGCACGCCCCCCAGTGGGCGTGGTCCGTTGAGGCCCCACCCCCAGCCGTTGGCGCCGGGACGGCGGGTGGCCCTCCCCCACGTGACCGGAAGGGCCCCGGCCCCTGTAGGTGAGGCGGCCCCTCTCCCGCCCTGGCCCCTCCCCTCCGGGAAGCGGTGACGCTAGCGCAGGGCGGGGTCTGTGCCACACCGGAAGCGGCCCGTCACCCCGCCCGCCGGCGGAGCCCCGCGCGCCGCGAGGCCTGGGCGCTGACAGCGCGGCCTGGGGCGGCGCTCGGCCCGGCCAGGCCCCGGCCGCGCACCGCAAGGCCTTGAAGCAGCGGGCCTGGCTCCCGGTGTGGCGGCGGCGCCTGGCGCTGGCAGGTGCTGGGGGAGGGCGAGCGGCAGGAGAGGCTCCGTCGCCTGCCGGGGCGGAGGCGGGCGCGCCGGGGGCCGGGGAGACGCGGGGGCCGCGGTGCCGGTCGCTGCCGGGCATGGTTGGTGCTGCCCGGTCCGGCCGCGGGCGTGTGAGGGGACAGGGGTGAAGCGAGCGGTGCCGCTTGTGCCGCCGCGAGGCCCGGCGCGCCGGGCAGGGTGCGGGCGCTCCGCCGTGCCGGCGCGCCCGGAGTGAAGCGCATCCCCGACCTCCCAGGGGCTGGTGGTGCGGCCAGCCCTGGCGCCGGAGTGGGCCGGCACCTCGGGTCTGTGGAATCATACCGAGAGGTTAATTAGGGCTTGCACGCAGTTAATGGCATAGGGTGTCGGAGTATGAGCGAGCAGTGCGGAGGTAAGGTGGCTAGGGTGCTGGTTGGCAGGGCAGCAGACAAAATGTAAAGGCAAAGCAAGGTATTAGTTGCTGAACGAAAGCGGGGGAGAGCTGCTTTCCACCTCTTACCGGAAATGAGTGCGTGCGGGCTTATTAGTGCACTTAAGGAAACAAAATTTAGTGGACTGATAACTTGCATGCCTATTGATTATTTTTTGACAGCAAACATCCCCATTATCTTGTTTTCCAGAGTTCTGAACATCGAAAAAGTAGCGTACTGGCTTCCATTTGTAACTCTGGCGTGGCCTCTTGCCCTTTAAAGGAACAGCATGTTCCGCAGAACCTGTTTCTTTGCAGTCCTCATAGGCCCCTGAGCTCTTATAAATGAAAACAAAATAAATGTAAAAAATAAATCACGTGTAGATTACGTATGTTGACATTGGTTGTTCTTAAAAGCTGTTTTCACAGCTTTTTTCCTAGCATGAATGTTTTAATTTCTTTGTTACCAGACTTATGTAGCACTATGTTATTTTTTTTCTTTGTGCTCAGGGATTGTGTACCTATTTTGATTTCTTTTACACTTACTTTTCATCTACTTTTATTTAGTAAGTTTTTTTGAGGTTTTTAATACATCTTGGTCAAGAGCAAAATTCTGTAGTTCTCCCAATGGCATACATTAACATTTTTGCCCTGGGCTACAGGAACGTTAAGTTGCTGGCAGCTTTACGTACGAAAGGTGCCTAACCTCTCCAGATGATAGTTTATCACTTCAGGCTACACACAAGCTCTTAAAAATGTTTGGGTCTTTTTGGCAGTCAACCTTTGGGCAGCCCTCTTTAACTTAATGTGTTTGGGCAGCCCTCTTTAACTTAATGTGTTTGGGCAGCCCTCTTTAACTTAATGTACTGTGTTTCTTTTGATAACGTTGGAGGATAACATGGCTGTGTTGCTAGAGACTTGCATTATCATTTTACCTTAGGCTATTTTCTAGTACTTCCTGGGTTTGGGTTTTTTTGTTGAAGGTCAGAACACTAATTTACACCCTAGGTGAGGACGCAATTTGAAAATGTCATGGCAGCCCAAACTAAAATCTTTTTAACTTCTGAAAAAAAATAGGAAGTTCTTGGCAAAAAAGGTCACTGCTATGTCTTTGTAACATGATTTACTTCTGGCTATGTTATTAGTTTGATCTAATTTTATTTAGTGGTTACTTGTGAGTTGTGTATCTTACCTTTTCTCACTCAGTTTTGGAAATTTTTGCCATGGTTTTCAGTGTTCTCTTGCAAAAGCAAAAGGGTTTTTTTAGATGTAATAATTTGGAACTAAAATCATTTTGAGTGTGTTTAGTTTCAGGATTGTTCACAAGAGCATCTTGTTGATGTTGGTCTCTCTGGTCCACAGAAATTTCATTTGATGTCTTATATCTCCATTGTACTTGTGGACTAGAAGTAATTGTATATGTTATTTGTTAAATCCATTCAAGATGTTCAGTGTTGTGTCTTCCCCTGTGTTGGCTAAGTGGTTGTTACAGAGCAGTCATGACAAATTAAAAGGTGATTAAACAAGGTCAGCAATTTCTCCCCTGCTCTTCTTTGGAGTGTTGAGCACAGCTGTCTGCTGGTTTCTTATAAAAATAACACAAGTCTGGAGTACAGTAAAATTACATGGACTGTTTTTAAAACACTAATAATTGCTTCATAAATTGCATCAGTCCCTTGACAGTGCTTGATTGCAAAATGGTAGGTATAGTTTGTAGAATGAATATTAGAAGTGCTGCTTGGCACTTAAACAGACTTTTGGAATGGTTGTGATAGTAGAGAACAGAAACTTTCAATTTCCATGATATTGCATCTTAAGCTTAATGAATGCTTTACAGACCATGCTTCCAAATTTGCTGTATGACTGTGCTTTTTAATTGCTGGTGCATATAGTTTGATACAGAGAATGTGTAAGTAGTACTGAATGAAACAGACACTCTGCAGGTATTTAAAAAAAAAAAAGCCACAAACCAAGAACTTATTATGAGTTGGATGATACCTTGTGTAAATTATTATTTAAGTGGCTTGAAAGTTACGTATTTCTGACTGCTGGAGAGTAAGGAATGTCAAGCATGTGTTAAAATGGAATATGTCTATGATATTTCACTAAGAGATCACGTACTAATAGGCCTAAATGAACTGTAAAGCAACGTGAGGTGTTAACTTGTAGCACTAAATGCCTTGTGGCTTCTCTAGAAATCTGAGAGCTGAATCTTGTATCTTTTCGTGTGCAGGTGATATAAACCTGTACATGGCAGGTTTATAAATCGTGAAGTACTGGCAGGAACCACTTGTAGTGCCAAAGTATCGAGAGAGGCAGCAATGTGCTGGTTACTTGTGGAGGAAGCATCACTTCAAAATAGCTGAGTGCTGTTGTGAGTCTGCTTCGGAATAGACGTGAAGTGGAGGCATACAATTCGATTAATTTCTGTGGTTATTAATGTGATCATTCTGGCTTGTGTAATCAGGTTGGAAATAGAGTATAGACTATTAAAAAATGCAACAATGAAGTTTTTGTATTGATGAATGTAAAATTGCTACCTCTGATATTTGATTATGTGTGTGGAGGTAAATAGTGGGTTTTTTTCTCTTTAATCAGATCACCCAGAAGACACAATGAGTGTTAAAGCTTTCAAGCTCGTTTCTGCTGTTGAGCGGGAGATGTTAATGGGAGACAAAAATTACATCAACATCGAATGCATTGAGTGTTGCGGAAAGAACCTCTATATTGGAACCAATGACTGCTTTATCTATCACTTTCTGTTGGATGAAAAGATCTCAACAGCTGGAAAAATAACTTTTGCTGCCACCAAGCAACTGCATAAATACCTGGGCTTGAAGAAGCCTGTGAGTGAGTTGAAAGCAGCCTCTGCCCTCACCAGGCTTCTTGTGCTTTGCGACAACACAATAACACTAGTTAACATGATGAACTTGGAACCTGTCCCTACTGGTGCTAAAATCAAAGGAGCCGTGACGTTCGCATTAAATGAAAACCCTGTGAGTGGGGATCCTTTCTGTGTCGAAGTCTGCATTATCTCGGTCAAGCGGCGGACCATTCAAATGTTCATGGTGTTTGAAGACAGAGTCCAGATAGTGAAGGAAGTGTTTACTCCAGAGCAACCCTGTGCTGTGGCTGTAGATGGTTATTACTTATGTCTTGCACTTACTACACAGTATATCATTTTGAATTATAATACTGGCGTCTCCCAGGATCTATTTCCTTATTGCAGTGATGAGAAACGGCCGATTGTGAAAAGGATAGGCAGACAAGAGTTTCTGTTGGCTGGCCCCGGAGGCCTAGGTGAGACTACGGATTGTAATTTTTTTTGCAATTTTCTCTCCATTTTCTCTAATTTTCTAATTTTCTCTCTAATTTTCTCTCCATTTGGGAAGCAAAGCTTAACCAATTAAGTGTTGTGCACAGTAATGATAATTTTATTTACAGGGCTATACTGGAATGATGAGATTAAAAGATAGATGGTAAACTTTTGGTACTAAGTATTATTATAACTCTCCTGCTTTTTTTAATGCACAAAACCCTGATTATTTGTATTTCAATAGTGTCTGTAGAAAGCTTCATTTCTGTATAGACAGCTAACAGTAGTAGTATCTTGCAGCCCAGAGTAAAACAATTGGTTGGTATCAAGTGAAAATTCAGAGGCTGATAGCCTTTCTGTAGTGACTAGCTGGACTGGCTCTGAGGAGCCCCATGCTGCTATAAAATTGTTAAATTAGTGTAGACGAGTTAATTTTTTCTTCAGTTGCTATTCAGAGGAGTTCATACGAAGTCCATTTTATGGGTTGTAGCAGATTCACAAATAGGTATGTTGTACTACAGTGCTAGTAAGAACTGTTAGTGGACGTAAACTGTATCCTAACTCCTGTAGAAGTAAAGTCTGTCCTAGCTGTAGATGTTGTCAGATACTATCCAGTTTTTATGCTCCCATTTGCTTAACTTTTTTAATAGTATTTTTCAGCTCTGTATTACAGAAAATGATACTTTAAGTATTGCAAAACCAAAGTTAGATCATGTGAAATAATGCTCTTGTCTAATAGACACATGATTATAAGGACTGCTGCTGCTGTTATCTGTCTAAATCAACATTACGCTGTGAGATCAGTAGTCTTGAGCTTTTTTTGGAAAAGCTGCAATATCCCAGAGCTGACAGACCACAGGCAGAATGCTTTCATGCTGTTTGCCATATGACTCTCCATTTAGGAGATGCAGTTTATATATCTTCCCTGGCACATTAGGAATAGCATGACACAAAGATCCACAACTATTTAGGCCCTTAATTCAGGGATCTACATTGGTTTTGGTTTTTTAATATAAATTGCAAAGAAAACAAGAGTGCAATCAGTTGTTTATATTGAAGTTTTGCCTTGTGACCAGAATGCAAGATGTATGTCAACTCACCAGTTTTTCTTGAAAGAAGTAGAGACTCATTAGAATATCAGTTTATGGAAATTAAAGATGTTCCAAGATTAACTTGTTTTTTTTCAGATGTAGGGCTTTTCCAAGTCATCTTGGTTCCCCACTTCTTATTAAAACTGTTAGTTACTTGAAACGTGGACACTAACCGTTTTTGGTAGTGCTATGAAAGTTAAAATTTGTGAATTGGCTGTCTGAAAGTATTCCTGTTTGACATGTTTCTAAGGGGATCCCATTCTTACTTTAATCTTTATTTATCTTTAGGAATGTCAAACCAGATTCTGTTCAACTGGTTCATTTCTTTTTTGAGTTAAGAAGAATAGATATACTTTCAAAAGCATAATTGTATTTAGTCAGAAAGCAGAATTTTATTTAGACCGACTTTTGCTTTTATCTGGTGTCCTGGAAGAGAGCTATACAATAAGACCTTTACTCATAAAATCCAACGTCCTAGGGTAAGTAGATTGTCCTGGGGTTAAAATATCAGCAAATGCACTTCTGCAGCTCTAAATGTGCTATAAACTTCCCTTTTTCCCATAATACAGGCAAAGTCTACCTTGTACTAGCTCAGAAACCTTACAAAGACTGCTTGCTATGGATCGTATAGTTTTTTCCTTGCCTAATTCAGCTTGTGGGGTTGTTTTTAATCATCTCTTGTCTATTCCCTCCCCACTGTTGTTTTGATTAGTACTATCCATCTTGCTGTTCTTCCTTGGTAAAATTCTTAGTGTCTTTAACACTTGTGTCTCTGAAGTTGTGAAGATGGTTGAGCATCTTTATAATATATAAGCATTGTATATCTTGGCATTTGAGGTAGGCCTGTACTGTAAAGTGAATGGACTTGGAAAGGCTTGACGTAAATCTTCAATTCTAATTTTGGTTTGCTTTTGCATGTCTTATTGGTTAAGACATGTTCGTTTGGCCCTTGGTAGAGCATCTATGCTAAATTCAGCCTCTTTTACTGAGGTGGATGTATTCTGCGTTAATATATTTGGCTTTATAGTGTTTGAAGTGACATTTATCTAGATTAATTTGCTTTTGAGTTAAGACTGGAATTTAGAATGGCAGAAAGCAACTGCTTAAAATGGTAAACATAAAGTAAAACATCTTTGAGTTTCTTGGGTAGGTAATCTTTTTCCTTCTCTGGTCTCTTTGTGTTTAAATTGGTTGTTAGAATAGTTCATAGTTGATCCATAGACTTAGCCGTTCGGTACTTTGCTGGCTCTACTTGCAGTTAGTATATAGCTCATTCTTTCAAAGGGAGGAGGAACTTCATTTTTGATGCATCTTCATTCCGTCCAGTAATTAGTTCATTCAGAATTGAAAATCTATTTTTTCTGATTATGTATGAAACTCTGCTTACCAAAAATCAGTTTTTCATTTCTTGAAGCTCTTGTTGCATGTTTCTAATCAAGTTTCCTGCTGTACAGAGGCTTTAAGTTTTTAAAATTTCAGCAAACAGTTCTTGCATATTGGCACAGGGCATGCTTCCTAGCACCGGCTGGAGCAACTACCCCAAAACATCAGAGGCGTCGACTCAGACTGAGCTCCCAAGAGAGGGTGCAGCTCTTCAGGTCTTGAGCTGAAGGAAGCGCCTGGTGCCTCTTGCTGAGACTGGGGCAGGGGAAAATTTTGTCCTTGCCTGCAGGAGATGTGTGCTTGGTTGAGGATTTGTGTTGCCAAGTAAAGGAGATGCAGGAGGAGGTCAGCAGAGTGCATGGCATCAGAGGTGACAAAAAGGAAACTGAATCTACTCCAGGACCCAGGAGTGATCCTGAACCCACAACTGTACTGAGGGAAGGGCATGCTGAGTCTCTGCTTGTTCTGTGATGGCAAAGGCTGGAAACTTGTGACTTCTCGTAAAAGGAAGAACTCTCCTTTGCCTGCAGATCTGTATCTGTAGAATATGTTCAGTGCTCTGGTGGCAGACGAGGAGCAGGAAGCTCTGTCCAACAAATCATCTAAGCCTGTACAATGCAGCAGCACCAGGAGAAATTAGTGAGTAATAGTAGTAGGATACTCCCTCATATCGGAGATGGAGGTTTTCTCATCAGTCCTGCTGGTGAGGAAGAACAGCTTGAAGAGGAGTGGGTGGATCGTGCAGGTCACCAACTGGTTGCACAGCTTGTGGTGACAAGGGATTTGGCTTTTACGACTATGGATCTGCATTTAAGGAAGAGTTGGGATCCACCAGGCCAAGTGAGGCAAAAGCGTTTTTGTGAACAGGCTGACCAACCTGCTGAGGAGGATTTAAACTAGGAATGGTGGTTGTAGGCTGAGTTGGCAAACAAAGAGTGCAGGATGATGCGGATGAGAGACTTCGTAATCAACAAACACGGCTGAAGAGGCCTGGCTTCAGGCATATGCACACAGAGAAGTGTGTACAAAACAACAGGATGGTGAAAGCTCTCTCACTTTTTCTGGGAAATCAGCACAGCTATGTGTTAACAGCTGAGGTGGGGGTTACCATTACATAGGAGCAGGAGGAAGGTGTGCTGTTGTGCCTTGGGACAACGGAGGAGGCCGCTGAGAGTTTATGGTTTAAGGTTAGAGGGCAGACTAACATTTGTGACATTGTGGTGAGTGTCTGCTACAGACCACCTTATCAGGAAGAAGATGTAGGTAAGGCCTTCTTCAGATAACAGGAAGAAACCTACATTTGCAGGCCTTGGTTCTTAGGTAGCACTTGAACCACACCAGTACCTGCTAGAGGGGCAGCACAGCAGGGCAGGAGATTTCTGGAATGCATTGGTGTTAACTTCTTGACACAGGTGACTGAGGAGCTGATGTGGGGATGCGCTCTGTTGAACCTGGTTAGGGATGTGCATGTCAGGGGAGCAGCCTTGCTGCAGTGTCCATGAGATGGTGAAGTTCAGGATCCTGAGAGAAGGGAACAAGGCAAAAAGACCACAAGCCTGGACAGCAGGACAGCAGACTTTGATTTGTTCAGGATCCTGCTTAAAAGAATCCCACAGGATATGGTCCTGGAGAGATGGACTACCTCCTCCAATTTCAAGAGTGGTCCATCCCAATGAGCAGGAAAATAAACAAAGGTGGCAGGAGGCCTGCGTTAATGAACAAGCAGCTCTTGACTAAACTCAAATATGAAAAGGAAGCAAATGAGGTGAAAGCAGGGCCAGGTGACCTGGGAGGAATATAGAGACACTGTCCAAGCATGTTGGGGTGGGGTGAAGGAGGCCATAGTCCATCTGGCATTGACTCTGCTGAGCACCATGAAGGGCAACAAAAAGAGCTTCTACAAGCATACCAGTAGCAAAGGAGGGTTAATGGATGTGCACTGCTGAATGGAGCGGGGGACCTGGGGCCAAAGGACATGGAAAAGGATGAGGTGCTTAATGCCGCCTTTAACTCGGTTGTTACTGTTATGACCTTCCTTCAGGAAACTACAGCCCCTAGGACTGGTGGGAAAATCTGGAGCAGCAAAAACCTGCCCTCAGTAGAGAAGGATCAGGTTATGGAACATTTAAATAAACTGGACAGACAAATCCATGGGACCTGATGGGATGCACCCATGAATGCTTGAGGGTGGTCAGTGTCATTGCAAGGCCACTCTTGATTATCTTTGAAAGGTCATGATGATCAGGGGATGTTCCTCAGGACTGGAAGAAAACAAATGTCTTCACTCCTGCCTTAGATGAGCAAGAGAAAGGATCCAGGGAACTACAGGCTAGCCAGCCTTACCTTGATCCCCAGAAAGGTGATGGAGAAAATCCTGGAAGCTACTTCCAAATATACGAAGGACAAGAATGTGATTTGGGGTAATCAATATGGATTTACAAAAGGGAAATTGCCTGACCAGCCTGGTAGTCTTCTGTGATTAGATGCCTACCTTGGTGGATGAGGGGAGAGCAGTGATATTGTGAACTTCAACAAGGCTTTTGACACTATCTCCCATAACATCCTTGTAGACAACAGATGAATAATGAACTAGAGAATGAGGTGGATTGAAAGCCTGGCTCAAAGGTTTGCAGTCAGCAGCGCTAAGTCCACCTGGAGGCCAGTCACTAGTCGTGTACCCCAGGGGACCAATAGTGAGGTCAATACTAATGTCTTCATTAACAACATGGATGGTGGGGCAGAGTGCACCTTCAGCAAGTTTGCACATGATACAAAAGTGGGAGGAGTGGCTGATATGCTAGGGGATTGTGCTGCCATTCAGAGGGACCTTGACAGGCTGGAGAAATGATCTGACAGGAACCTCATGAAGTTCAGCAAAGGGAAATGTCAAGTCCTATACCTAGGGAGGGGCAGCCCCATGCACCAGTATAGGCTGGGGGCTGACTGGCTGGAAAGCAGCTTTGCAAAGGGGGACCTGGGAGCTCTGGTGGGCAATGTGACCATGAGCCAACAATGTGCCCTTGTGGCAAAAAAGTCCAGCAGCCTACTGGGCTGCATTTAGTGGTGGACTTGGTAGTGTTAGGTTAATGGTTGGACTCAATCTTAAGGGTCCTTTTCTACCTAAATGATTCTGTTAGGAAAAGTGCTGCCAGCAGGTTGAGAGAGGCAAATTTTCCCCTCAGTCCTAGTGAGACCACGTTTGATGTGCTGGGTCCAGTTCTGGACTCCCCAGAATGGCATGGACATACCGGTGGATTTATGAATGGACCTTTATGAGGGACCAGAAAGACAACTAAGTGATTGGAGCACCTCATGTGGAGAGGCTGAGAACACTGGTACTGTTCAGTCTGAAGAATAATGCTTGCAGAGATCTTATCAACATGTATGGGGAGAGTAAAGAAGACAGAGCCAGACTGCTCAGTGGTATTGCATCCCGTGAAAGGATGAGAGGCAGTCAGTACAAACTGAAATACGGGAAATTCTGCATAAACATAAGAAAACAAATTTCTCATTGTGGTGGTGGTCAAACCAGGAAACAAGTCTTGGAGAGGATGTGGAGTCTCTGTTCTTAAAGATACTCAAAACCTGACTGGGTGAGGTCTCGAGCAACCTGTTCTAGTTGACCCTATTTTGAGGAGGGGAAGTTGGACTAGACAGTCTCCAGAGGTCCCTTCCTGCTTCAACTATTCCATGACTTTGAGTCAAAAAATACAAATTTTAAATACCTAATTTTAGTTTATTCCTTTTGCTTTTCCAGAATAAACTCTTCTCAGTGTTACATGGTTTGAACAGTTGTATAGTGATTGAGTAGACTACAAATGGAGTTGGAGAACTGAGCCTTATAACAAGCACGCAGGTACTAAGCACAGTCATTCATAGGAGGTTATGCAGTGCCTTTTCTCATAGCTGATGACACTGCATAAAGCGGAGTAGTGTCTACATAAAACAGTAACCAGCATGTTTTCACCCACTCATAGTGTTCCTCATGCTGTCAACTTTTATGATAACTGAAAGATTCCATATTCCTTTTTAAACAAGTAATAATAATAAAGAAGTTTTATTTCCATTTTTACAGATCTTTTCACTAAGAAACTTTTTGTTTTAAAACAAACAAACAAAATCTACAGTCTCTATTGCATAAAGTCCTGAATAATCTGATCTAAGTTGGCCCTGCTTTGAGTGGGGGCAGGGCTGGACTGGATGTCCTTCAGAAACCCCTTCTGACTTAAATTATTCTATGATTCTGTAAATTTCTAGATGTCTTAGTGCTGAAAACAGTGTAGCTGTGTCTTGGGTAATTCTTGTAACCTTTGGATAGCATATGCGTTTTTAATACGGAATTGATTACTGGCTTCATCTCAGTTTCATCAAACGTGTTCCTGTGCTATAGAAAGGCCATGGTTTCTGATTGTAGTTGTCATGTTTATTGTTATTCTTAGGTGATGAGAGCTGGATGAAGACAGAAAATGTATCATTCTACCACAGAAGCCCTAGCTGTTGAGGGCAGAGGGATGCAGAGGGACATTGACTTGGAAAAGTACTGTGCGTTGTGCTGCATACCCTTTCACTTCCATAAAGGATTTTTTAAAACTACCTAAAAAAGAGCTCTGTCATTTAAAAAAAAAAGTTTTTAAAATCAGGTTTTTATAATATTTTTTTTGAGAATGTCAGAGACATAGAAAATTCTAAGAATTAATATTTCAAATATAATTAGCCCTGAGTTTACTACTGGTTAGTATGTATTTAACTCAAGTTTTCTCCCACTTTTTGAAATGGGATTATAGCACAGAGTAACAACTGGAAGGCATTAAAAATGTTTAGTGCAGTCTGCCTGGCCTAAAATTCCACTTCTGGTCTGTAAGAATATCGAGATCTATAGAGGAAATGGGGAATTATATATTATGGCAAAAAAAAAATATTTTCTGTAAGGCGCTTTGATTGAAAAGCTGATCATTATAGTGAAAAAGCAAGTAGCATTACTTGCTAATAGTCAGATGTGAAATTTTAATTTTGTA